>NW_028174866.1:535987-588487 GCF_963971535.1 Notolepis coatsorum
GCAGGGGTTGGGGGGGCATGTGTCCTGATTTCCCCTCTAAAAAAAACTGACAGTAACTAACAGTCTCATAGCAGCACTGTGAGCACCAGAGAGAGAAAGAAAATAAAGGGGGGGGGGGGGGTGTTTAAACTATTGAACTCAACAGGACAAGAGGTTAGGAACAAAAATGCTTCTGACAATTCACAACATTCCAGTATAATTTGGATTATGGCACAAAAAAAAGCTCTATTACCATTAATTATAATTATCTGTATCCATCGGTAACATACTCACGCAACATACAGGGCGATCATCCACTGTCTGTGGGAATGGGAAAAAAGACAGACTGACACTATTACATTATTACATTATAATTTATTACACTATTACACTAATACGATATTACACTATTACATTATAATTTATTACACTATTACATTATTACACACTATTACATTATTACACTATTACATTATAATTTATTACACTATTACACAAATATACACATACATTATTACTCACTATTACACACTATTACACTAATGGTATGGTATGGTATGGTATTTATTTTAGACAACAAAACATATACAGATCATTACATCACATATTTGCTTTTGTCAAGGATAGGAACGAAAAAGGCGCAATGAAATATTTACATCGTTGTCCTTGGAAGTCAAAGGATGCTTGAAACAACACATACAACTCATTACAGGAAATCATTCACAATTATTACATTTGCATAGCAATAATGGCACAACCCTTAATTAATACAAACATGTCTTCTAGCCGTGGGCCGATACACTATTACATTATTACTCACTATTGTTACGACGGAGACAGGTAGGTTCCAGTTGTGGAGTAATAAGTAGAGGCAGAGAAGGTTGTTTACTCGTTAGCGGTGGTTCTCTTTATTGTAGAACGGTACACCTAGAGCAGTGGTCACCAACCTTTTTAAGCCCAAGGTCACTTTTTTTTTTTTTGGTGAAGGCAAGATCTACCTATTGAAGCGTTGAGAGAAAAAGACAGCCAAGATTGTACTTTAAACTAAATTACTTTTATTTGCCTGTATTCTAATTACATGCAATGCTTTGGTCCAACATTAAAACGTCAAAGTAGAACTGTAATGTGTACTTTCTCAGTCAGTGCTAAGTGCAGACATCTTATGCAGCATCACTTTTCACATCAAAACAAAAGTAGAACTGTAATGTGGACTTTCTCATATTATTAACATTGACAAACATATTTACAATTAGCATTTTATAAAGTAGAACTGTAATGTGTACTTTCTCAGTCAGTGCTAAGTGCAGCATCATTTTCACATCAAAACAAAAGTAGAACTGTAATGTGGACTCTCAGGGTAAGATCTAAAAAAAAGAAAAAAAAATGTTTTTTTTCATCGAAAGATATACAGGGACAGTCTCAAAAATCGACCAGTCGATCAAGATCGACGGGTTGGTGACCACTGACCTAGAGTAATCGCAACAGATAGTAACACTGACGCAGGGCGTCTATAGGAGAGAAGATAATAATGATAACAATAATGACAGCAACGCCCAGTGTCTGCGGCACCGCCGTGTACTCTGCAGGAGAATGTGAAGATCCGACAACTGGAAGTAGAGAGACAGGGGATTAAGTACGACCACATTCCTGACATACCAAGCGTTCCAACGTGACAACCAATCAGGAGACCCAAACAATAAGTGACAAGTGGCAGGGAGATAAGTGACAGAGAAGCCCAGTGACAGGTGTCAGAATGATGGCTGGTTCTCAGGCGTGCCAGTACTACTATTATGCTATGACACTATTACATTATTACACAATATTAAACTATTACATTAGTACACACTATTACACTATTACATTATTACACACTATTACACTATGACACTATTACACACTATTACATTATTACACACTATTACACTATTACACACTATTACATTAGTACACACTATTAAACTATTACATTATTACACACTATTACACTATTACACACTATTACACTATTACATACTATTACACACTATTACACTATTACATTATTACACACTATTACACTATGGCATTATTACACACGAGTACACTAATATACACTATTACATTATTACACACTAGTACACTAATATACACTATTACATTATTACACTATTACATTATTACACACTATGACACTATTACATTATTACTCACTATTACACCATTACACATGATTATACTATGACACTATTTCACTTACCCACTATTACACTATTACACACTATGACACTACTACACAAAAGGTTGTGCTAATTAATTAAAATAAAATGGTTGTTGTTGACCGATGTGAAAAGTATTCCAGAAGTCACGTCCCTTGGCCTGTTGTCATGCTGTGTGCCACGTTTCATCCAGGCAGGCAGGCAGGCAGGCAGGCAGGCAGGCAGGCAGGCAGGCAGGCAGGCAGGCAGGCAGGCAGGCAGGCAGACAGGCAGGCAGGCAGGCAGGCAGGCAGGCAGGCAGACAGGCAGGCAGGCAGACAGGCAGACAGGCAGGCAGGCAGACAGGCAGGCAGGCAGGCAGGCAGGCAGGCAGGCAGGCAGACAGGCAGGCAGGCAGCCAGGCAGACAGGCAGGCAGGCAGACAGGCAGGCAGGCAGGCAGGCAGGCAGGCAGGCAGGCAGGCAGGCAGGCAGGCAGACAGACAGACAGACAGACAGACAGACAGACAGACAGACAGACAGACAGACAGACAGACAGACAGACAGACAGACAGACAATAATATTCAGAACACACACTTACACCCTCATAGCAGGCAGAAACAATAAATAAAGATGCATGCCTCATGTTTCCAGAATCCTTCAAACCGTCAGGCTGTGTGTGTGTGTGTGTGTGTGTGTGTGTGTGTGTGTGTGTGTGTGTGTGTGCGTGCGTGTGTGTGTGTGTGTGTGTGTGTGCGTGCGTGTGTGTGTGTGTGTGTGTGTGTGTGTGTGTGTGTGTGTGTGTGTGTGTGTGTGTGTGTGTGCGTGTGTGTGTGTGTGTGTGGAGGGAGGGGCATACACACACACATGCTCTGCCCTCCCTAACCCTTACATGTGTTCTACCTGGATTAGCTGGGGGTGTTTGAGAGATCAAATACTACCCCATCCTCCTCCACAGACACACACACACACACACACACACACACACACACACACACACACACACACACACACACACACACACACACACACACACACACACACACACACACACACACACACACACACACACACACACACGCACACACACACACACACACACACACACACCGCTCAAGCCCATTATCTGTAATGCCCGCAGTAATCCTCTTGTGGAATTAATCTGCTCTAACCAGGGTTTGTTAGCAAGCTGAGATGGAATTATAAAGCCCTTGTTCGACTTTGTGTGTGACGTGTGATGTCTCTGTGTGTGTGTGTGTGAGAGAGAGAGAGAGAGAGAGAGAGAGAGAGAGAGAGAGAGAGAGAGAGAGAGAGAGAGAGAGAGAGAGAGAGAGCGAGAGAGAGAGAGAGAGAGAGAGAGTGTGTCCAGATAAATCAGTCCACACCAGTGTACTGTAAGTAGCATACACCACACCATTCTGACCCCACTCAGACTGAAATACTCCATATACACACACGGCTGGCAGAAGTGATCAAATAAAGAATCTCTCTCTCCCTCTTCTCTCTTTCTGTCTTCCTCCTTCGCTCTCCCCCTCTCTTCTCTCTCCCTCTGATTCTCTTCCCCTCCCTCGCTCTCTCTCTCTCTCTGTTCCTCCCTTCCCCTCTCTCTCTCTCCCTCCCTCTCCCTCTCTGTTTGGTGCTCATTTTTAAACGGTCCACCAACTACTACAGCCAGACAGCTTCAGTTCCTGTCTTTGGATTGGACTGAAACACAGACACAGACTTGCTTACTGTCATTGAGCTTGATTAATGAGTGGTATTTCTTTGTTCAAATAAGTGGTCTACATGTTCAAATAAAATCTCTATATTCGTACAGCCATCACTGTGTGATGAGTGTTTGGTCAGTAACATGGGTCTCCCAGTCCCTCCACTCTGCAAAATACATCTCAAGTTCAAGTTTCAAGTTTCTTTAATAGTTGTCATACAGAAGTACAGAATACTTTTATACAAAATGCTTCTTACTGTTACGCTCCAGAGACTGTGCTAGACAAGATAAGTGTGAAATAAAATAGTATAGCATGTAAAATAGAAGTAAAAATAGAGGTCACAGTGTTCAGTATAGACATATGTACAATGTTCGATGCAGAATAGAAGTAACTGAGTTACCATACATCCCTTCCCACTTTATCCAATCAGGAGAGAGAACTCGACACTGCAAAAATGGTGTGACAAAAATAATAAAGAAAAACTAGTTTTAACCACTTATGCATCGGGGCAAAAATGGGGCTAGTTTTGCATAACACGCCTGACGATTGCGTACCCAAAGTAACTTGCGATGTATTATGCCTGCCGTTGATTCCGAGGCGCTAGTAAAAAAAAAAAAATCCCTTCTTCCTCTTTGCAATCAGCCCTCGTGTGGGACACCCCTGGACACCCCTGGCTCCAGAATTCCATCGGCTACAAAGGTGGTCAATCATTTCAAATGATGCTCATCGGATGTTTCGTCTTGTAACTTGAGACTGGAAGCACGCAATAGGTCGAGTAATAGGGTGACGATCGAAAGGCGGCAAATTCAACTTTCCAACAATGTATTGGTTGATCGGCAAAAATGCAGCCCGGAGCCGGAAGACGAGGGCAACGTGCCGTCGACGGGTCGTCCGGTGATGAAGAGGTTAAGCAAATGATGTGCTTGAAATAATTATGAATTTGCCAGTGCAATAAGCTAATTTGGCTTGGCAAGATTTCTTGAAATATGTAAAAAAAATATATATATCTAGGGTTCTCTCTCCTGATTGGATGATGTGGGAACCGGATACCAGCACATATGTTTTCTTTTGACTGCAGTGGAGGTGCTGGGAGACCCATGTTGACTCTGTGTGGAGGTACTGGGAGACCCATGTTGACTCTATGTGGAGGTACTGGGAGACCCATGTTGACTCTGTGTGGAGGTACTGGGAGACCCATGTTGACTCTATGTGGAGGTACTGGGAGACCCATGTTGACTCTATGTGGAGGTACTGGGAGACCCATGTTGACTCTATGTGGAGGTGCTGGGAGACCCATGTTGACTCTGTGTGGAGGTACTGGGAGACCCATGTTGACTCTATGTGGAGGTACTGGGAGACCCATGTTGACTCTGTGTGGAGGTACTGGGAGACCCATGTTGACTCTATGTGGAGGTTCTGGGAGACCCATGTTGACTCTGTGTGGAGGTACTGGGAGACCCATGTTGACTCTATGTGGAGGTACTGAGAGACCCATGTTGACTCTATGTGGAGGTACTGGGAGACCCATGTTGACTCTATGTGGAGGTACTGGGAGACCCATGTTGACTCTGTGTGGAGGTACTGGGAGACCCATGTTGACTCTATGTGGAGGTACTGGGAGACCCATGTTGACTCTATGTGGAGGTACTGGGAGACCCATGTTGACTCTATGTGGAGGTACTGGGAGACCCATGTTGACTCTGTGTGGAGGTACTGGGAGACCCATGTTGACTCTGTGTGGAGGTACTGGGAGACCCATGTTGACTCTATGTGGAGGTACTGGGAGACCCATGTTGACTCTGTGTGGAGGTACTGGGAGACCCATGTTGACTCTATGTGGAGGTACTGGGAGACCCATGTTGACTCTATGTGGAGGTACTGGGAGACCCATGTTGACTCTATGTGGAGGTACTGGGAGACCCATGTTGACTCTATGTGGAGGTACTGGGAGACCCATGTTGACTCTGTGTGGAGGTACTGGGAGACCCATGTTGACTCTATGTGGAGGTACTGGGAGACCCATGTTGACTCTATGTGGAGGTAGCCCCTTACGTGACTGCGGTTTGCAAGCCTGGGGCTTTTGTGACCACAGTCACTTGTTTATGGGACGCGACCACTTTAGAAAATACCAACCAAGCGTGAATGCGGGTGTGGGGGTGTGTCAAAAATATATCAGATATGAATTTCAAAGATACCCAGCGTACAATATGGGTTTAACACAGCTTTACAGTGTGGTCTGGAAGCTCGGAGTTGCTAATAAACAGTTTAAAACATTGTTAGGAAAAAAAGTGGTACTCACAACGAACTTTGGCAAGATGGCGTCTTCTTCTTCTGCAACTTTTTTTGTCGCAGTGATTGCTGGACGCACCAGGCATGCGACAAAAAAAAGTTGCAGAAGAAGAAGACGCCATCTTGCCAAAGTTCGTTGTGAGTACCACTTTTTTTCCTAACAATGTTTTTATTAGCAACTCCGAGCTTCCAGACCACACTGTAAAACTGTGTTAAACCCATATTGTACGCTGGGTATCTTTTAAATTCATATCTGATATATTTTGACACACCCCCACGCCCGCATTCACGCTTGGTTGGTATTTTCTAAAGTGGTCGCGTCCCATAAACAAAAGCCCCAGGCTTGCAAACCGCAGTCACGTAAGGGGCTAATGTGGAGGTGCTGGGAGACCCATGTTGACTCTGTGTGGAGGTACTGGGAGACCCATGTTGACTCTATGTGGAGGTACTGGGAGACCCATGTTGACTCTGTGTGGAGGTACTGGGAGACCCATGTTGACTCTATGTGGAGGTACTGGGAGACCCATGTTGACTCTATGTGGAGGTACTGGGAGACCCATGTTGACTCTGTGTGGAGGTACTGGGAGACCCATGTTGACTCTGTGTGGAGGTACTGGGAGACCCATGTTGACTCTGTGTGGAGGTACTGGGAGACCCATGTTGACTCTATGTGGAGGTACTGGGAGACCCATGTTGACTCTGTGTGGAGGTACTGGGAGACCCATGTTGACTCTGTGTGGAGGTACTGGGAGACCCATGTTGACTCTGTGTGGAGGTACTGGGAGACCCATGTTGACTCTATGTGGAGGTACTGGGAGACCCATGTTGACTCTATGTGGAGGTACTGGGAGACCCATGTTGACTCTATGTGGAGGTACTGAGAGACCCATGTTGACTCTATGTGGAGGTACTGAGAGACCCATGTTGACTCTGTGTGGAGGTACTGGGAGACCCATGTTGACTCTATGTGGAGGTACTGGGAGACCCATGTTGACTCTATGTGGAGGTACTGGGAGACCCATGTTGACTCTATGTGGAGGTACTGGGAGACCCATGTTGACTCTATGTGGAGGTACTGAGAGACCCATGTTGACTCTATGTGGAGGTACTGGGAGACCCATGTTGACTCTGTGTGGAGGTACTGGGAGACCCATGTTGACTCTGTGTGGAGGTACTGGGAGACCCATGTTGACTCCGTGTCAGTGATGGCTGTCGGAATGTAGAGATATAAACAATATATAAAAATTAAAAGACTTACAGCACCTTTAAGGTAACCAGATTTGTGTACAGGCATTTCAAAGAGCATGGCTAACAAATTGCAGTCTCCGTTTTGAAATGTGCTAGATAGCCCCTGTATTTTCTGTTTACATTTAACTAGTGATGCACCAATGTGAAAATTGTGGCCGATACCGATAACCGATATTAATATTGCTGTTCTGGCCGATACCGATATTTACCGATGTCGATATCTCTGTATAGAAAACACTTTTTTACGATAATCAAAAAATATAGCTATTTTCCTATTTTTATATCGGCCCATATCGGCCCTATCTTGATATCGGACCGATACCGATGTGTAAAAAAAACGGCACTACATTTAACTTTTGCCCCTGTAATGCACCAGGGAATCTGTGTTTAGTTGGCATCGTTGGAAAGCCTATCTGTAAATCACAGAAACCGATAGGGATCTAAAGTTGATCTCCATGTGAGTAGTGTGTTGTGTCCATGTTTCAAGATTCAAGATTCAAGAGGTTTATTTGTCACATACATACCAGGGCATACAGTGAAATGTGGGTGGCCATGCCCGCTTTGATTGTGCAATAATACTAAATAATAAAATAGACATAATAAACAGGCAATAAAATAGACATGATAAAATAGACATGTTAAAGTCCTGAGATAACGCTGTTAGCTACGAATAACACTGGATCCTATGTACACTACTATACAATATACAGTTTTACTCTATATCCTTATGTTATACTTGCTATTTCTAAACTATACTATACATACAAGAACCACAACAGTTCTTTCCTTAAAGTGACCTTTATTTTCCTTGGTCCTTTCCCATTGTGTTTAAAGTGACCGTTTGTGTATGAGCGAATGCATAATGTGTGTTGTGTGTGTATGTGTGTGTGCTCATGTGTACTTGTGTGTGGAGAGTTCAGTGTTCAATGTTCTGATGTCCTGGGGGAAGAAGCTGAGCCTTAGTCTCTCTGTTCTTGCTGCGTGTGTGTGTGTAGGCGCTTGCCTGACCGCAGCAGCTTGAACAGGCTGTTGTTGGGGTGTTGGGGGTCTTTCATAATCCTCCTGTTATATAAGTCCTGCAGGGGTGGTAGTGCAATACCCGTAGTACACTCTGCTGAACACACCACTCTCTGTAGGGCCTTCCTGTCCTGGGCCGTGCTGTTTCCAGTGATGTTTCCAGTCAGAATGCTCTCTACAGCCCCGGAATAGAAGGAGTGGAGTATCGTCCCCGATACTCTGAACTTCCTTAACTCATTCAGCGCCATAAACTGTCCCCCATCTCTGCCATTTCAGGCCAGCTTAAAATGGTCATTTCACGATGTTTGCAGAGCTGTGTGTGTGTTCTGTATTACAGCTGTGGAGACAATGGTGTATCTAATTTGACAGACACTACTTGTAGTCCAACAAGGAAGAAATAGTTTGTTTCTACACACTGTAGTTTGTAGTATATTACACGCTAAACATCGCGCATTTCCAAGATAATCCAGTCTTTTTCCATAGAACGTGAGATAAAACGCGTTATATGCAATAAGCCCAAACCGTTCTGGTTGATCGCCTGAAACCCCAAATACACATGTACCTTCACAAAATCATCAAGGGGGTGGGGGGGGGGGGGGGGGGGTCGTTTTAACTCAAAACTCTAATCGTGTTTGTCGAGCATGTTTTACGTCCGGTAAAACACAAAACTGTGATCGTTAGAAAAACATGTTTCAGGTTCGGTAAAATAGACATAGAATATACCTTAACTTAGCCAGAAGGTATTCCAAAAAGAATAATTCCAAGTGATCGCATCGCCATCACGATTACCAGTGTATATGTCTATACACGCTTCGATGGAAAATACGCTTCGGCAACAAAATTTCGAGGCGATCGTTGTGAATCTCTGTTCAAGCAGGAGGAGCCCTTACAAAAAAATAAAAGGAAAACGTGTATCAACATCAAGCCATTTCAGTTCAAAGGTAGGTACTGCCACCTGGTGATATTAGATCGGCATTGCAATTCCAACGTGGGCAAACGGGCCAGGGGCGGTTAGAATGATCCGGAATGATGATTTAGAACGGGGATCAGAGGAAAAAGATCAAAGGATCTAAAAGCGTATTTTTACGTGTGTGGCGCTCAAGCGTTGGCGAGGAAACACGTAATATTACGTGTTTGGCACTGAATGAGTTAATTGTCTCAGGTGATAGAGGCGCTGTTTCGCTTTTTTTACCACAGAGTCTATGTGTGTTGTCCATGTCCGGTCTTCTGTAATGTGGACTCCGAGGTACTTAAAACTGCTCACCCTGTCCACGATAGCCCCATTTATCCACAGTGTGTGTCCCCTGCTGTATTCTCCTAAAATCCACGATCAGCTCCTTGGTTTTACCAATGTTCAGGAGTAGGCTGTTATCCCGGCACCAGCGTGCCAGTACATCAACCTCCTCCTGGTAGGCCTTCTCGTCGTTGTCCGAGATCAGCCCCACCACCACTGTGTCGTCCGCAAACTTCACTATGGAGTTGGAGCTGAACCTGGCCACACAGTCATGTGTGTACAGTGAATACAGCAGGGGGCTGAGAACACAGCCCTGGGGGGACCCGATGCTCAGGGTGATTGAGTTGGAGGTATGAACCCCCATCCTGACCGCCTGGGGCCTGTCACTCAGAAAGTCCAGGATCCAGGCGCTCAGGGCGGAGCTCAGACCAAGATCGATTGAAAGCTGAACTATAGTCGATGAACAGCAATCTCACATAGCCCCCCTTCTGACTCTCAAGGTGAGAAAGGGTGTTGTGTAGTACCTGGGAGACCGCGTCGTCAGTGGACCTGTTTGTCCTGTAAGCAAACTGCAAAGGGTCCATGGTACTAGGGAGGGAGGTACAGATCCTTGACCAGCCTCTCAAAGCATTTCATGACCACAGAGGTGAGTGCCACCGATCTGTAGTCATTCAGGCCTGCTGGCAGCCGACGCGGCAGTGACGTCGCCAGCTGGTGAGCTAACGTCACCACTGCTCGCCCCAAACCTGGCGTAAAAGGAGTTGAGTTAATTCGCAAGAGAGGCAACGGCACTCACTATTGAGGAGGGGCTGACCTTATAATCAGTTATCGTTCGTAATCCCCGCCATAAGCCTCCTGTGTCGTTCTGGGCCATCTGTGTCTCCATCTTATTCGCATATCGCCGTTTTGCAGCCCTCACTTCTTTGCGTAACCTGTAGCCTTATACTCGTCCATATTTCCCGATTCACGGCCCGAGTTGTAAGCAGCGGTGCGAGCATTCAGGGATAATCGGATGGAGTTGTCGACCCTCGGTTTCTGGTTTGGAAAATCCCGAACCGTCTTCGTGCTATGAAGCTAACCACAACATCTGCCATGTCCACTTAGATCTACAGTTGATCTCCATGTGAGGAGTGTGTTGTATCCATGTACACTTAGATCTACAGTTGATCTCCATGTGAGGAGTGTGTTGTGTCCATGTCCACTTAGATCTAGAGTTAATCTCCATGTGAGGAGTGTGTTGTATCCATGTCCACTTAGATCTACAGTTGATCTCCATGTGAGGAGTGTGTTGTGTCCATGTACACTTAGATCTACAGTTGATCTCCATGTGAGGAGTGTGTTGTATCCATGTACACTTAGATCTACAGTTGGTCTCCATGTGAGGAGTGTGTTGTGTCCATGTACACTTAGATCTACAGTTGATCTCCATGTGAGGAGTGTGTTGTATCCATGTACACTTAGATCTACAGTTGATCTCCATGTGAGGAGTGTGTTGTATCCATGTACACTGAGATCTACAGTTGATCTCCATGTGAGGAGTGTGTTGTATCCATGTACACTTAGATCTACAGTTGATCTCCATGTGAGGAGTGTGTTGTATCCATGTGCACTGAGATCTACAGTTGATCTCCATGTGAGGAGTGTGTTGTATCCATGTACACTGAGATCTACAGTTGATCTCCATGTGAGGAGTGTGTTGTATCCATGTACACTTAGATCTACAGTTGATCTCCATGTGAGGAGTGTGTTGTATCCATGTACACTTAGATCTACAGTTGATCTCCATGTGAGGAGTGTGTTGTATCCATGTACACTTAGATCTACAGTTGATCTCCATGTGAGGAGTGTGTTGTATCCATGTACACTGAGATCTACAGTTGGTCTCCATGTGAGGAGTGTGTTGTATCCATGTACACTGAGATCTACAGTTGGTCTCCATGTGAGGAGTGTGTTGTATCCATGTACACTGAGATCTACAGTTGGTCTCCATGTGAGGAGTGTGTTGTATCCATGTACACTGAAGTCCATAGAGAGCTGCTTAAAAATAACCAATAAGAAGGAACTAGGGCTGACCTCTGACCTCGACTAGTCGAATAGTCAACTAATCGATCGAAAGGAGCCGTAGTCGACTGCCAACCTCTTAGTCGAATATATAATAATGTTTTCTTTATTATAATTTTTTTTTGGGATAATTCCTTCTAAAAGAAAAGAGGCCTAGAAGCGTGGCTAACGCTAACGGTGCGCCTACCAGCGAGGCCAACTGCCTAAGAAAACAGGCACAGAGGCACTGAAAGAGGATTTCACCCGTCTAATGAACACACTAGACTAGACAAATATCAACATGTATCCATCAGTGGACTCATTACATGCTTTCGCAGAGGACAAGAAGCCTTCAGTCGACTCTATTCCACAGCCCAGATGGAATAGAAATTTAAAAAAAATTATAATAATAATACTTTTATTATACATTTTTTTGCATTCAGGGGGTAGTCGACTATCGGCAAATTTTGGCCAATCAAAGTCGACTATATATACAAATCCTTAGTCGGGGACAGGCCTAGACAGAACACTTCATCAAAACACGCCTCTAACATGTACGATTGCACCCTAGAAACACACAGGAGCACACACAGGCCTCCTGAAACACACAGGGATGTGTGGAGGGTTCCTCAGCGCCCCCTGTGGTGACTTCACAGCGCTGACTAATCATCATCATTACAGCTGTTTGGAAAAACTTGTTTCCAAACAAGCAATCAAAGCATGTTGTGATAATTAGCGGGGAGAACATATCTCTCTTCTTCTCTCTTCTTCTTCTTCTCTCTCTCTCTCTCTCTCTCTCTCTCTCTCTCTCTCTCTCTCTCTCTCTCTCTCTCTCTCTCTCTCTCTCTCTCTCTCTCTCTCTCTCTCTCTCTCTCTCTCACCCTCACTCCTCCCATCACAGTGATTCTCCGCATAAATCAGATCCCTTTTCCCCACGGAACTAAAATAATAATCTGTCTGTGTGTGTGTGTGTACACGTTTTTCTCTCTGTGTGTATGTGCGTGCGTGTGTGTGTTTGTGCGTGTGCACGTGTGCATCTGTAAGCACACCGTTCATTGTGCTTCTTCTGAGACAGCTTGACTAAAAACAAACGGACAAAAAAACATTTGAAGCATAAACACACACACAGACAGACAAACAAACACACACACACAACAACAACAACAACAACAACCTGTCAAGAGCCAAATGGCTCTAATTTTTCTGTCATCTGCCTTCCGTTTAACGAGATGAGAACGCTGCCCCCACAATCCTCCTCCTCCACAAGAGAGAGAGAGAGAGAGAGAGAGAGAGAGAGAGAGAGAGAGAGAGAGAGAGAGACTAAAGAGAGAGAGAGAGAGACAGACAAAAGAGAGAGAGAGACTAAAGAGAGAGAGAGACTAAAGAGAGAGAGAGAGAGACAGACAAAAGAGAGAGAGAGACTAAAGAGAGAGAGAGACAGACAAAAGAGAGAGAGAGACTAAAGAGAGAGAGAGATAGACAAAAGAGAGAGAGAGACTAAAGAGAGAGAGAGAGACAGAGGGGAAAGAGAGTTTTGTTTTATCTCACCTCGTTCAACCCCCTTCTCTCTCTCCAGGTTCCTACTTTTCTCTCTCTCTCTCTCTCTCTCTCTCTCTCTCTCTCTCTCTCTCTCTCTGTCTCTCTGTCTCTCTTTCACTGTTTGTCTCTCTATCTCACTCGTATTATTTCATATTATTGATCTCTCTCTTATGCTTTGTTTCTCTCTGTTTCACTGTCTCTCTATCTGTCTCTATGTCCCTGTCTCTCTCTCTCTCTCTCTCTCTCTCTCTCTCTCTCTCTCTCTCTCTCTCTCTCTCTCTCTCTCTCTATGCTTTGTCTCTCTCTCTTTCACTTTGTCTCTCTATCTGTCTCTCTGTCCCCCTCTCTCTCTCTGTCCCTCACTCTGTCTCTCTGTCCCTCAATCCCTCGTTGTCTCTCTATCTGTTTCTCTATCCCCCTCTCTCTCTGTCCCTCACTCTGTCTATCTGTCCCTCAATCCCTTTTTGTCTCTCTATCTGTTTCTCTATCCCCCTCTCTCTCTGTCCCTCACTCTGTCTCTCTGTCCCTCAATCCCTCGTTGTCTCTCGATCTGTCTCTCTGTCCATCTCTCTCTCTATAGCACTTTACCTCCATCTGATCTCTTTCTATCTCTCTCTCTCTCTTACCCTCTCTCTATAGCAGTTTACCCCCCTCTCATCTCTCCGCTATCTCTCTCTCTCTCTCGCTAAGGGGGTTTGGGGTGTTCATAGTAAAGGTCCTGTTCACTTTAGTACGCCACATTAAACTGATGCTGCTGTCAGCTCTCATGAGAGCACACTGATGCTATGTGTGTGTGTGTGTGTGTGTGTGTGTGCAGGCATGCGTGCGCATGTGTACATGCCTGTGTCTGCATCTGCCTATGTGTTTGTGTGTGCCTGTTTGTGTGTATGTGTGCAGATGTGTGAGCTTGCGTGCACACAGACTCTCTGAACTGACGCCATTCTTTAAAGGAACACACCAACTTTTTGGGAAATTAGCTTATTTGCCATCTACCCCTGGATTTAGACAAGCAGACATACCATTTTCTTCTCTGTGCATGCATTAGGCTCAAAAGCCCTGTTGTTCAAAAAACAACAGGGCTTTTGAGGTGATGAAATCACTGCGCCCTGCAGGCAGCAGTGGTTTGGCAAAAGACATTTCAGAGTATAGACTTCCGGGATTCTGAAATCGGGGAGGAGATAGCGGGGGGAGCATATGAATGAATGTGGATGAGAGCCGTGATGTAAGTGGTTGCAGATACGGCTGTGGGGGTGCTGGAGACATGATCGAATAGACTTTTATGCGCCTCAATCTCCTGAACACGGCGTGACCCATTCCTAATCGATCAGAACTAAATCGGCAGAGAAAAAGCCCATTTTAAAGCACCTATTCCGCATGCACATGCGCAGAGTGCCCATGGAGTCTGGACGACGCGAGATGACGCACGAATGAATGTGGACTGTTCCATCAGAGGGGGGAGCTTCGGTGGCCATGTAAGTGGCTTCAGTCCGCTGCACTTAAATATAAACATTAGTCTACCTGGAGACTCAATGAGGTAATTGTAGATGTCGCCATAAGACGCGTCTGGCCATTTAGTGGGATAATTTTTTCATTATCCTGTTCGGCTGGCAACCGAAGCTCCCCCCTCTGATAGAACAGTCCACATTCATTCGAGCGTCATCTCGCGTCGTCCAGACTCCATGGGCACTCTGCGCATGTCCATGCGGAATAGGTGCTTTAAAATGGGCTTTTTCTCTACCGATTTAGTTCTGATCGATTAGGAATGGGTCGCGCCGTGTTCAGGAGAGCGAGGCACAGACGTATCTGCAACCACTTACATCACGGCTCTCATCCACATTCATTAATTTGCTCCCCCCGCAATCTCCTCCCCGATTTCAATGTAACGCGGAAGTGTAGTGGTCTATATATCTGTTTAGAAAACGAAAATGTCAAATTTTTTTATTTTTATGTGGTAAATACACAGGTCACAACATGTTTACAGGAACGTTTTGGAGTTGTATTTGGAGTGTATTTCGTGACTGTTGGGAACTAGGCTACACTGGCACACCTACATGTACTTCCAGTGAATGACGCTAAGCTAGGCTAACGGTGCGGCTGTTCCCTAAGCCTAATGCATGAACAGAGAAGAGAAGGGTATGCATCTGCTTGTCTAACTCCAGGGTAGATGGCAAATAAGCGAATTTCCCAAAGAATTTCATGTGTTCCTTTAAGGCAGTGGTTCCCAAAGTCGGGGTCGCGACCCAAAGGTGGGGCGCGAGCAGCCACGGGAGGGCCGCGAGATCATTTAAAAAAATAAATAAAAAAAGTCCAAAAAAATAAATAATTTTTTTTTTTTTCAGGCCACTGAACTTAGAAGCAGGCCAGGACAGTGTTTCTATTTGTATTCTAAAATTCTATTCTATTGTATTCTAAAATGTGACTATATGGTTTTATATTAACTTAATAAATAAACAAAAACGAAAAATCTACTTATTTCAACGAACATTTCAAACTTAATAACAGATTATGCACATAAAACGCTGAAAACAACCGAAGCAACAATAGTATTTTAATGAGGCTATTATTATTATCATTATTATTTTGCAACAAGTTAGCCCTCTCATAAATAGCACATATAAATGAATAACTAACTTGAACTAACTTAATAGGATTGAAGTGATATTTGGCTTAAAAAATCGGTCGCCTGGCAAAAAATAAATAAAAAGCCTGACGATGTGCATTGGGCCGCGGCTCTCTGACGCCTTATTTTCTGGGTCCCGGCCTGAAAAGTTTGGGAACCCCTGCTTTAAGGTAGTCCCAAAACATTTCAATTGATTCAACATTGTAGGTCATACCAGTATAGTCTGCGCCGAGATGGATCTGTTAAACGCATTATAAAAGAACGTTTTTGATTGGGTTGGAGCAGGCCAGTATATCTACCAGATGACTGATTTTAACAGACTTCTTCAAATCCCTTAAATTGACTTGAATGCTACGGCACGGTGGTCGCAGCGGTTAGCACTGTCGCCTCCTGGGTACCAAACCCGACGGGGGGGGCCTTTCTGTGTGGAGTTGGAATGTTCTCCCCGTGTTTGTGGGGTCTCCCTCTGGGTGCTACGGCTTGCTCCCATACCAAAAACACATGCATACTAGGCAGGGGTGTAAAAAGTAGCCAGAAATTATACTTAAGTGAAAGTATGGGTAACGTCTCAAAATCATACTCAAGTAAAAGTCAGAGTATCTGGCTGGAAACACACTTGAGTAAAAAGTAAAAAAGTTTCTACTTTGAAATGTACTTGAGTACTAACTTTTTTTCTGACAGAACCACGGAAATCCCATGTTCGGCGATTCAACACAGCGCAGTGAGTTTCCCGCGGATCGAGAAATATTTTCTTTTTTTCAATGGGTTCTGTGAGGTGATTGGACAGAAGCATCACTCCGCATGACGCTACCTGGGCTATATAAGAGCTGTTGTAGTGAGAGGATAACCTTTTGCCAATTTTATCCAGAGCGGGGCGCTCTATAAACAAAAATTTGCCCAGCAAATAAGTTCTTTCACACAGTTTCAAACGACGACGTAAGTACATTGTCTATGTAATTGTTTGTAAAATTATAGCATTTTTACATTTGTATGACAGTCTATAGCCTAGTGCTTCTGTGATGTTTTTGCAACGTTTTTGGTAATGTTTTCACTTATAAAAAGCCTGTTTGGAAATCGCCGGGCTGTGGTGATTCTTTACCCAGCATGAGGGCCTGACTCTGCATTCAACCTGAACTCTGCTACTCCAGCCACGCTAATGTTGGCTAAGGCCGGCTAACAAAAGCTAGCGCAAGAAACAACGACCAAAGTATGGTTTATAGTAGGGATGCTCGATATTGGCTTTTTTACCGATACCGATATTCCGATATTGTCCAACTCTTAATTTCCGATACCGATATCAACCGATATCAACCGATACCGATATATGCAGGGTTTCCCACCCCAAAAAACGGAATAATTTCAGGTAACTAATCATTTCACTGGATATATATATAACAAATATTGTTATTGTTTTTTTCTTTTTTTAAACCGATACCGATATTTTCCGATATCACATTTTACTGCCGATATCGGCCGATAATATCGGTCGGCCGATAATATCGGACATCCCTAGTTTATAGTGTATTTTTAGCCACCTTATAGCATTTGTACATTTGTATGATAGTCTGTAATGCTCCCATGAGGTTTGTTTACTTTCTCTTTTTCCCCCTTCCTTTTTTTCCATCTTTCTCCCATCCCAATGTTAGTCGTTATGCCAATTCCTACCGTCGGTCTGGGAGGGCATAAAATACTTCCTCCGACACATGTGTAGCCAATCCCCACTTATTTTCACCTGGCAGCGCAGACTCTCACTGGGGGAGTGTAACGTGTGGAAGGATCACACTACCTCTCCCAGGACCCGACCTTGCTGTGCAGGCGCCCCGACCGATCAGTAGGAGTCGCTGTTTTTACAACGACCAGGACCCACCCTCGCCGGCTTCCCACCCGCTAACACTGCCAATTGTGTCAGTATGGACGGTTGGCCAACCCGGAGGCACCACAGCTGGATTTGATCCCACTGTCTCTGTGGTGGTAGACAGACGCTTAGTCCGCTGCGCTACCCGGCCGCCTTGTCTGGATGTTTTAGTAATGCTTTTCACTATAAAAACATATTTCTAAAAGTCCGGAAGTGGATCTCCACACTGGAAACATATATGTAAAGGGAATATCACCACACTAGAAAACTATATGTAAGGAGATATCTCCACACTGGAAACATATATGTAAAGGGATAACCCAACTCTTTCAGTGCCACTCACGAGATTTCTCGTGTTTTTTTATAGGTGGTTGCTAGCCACTCACGAGATTTCTCGGAATTTTTTTTTTTTTTTTTTTTTTTGCGATCTGAAAAATTATTGCATCACCCGAGCCTACCCGAGTATTGCCGAGCTGCGCCGGTGATCACTGTGGAAAAAAGCGCCCCCTGTCGTCTCCCAGATGACATAAGTGATTTTGGAATGGACTCAATGAAAATGAATGGGGAAAAAAATCCGGTACTCCACATTTTCCAGTTCACTGATCCAGCCGGGGTTACTAGAGTTCATTCTGGAGCCTCAGATCTCCGCGGATCATGGAGAACCACTGTGTCGCGTTGGATCCATACACGTATCGATTTTTTCGAATGGTGATCAGGAATTGGAATATACCAGTTGGATACCATCTGATGTCAGGTAAGGACTCTATGTTATCAGTGGTAGGATAATCAGAGTAATTTTGATGAAGTTATAAGCTGTTTTGTGAAATCTCTTCTTTCGTTTTCACTGTAAAAGTCCGAGAGGAAATCAACAAGGCGATTGTCCGCGCGCGGCCGTAATGTGCGTGCGTGCACGTATAATATTGATCATCTAGCGTTTATTTGAAAACGATTCATAAAAAGGCAGACGAATATCAACGTTGTGGAATATTCCACTAAAAGACGATTTTCATAGAATGCTCCAGAATGAGTTGTTTTTTATATCAAAACGGGGGCTTTTCTAACTGCTCTGAAACGGCAACGACGCGATAAAAAAACAATCTGCCTTCACAGCACTGTCTGGAACATAGTCTTTGATAATGCGATGGGCAGATTAGACACATAGCCATAATTTAAAACATAGATTAGGCGATATTAACGTTAACATTGGCGCGGATGGTGGCATTCAAGCGGTAAAATGGAAAACCAGGCATGGCATTTAAAGAGTTAAAGGAAACATATGTAAAGAGAACCCTTAAACACAAGCTAGACCGGGGAAACACAACATGAACAGAGGCAGCATAGCATTAATAATAGTATTCAAACCTAGGCCTAAATGCCTGAGAAGGTTCAATATCTGGAGCTGCTGCGTTTGGCCACCAGAGGGCGGCAGAAAACCACTGTTCACATTGTTCAGGAAGGAACCCCGGCTGGGACCATGACAGTAGTACAAGCTAGCGCGATCCAGGCTGAGATCCAGGCTGCCTCCAGGCTGACTCTGCCTACGTCATGCCTCCATATACGGCAGAGGACATGGAGGAAGACAAGGCTCTAGGAAGAAAATGGGGTAAGTTTGAAGAAACATTTCAACGCACACATTAAAAATTATTTTATGAATTAATATGTAATATGTAAAAAGAAAAAGAAAACATTTTATTCATATTTCATCTCAGTAATTCATGCATAACTTTTGAACAATAGATTATAATAGATAGAAATAGATTTCTAATCTGTCAGCTGTTCTATATTGCCAACAAGATTGTCTATATTCCATACAGTCTCATTTTCCTTATACCAAGTAAGGAAAGTCCTTGAAAATTCGTTTTTATCTTCCAAGTTCAATTTCAACAAGTTCAAGTTCATATGAATAATAATAATAATGATGATAATCATACACATATTTTATATCATTGGAAAGCCCTAGTTGTTAGCCTAAATATGAGGTACTTTGAAATACCCACTAACTAAATAATCCATCACAAACCCATGAAGGTCAAGCTCAGAATATGGTCATATATGGAACCATAGGTGTAAAAGGGCTAAAAAGTCAAAGTAAAAACTTTTTTTATGACTGTCTATTCTTCAGATAGCAGGTGTTTAATCAAAGATCCCCGCTTTCTAGTTTTGCATAAGGACCAATCAGCATGGGTATGGGTTAATTTTCCATTGATGGGGATTTGATTGGCTGATTTAAAATAAAGTGGGGCCGCAGGATTAATAACATTAGCGTTAGTTCGACCAAACAGAAACAAATATACTCATTAAAATAGTTGGACCTGCAAGATTTGTACTTTGTACTTTGTAGGTCTGCATTTTAAATGTAAGGAATAAAAAGTATTTTTTTTCTCTGAAATGTAATTGAGTAAAAGTATACAAACCTAGAGGCAACTGGGTGGCGCAGCGAACCAAGCGCTCGTCACCAACGTGAGAGACACTGGTATCGAATCCGGCTGTCAGCGCTGCCTCCGGCTTGGCCGGCCGTCATACTGGTAAACAGCGACTCCTACAGGTCGGTCACGGCGCCTGCACAGCGAGGAAGGGAGATGGTGAGGGTAGTGTGACCTCCCACACGTTACACTTCACCAATGAGAGAGTCCTCGCTGGCAGGTGAAAAGAGGCTGCTGGCTGTCTCCTATGTCTCGGACGAAGCATCTGATAGACTTCAGGGCTCCCTAGACCGACCAGAGGGGGGCACATGCGAGCAACGACCAGGAAGTGGAGGGGGGAATTGGCATAACGACTAAATTGGGATGGGAGAAAAAAAAGTATACAAACCTAATAATACTAGAGTAAAGTACAAATCCCCCAAAACAGCATTTACGTATTGTAACGAAGTACAATTACTCAAGTACTTTACACCCCTGCTAGGTACATGCTCCTGCCCTTGTCCTTGGTACTGGCACTGCCACCGGAGTGGACCCCCAGGTGGTGTGGCAGCCCGCTGCTCCTGCGTGGTGAGGATGGGTCAAAGGCAGAGGAATCATTCCCCCATTGGGACAATAAAGTACAACTTCACCACTTCACTTGTGTATATAGTATCTAGTACATACATGCTGTGAGTGTCTGCTCTCTCGTGTGTGCACGTGCCTGCACGTGTATTATGTGCATGCTGTGTGAGATAGTGCGTATATGTGTGCGCTGTGCACGTGTGTCTGTGTGCGCTGTGCACGTGTGTTCTGAAGGTCCAGATTAACACTGAAAGTCTGCGTTTATTATTTTGTATAACTTGTATATTGTTTATATATAAGATATATATCTTTACGCCATCCGTTTGCATAATAGTATTCTTCGCTCGCCTCATTGGGTCCCGCCCTTGACATTGGAGGCGCCAGTGACGAGCCCCCCATACATGGTTCTAGACATGTTCAGACAAGTTCAGACTTGCCCATAGCAGGCGCATTGATTCCGGACAGGTAAATCGGCTGAGTCCCATAGAGATCAGTCTGAGTATATATATTGTGGATGGTGCAAGCAGCCGTGAGTCGGCAATATCAGAACAGGAGAAGCAGCAGAGCGAGAGCGTGATACGTCCGGTACAGTTGTACACAGACCTACAAGCGGTGTATCGTTACAGATAGCTAGTAGCTACTTAGATACGACTATAATATTGTAGAGCCATTATTGGCGCAGTATAGTGACTTGTGTAAGCGAAGTAACGTGGAGAAACGTATAGTTAAACCCAGCGGTGTTTGGATCTAACTACTCATTGAAGACCGTCTGCGGGTTAGCTTCCAGTACAAACGAAGCTAGCTAGCTACCATCTATGCCAACAGGCTTTTGGATTAATAGCTATTAACCCTGCCATCGGGCGCTAGGATTACAAGGACCGGTTCCGTACGAGACCCCTTTTCTTCCAGCGACGACAGGATTATCCGACCAGTCTACAATTCCTCCGGAGCTTGGAGCTCCAGAGGGAAACCATTGTCTCCAGCTACCCTTGCTTTTCCCCGTATCGCCTCGTTTCTTCTCACTCCCTGCAGAGCTCCGTATCGAGTATCCATAACCTAGGAACTATTCATTACCGCTAACTTTGATAGTCTGACATTCTATTATTAAAGGAGAACCGTGATAATTCAGATGTCAAGTCAAGTCAAGTCAAGTCAAGAGTTTTAATTGTCACGGCATACAGGTATACAATGAAATGCGGCTGGTCTTGCCCGCGACGATGTGCAATACAGTGGTACAACATATAATAGAATCCAATAAAAATACAGTGGTACAACATATAATAGAATCCAATAAAACAACAGTGCAATAAACAGGTAACATGGTGTGCCATCTCGGTATCTGTACATAGTATTTACAGAGCATATAGGACATGCTAGGTAGCTTTAGTAGTGCAATACACTGTTCCTGTTGTTTTACTAATTTAAAGTGGCCTTTCCTCTGGCCATAAGTGTGCGTGTGTGCGGCATGAGTGTTAAAGTGGCTGCTAGTGTGTGAGCGTGCTCAGCGTGCGTGTCTTGTGTGTGCTTGTGTGTGCTTGTGTGTGGATAGTTCAGTTTCTGTGTCTCTCAATGTTCATTGTTCAAGGCTCTGATGGCCTGGGGGAAGAAGCTTAGCCTAAGCCTCTCCGTCCTAGTAGCTGGGGTTCGCAGGCGTCTGCCTGACCTCAGCAGCTGGAACAGGCTGTTATTGGGGTGGTGGGGGTCTTTCATTATCCTGCAGGCTCTGGATTTGCACCTCTTGTTGTATAGAGCCTGCAGGGGAGGTAGCGCAATACCTATCTGTAGGGCCTTCTTGTCCTGTGCCGTGCTGTTCCCATACCAGGCAGTGATGTTTCCGGTCAAGATGCTCTCTACAGCTCCTGAGTAGAAGGACTGGAGTATCTTCCCCGATACTCTGAACTCCTTAACTGTCTCAGGTGGTAGAGGCGCTGCTTCGCTTTCTTTACTACTGTGTCTATGTGTGTTGACCATGTCAGATCCTCTGAGATGTGGACCCCCAGGTACTTGAAGCTGATGATGTACATGTACAGATGTATGTTGCTATGACGATTAAAATGCTTATAAACCAGGTATCCTTGTCCCCGTGCCGTCAATTGAGTGTCCGCCATTTTGTCTAACTATACTGTCTGGCTATTAATATTCTTTAGTAGTGGTTTAATCTAAACAATCTTTAATACAGTCTGGGTTGTGTAGCCCCTTAGCTACAATTGGTCCTTCGAGCCGGATGGTATCAGTAATAATAATCATATTAGTAATAATATGGCCAGCGGCGGACACTCTCCAATCGGCTCTCCCCCATTAGAGCGCCCTAGGCGCCAGCGTCAGCCCCCTCCCCACTTGGAGAACTACGATGTAGATCTACCTCCTAGCTTATCTACGAGGACGTTAAGCAAGGATAACATTAGTAGCTTAAGTATGCCCAACCTTATCGACCTGTCAACCCCACCGGTAGAGACCCAAGCTAGTTTAAGTGAAACTGACTTAGCTCACGGGGGGGGACAAGCGGGACATGACTTGACTATGCCCATAGAAGACCGCGCCCCCGAGATGGACCTCGGAGCGCAAGAAGGTAAAGACAGCGCCCCCGAGATGGACCTCGGAGCGCAAGAAGGTAAATAATGCGCCCCCGAGATGGACCTCGGAGCGCACCAGAGTAAAGAGCACCGCGCCCCCGAGATGGACCTCGGAGCGCGGGAGAAGACAAAGTACAGCGCCCCCGAGATGGACCTCGGAGCGCGTAAGGAGACCAGGTCACCGCCAAGCCCTGCCAACTCCAAATCACCATCATCAGCGTCATCCCCAAGCGAGGCCAACCAGAGGCTAGCGCAAGTCCTGATCGCCACGCTAACCGCTTCAGCGGAAAGAGACCGCCTCCAGGGTGAGCGTGACCGCCTCCAGGCGCAACAAGAGAGTGAACGTGAACATTCCAGAGTGGAAGAGAGACGCCTCCAGGCGCAACGAGAGAGTGAACGCGAACATCTCAGACTGGAAGAGAGTCGCCTCCAGGCTGACGCCACGATGACCATCAGACTGGAAGAGAGGCGCCTCCAGGCTGAAGAAAACATGGAGCGAGACCGCGCCAATGCACAGCGTGAGGCAGCCAATGCACAGCGCGAGGCGGAGCGAGACCGTCTACAAGCACAAATGATGGAGCAAGCGCTCCAGAGGGTGACTCCCCACTCTTCCACCCGGAGCTCCCGGAGATCATCACGACACGGGTCGAGGGCACCTTCCCCTCCCCGACAAAGCTACACGGGACCCCGCCTAAGGGAAGAACCTACTTACGTTGCCGAGCAGCTAGCCGAGCGACTACAAAGCCTAACGGAGGATGAGGGAGGACAGAAAGCCCACCCGCACGACCCCATCTCAGACCAGGAGGAACAGTGCAGCCCCGGTCTCAGCCCCGACACGCTGCGTTATGAACCCCCAACCCGTCCCAGTGGGGAGTTCGAGCAACAGACAGCACCGAGGAATAGTGCCTGGGGGCCCAGCCTCTGGTTCCCGCCCAGCACGAACCAACGATCCCACGTACGGGGAGACTCGCCAAGGAGGCCTCTCCCCCCACGTGCGTCAGTGTCACAGCCATCCATGGCATCCTACATTGGGACACCCACATTCCCAGACTTCACAAGAGAAGACCGAGCGCAGTATACCGAGCTGCGTATGTGCCTAGAGACAATTATGTCCGGAGTACAGGACGAGTCATACAAGTATGCCATCCTCCTTAACCACCTCAAGGTAACTAGAGCGCACAACATAGCGCTGGCATACTCCAATTCACAGACTCCCTATTCTGATGCCTTGGTGGCCCTCGATGCACGTTACGGACGTACATGGGACTATGTCATTCAGGAGATACGTGAGATTGAACGTCTCCCCCCAGCTAAAGACAACCGAGCCCTGGACGACCTATCCGTCAAAGTACAATCCCTGGTAGGGATGCTCGGGTCCCAACGAGAGAAGGGGATGTACGAGTTGTACGCCAACTCCAACGTGGAGCGTATATTAGAGAAGCTCCCCCCATTCCGCCAAGAACGTTTTCGGCGGCAAAGAAACCACCGTGACCCCAATGGCCCAGAACAATCACTCCTGGACCTTGCTGACTTTCTAGCCAGGGAGGTTAGCAGCCTAAGAATTGACACCTTCGCATGGGGTGGATCGAACATTAAAGAGGGACCGAGAAGGTTTAAAGACCAAAGCAGGCCCATCACCTTGATGCACCAGGCCGAGTCGGTGCCACGACAGAAGAGTCATAACCCCCCCGCCAAGGGAAAATGGAAGATCGCATGTCAATACTGCAACAACGAACACTGGCTGTCACAGTGCGACGCATTCAAGAAACTGACCGCCGACGACGTAAGTCAGTGGATTAAAGCTAACCGCTGCTGTTTCCGCTGCGCGCGCGGTCACATGGCAGCCGAATGCCGCCTTAAGAAGAAGTGTGGCAAGTGTGACGGCGCTCACCTCGAAGCACTGCACGAGAGCAACAAGCGAAAACCCGCCCCACAAAGCAGCTCGAGAGCAGAAGTACTCTACATCGACCCCGCGAAGAGTGGGAGCTCCAGGGTGCTCCTCAAGGTGGTACGAGTACTCCTCAGTCACGGGGATAAGGTACTCGACACCTACGCCATCCTCGACGACGGGTCGGAGAAGACTCTCCTCCTCGCCTCCGCCGCGACCCAGTTGGACTTGCGGGGTCCAGAGGAGACCATGACCATCCGTACCATTCGTCGAGACTTAAAGACAATCAAAGGTGAAAACGTCTCGTTCACCATAGCAGCGATCGATCAGCCCGAGAAGCGGTACAGCATCAACAAGGCGTTCACAAGCTACGACATAGGTTTGTCACGCTACGATTACCCCATCCCACAGCTGAGGGAGAAGTACGAACACCTACGCCGACTGCCCATACCGCTCATCAACGGCGCTACACCGACCCTACTCATAGGCTCCGACCACGCGGACCTTATTGTCCCAACCGATGCGGTCCACATCGGACCCAGAGGATGCCCAGCCGCGGTCAAGATCCGACTGGGATGGACGCTCCAGGGCCCTCTCTCCGGGCCTTCCAACCGACCAACGTCCACACGCTGCCTTTACACCAAGGTGAGCGACCCAGACAATACCCTCTTACAGCACGTTGAGAGGCTATGGACACTAGACTCACTGCCATTCAAGAACGAACGCAAGATGGTTCGGTCAAAGGAGGACAAGTATGCCATAGTTCTACTCGAGCAGAAGACTACGAGGGTCGAGGTCGACGGAGTACTAAGATACTAAGCGACCCCACTCTTGAGGCGGGAAGGGATGCCCACTCTGCACGTGCCGAAGGGAGCGACACACCACTACCTACAGAGCACTGAGCGGCGCCTCGCCAAAGACCCCCTCCAAGCAACGATATATCGCACCGAGATCGAGAAGCTGATCACGGCTGGCCATATAAAGAAAATCGATGACCACGAGGCAGAAAGGACGACAGAGTCATGGTACGTGCCCCACCACAAGGTCACCCACAACGGAAAGAACCGCATCGTGTTCAATTGCAGTTATCAGATTGGACAGCAGAATCTGAATAACCTGCTCCTGCCCGGCCCGACACTCGGACCCTCCCTCCTCGGCGTACTGATACGCTTTCGTCAGGACAAAGTGGCCATCAGCGGCGACATCAAGGGAATGTTCCTACAAGTCCGACTGATGGAGGAAGACAAGCCTCTACTGAGGTTTCTGTGGAGAGAGAGGCTCGACGACGAACAACCCTCGATATACCAATGGGAGGTACTCCCATTCGGCACCACCTGCAGCCCGTGCTGCGCCACGTTTGCGTTACAGAAGCACGTGGCCGAAGACCCCGGAGCCGACGATGATGTCCGACACAGCGTGGAAAGAAGTTTCTACGTGGACAACTGCCTACAGAGCGTATCCACGCCAGAAGAAGCAGAGAGCATCCTAGTGAAGCTACGAGCTTCATTAGCCAAAGGTGGATTCGACCGACAATGGGCCAGCAGCGACCCTCAAGTTGTCCGAAGCCTCCCCCCAGAGACCAAGGCCGCGAGCAGCGAGACCTGGATGGCGCACACCCCAGGCGAAGCGCAAGAGATGACCCTGGGCCTCGTCTGGCGTTTCAAGACGGACTCGCTTCACTACAGACACACACCCCTGAGGACGGATCAGGAGACGTCCACGACTAGACTGTACCGAACACTCGCCAGCCAGTACGACCCAATGGGATGTATCCTCCCCTACACCACTCGGGCGAAGATGCTGGTGAGAGAACTGTGGGACAAGGAGCAGGGCTGGGACGACCCCATACCCGAGCACCTGGCTACCACATGGAGAGAATGGGAGGATGAACTTGTCTTACTCCGCAAGGTGACCATCCGGCGGAGTTACTTCCCTCCTACAGTGCGGCTGGAGACGTGTCAGATAGACCTGCACGTCTTCAGCGACGCCTCTGAAGTGGCGTACGGATCAGTGGCCTACCTGAGAGCCCGAGAAGAGGGAGGAGAAGTCCACGTAGCCTTCGTCCTGGCCCGCTCGAGGATAGCTCCCCGCAAGCAGCAGTCGATCCCGCGACTAGAGCTCTGCGCAGCTCTGGTAGGCGCGCAACTCGCAAAAATGATACAAAGTGAACTCACCATACCGGTGCGTGAGATCGTCCTATGGTCGGACTCCATGACCGTGCTCACCTGGATCCAGTCCGCCTCCTGTCGGTACAGGGTTTTCGTCGGAGTCCGAGTAGCCGAAATCCAAGACCTGGTAGGAGCGGCATGTTGGAGATATGTTGACACCAAGCAGAACCCGGCGGATGTCATCACACGGGGGATGTCCCTGGACGACCTCACACGTCCTAACCCATACAGTGATGGTCCAGAGTTCCTCAAGCTCCCGGAGGAGAAGTGGCCTATCCCCACACCACGGGAGGCGAACCAAGATGAGTCAGAGATAAAGAAGTCTATGTTCTGCGGGCTGAGTCAAGCCTGGCTCCAACGGACCCGGACCTAGACGACTGTCTAACCCTTGAGAGTGCTCAGAAAAGGACATTCCTATGGCACCACCCGGAACTTCCCCCCACCACAGACCTCGACGCATCGAACTACGAGGAAACAGAACTTCTTCTACTAAAGAGAGCACAAAGAGACTCCTTCCCAGAAGAAATAGATTGTCTGAGAAGGGAAAAGCCAGTCCCCTCAGACAGTCGACTCCTCACCTTAGCCGCAGAGCTCGACGCCCAGCACCTCATCAGGGTGGGTGGTCGATTGAGACGGGCCCCGCACTTGACCGAAGATGCTAAGCACCCCATCGTCCTCAACAGCCGACACAAGATAACAGATCTGATCATCCAGAAGTACGACAAGGTGGTGCACCACGCGGGGGCAGAGCGAGTCTTTGCGGAGATCCGACGGCGCTTCTGGATACTCCAAGGGAGAGAAGCTGTACGTCGATTCCAACGGACTTGCCCGACCTGTCGCAAGTGGAGGGCACAGCCTAGTATTCCGAAGATGGCCGACCTACCTCCCTGCCGCCTCCGACTCGGCGAGCGGGCCTTCCACTCCACGGGCGTGGACTGCTTCGGCCCATTCAACGTCAAGAAAGGAAGAGGGACAGAGAAGAGGTGGGGCATCGTGTACAAGTGCATGACCACCCGAGCTGTTCACATTGAGCTCCTCCAGACCATGAGTACAGACTCATTCCTCATGTCATTCCGGAGGTTCCAAGCAAGGAGAGGGACCCCATCAGTGCTATTGTCCGACCAAGGGACAAATTTCCGAGGAGGAGACACAGCTTCCTGACTATGGGTGAAGAACTCAAGATCCGCATCGCTCCTGCTCAGGTCACCTTCCAGTTCAACCCCCCGAACGCCCCCCATTACGGGGGAACGTGGGAGAGAGAGGTCCGATCCATAAAGACTGCTATGTACACCGTACTTGGGGCCCAGACCGTGGGCGATGAAGTCCTGGCTACGGTCCTCACAGAGATTGAGGGCGTTCTGAACTCTAAGCCCCTCGGCTACGTTTCAAGCGACGTAGCTGACATCGACCCCATCACCCCAAACTACCTCTTGATGGTGCGGCTGGACCCTGCCCTTCCTCAGACGGTGTACAGACAGAACGAGATGAACGGCCGGAGGATGTGGAGACACAGCCAAGTACTGGCCGACCAGTTTTGGGCCCGCTTCCTCCTACACTATCTACCATCCCTTCAAGCCCGTCAGAAGTGGGTTAAAGACAGGGACAACCTGACAGTGGATACCGTCGTGATGATAATAGACCAGTCACTACCCCGAGCTACGTGGCCGGCCGGCCGTGTGAGCAAAGTGATTACCGGTTCCGATGGGAAGGTCAGAGCGGCAGAAGTCATCGTCCAAGGGCGGACCTACACCAGACCAGTAGCCAAGTTGATAGAGCTGCCTGAGATCCCTGACCCCCCTGACGACGACGATAACCCACTGACTTTATAGATTATTTCCAACTCCCCATAGCACATTAAGTTGACTTGACCCTTAATATTAATCTGTGCCCCCCATTTATTTACTAATTAGGTTCGGACTAATTAGGGGGCGGCTGTTCTGAAGGTCCAGATTAACACTGAAAGTCTGCGTTTATTATTTTGTATAACTTGTATATTGTTTATATATATAAGATATATATCTTTACGCCATCCGTTTGCATAATAGTATTCTTCGCTCGCCTCATTGGGTCCCGCCCTTGACATTGGAGGCGCCAGTGACGAGCCCCCCAGACATGGTTCTAGACATGTTCAGACAAGTTCAGACTTGCCTATAGCAGGCGCATTGATTCCGGACAGGTAAATCGGCTGAGCCCCATAGAGATCAGTCTGAGTATATATATTGTGGATGGTGCAAGCAGCCATGAGTCGGCAGTATCAGAACAGGAGAAGCAGCAGAGCGAGAGCGTGATACGTCCGGTACAGTTGTACACAGACCTACAAGCGGTGTATCGTTACAGATAGCTAGTAGCTACTTAGATACGACTATAATATTGTAGAGCCATTATTGGCGCAGTATAGTGACTTGTGTAAGCGAAGTAACGTGGAGAAACGTATAGTTAAACCCAGCGGCGTTTGGATCTAACTACTCATTGAAGACCGTCTGCGGGTTAGCTTCCAGTACAAACGAAGCTAGCTAGCTACCATATATGCCAACAGGCTTTTGGATTAATAGCTATTAACCCTACCATCGGGCACTAGGATTACAAGGACCGGTTCCGTACGAGACCCCTTTTCTTCCAGCGACGACAGGATTATCCGACCAGTCTACAATTCCTCCGGAGCTTGGAGCTCCAGAGGGAAACCATTGTCTCCAGCTACCCTTGCTTTTCCCCGTATCGCCTCGTTTCTTCTCACTCCCTGCAGAGCTCCGGTCGAGTATCCATAACCTAGGAACTATTCATTACCGCTAACTTTGATACTCTGACATTCTATTATTAAAGGAGAACCGTGATAATTCAGATGTATGCTGCTATGACGATTAAAATGCTTATAAACCAGGTATCCTTGTCCCCGTGCCGTCAATTGAGTGTCCGCCATTTTGTCTAACTATACTGTCTGGCTATTAATATTCTTTAGTAGTGGTTTAATCTAAACAATCTTTAATACAGTCCGGGTTGTGTAGCCCCTTAGCTACAACGTGTGTCTGTGTGGATGTGCACGTGTGTCTGTGTGTGTATGTGCACGTGTGTCTGTGTGGATGTGCACGTTTGTCTGTGTGGATGTGCACGTGTGTCTGTGTGGATGTGCACGTGTGTCTGTGTGTGGATGTGCACGTGTGTCTGTGTGGATGTGCACGTGTGTCTGTGTGGATGTGCACGTGTGTCTGTGTGGATGTGCACATGTGTCTGTGTGGATGTGCACGTGTGTCTGTGTGCGCTGTGTGCACGTGTGTCTGTGTGCGCTGTGCACGTGTGTCTGTGTGCGCTGTGCATGTGTGTCTGTGTGGATGTGCACGTGTGTCTGTGTGCGCTGTGCACGTGTGTCTGTGTGCGCTGTGCATGTGTGTCTGTGTGCGCTGTGCATGTGTGTCTGTGTGCGCTGTGCATGTGTGTCTGTGTGCGCTGTGCATGTGTGTCTGTGTGGATGTGCACATGTGTCTGTGTGGATGTGCACGTGTGTCTGTGTGGATGTGCACGTGTGTCTGTGTGGATGTGCACGTGTGTCTGTGTGGATGTGCACGTGTGTCTGTGTGCGCTGTGCACGTGTGTCTGTGTGCGCTGTGCACGTGTGTCTGTGTGCGCTGTGCACGTGTGTCTGTGTGCGCTGTGCACGTGTGTCTGTGTGGATGTGCACGTGTGTCTGTGTGGATGTGCACGTGTGTCTGTGTGGATGTGCACGTGTGTCTGTGTGGATGTGCACGTGTGTCTGTGTGCGCTGTGTGCGCTGTGCACGTGTGTCTGTGTGCGCTGTGCACGTGTGTCTGTGTGCGCTGTGCACGTGTGTCTGTGTGGATGTGCACGTGTGTCTGTGTGGATGTGCACGTGTGTCTGTGTGGATGTGCACGTGTGTCTGTGTGGATGTGCACGTGTGTCTGTGTGGATGTGCACGTGTGTCTGTGTGGATGTGCAGCATGCTGTCATCCTGGCCTTTCCTCCACCAGCCCAGCGGAGCCTGTGATTGGCTGGATCAGACAGGTGGATGGATGACATATTTAACTGTCAGCTGGTAGGAGAAAAGAGAGAGAGAGAGAGAGAGAGAGAGAGAGAGAGAGAGAGAGAGAGAGAGAGAGAGAGAGAGAGAGGGAGAAGAGAGAGAGAGAGGAGAGAGAGAGAGATAGAGAGAGAGAGAGAGAGAGAGAGAGAGAGAGAGAGAGAGAGAGAGAGAGAGAGAGAGAGAGAAGAGAGAGAGAGAGAGATTGATTGATTTTATAAAAAACTTTATTTTTTACTAAAACTACAAATGATGCAACAAACTATTCAAAATAAATACTTTACAACTCACAAAAAAACAAACAAAAAACAAACAAAAAAAACAAACAAACAAACAAAAAACAAACAAACAAACAAAAAAATCAATTAGGGACAACGATGCATTTGAATTTTCCCCCATGGAAAAAAAACTCTAAGTGATCTAAGGTTCTGGGTGCATCAGAGAGAGAGAGACCGGAGAGGCACTGTAGAAACTGTAGTTCTGAGAAGAGCGTCCCTAGCTTCACCTTTCCCTGTGTGGTACAACGTGTTGAGCCCCACAGTCATACCTTCCAACCCTTGAACAAGGTAAAGGTGCTGGTAACATAAACTGATGTCAGAGAAAACATCCCCCTGGTGACTCTGATGAGAGGTTTGCTGAAGGAGTATGGCGTGGCCTTCCCATCGGGCATGAACCGATACGCTCCGCTCCTGTCTCTGCTGGACATGGTTTCATCCCCCAGAAACTGGACCTCAACCTTGTGTCCCGACCCGCCCTCCAGAAAACGAAAATCCTCCATAAGCCCAGTCTTCACATAGTTCCACAAATGTATATGAGTATACTTTATGATCAAAAATGTTTCAGCCTCCTGGCCCCGGTAGCGGGACACCTTGTAATGTTCAGACCTAAGTGACAACACACCAGTCCCGTCAATTTGTAAAAACTCATATTCTGCTTCCTGGGTGATGCCCGACAGCGCCTCACTGACACGATAAATAGACATACCTAAAACTGGGACCTGAGGTAGGAAAGTCAGTGAGGTCAGGGAGCAAAAAAAATTATCTCCATGTCCCTTGCCCCATACAATAAACAAAAAAAATCCACTCTAAAAACACTTCTCATTTAGAAATAAAGAGTAAACAAAAAAAACAAAAAACAACAAAACTATACTGATTCCACTCCGTCCTCCACCTTTCTGAGGTCCCGCTGTACCATCTGTACAATTCTTTTCATCCTGTATATATCTGTTTCAGCAAAACGTCCATCTCCTTGAAACCTCATATTTTTCCTAGCTGACATAATAAAAAACTCCTTATCTGGAAAGAAATGTGCTATCTCTACCCCCTTCCTGTTTTTTGTCGTCCGTAAAAACATTCTCATTGCCTCCAATGAATAGCAAGTATGATCGGTAACTGCAGATGCATCACTCTCATATTCCTCATCATCATCAGCGCTTACCTCCGACCATGTACCCTCTTGTGTACTCTGTGTACTGCTGAGTACTTCCTTCACATCTGCCTTCTTAGCTTGAGAGCTTGACAACTCAACTACTTCTAACTTCCTCTTCTGCCTAACAACCTTCATCTTGTCGTCCTCCTCTTCCATGTCAATATCCTCTACTTCCTCCACCCTGACCCCCCCACCTGAGTCCTTTGACTCTGTTCCATCAACAGTCCCACCTTCCTCCTGTCTATTTATCTTATCCTCGCTGACACCAGCCCCTCCACCCTGTCCCTGCAGATCAACTACAGCCACCCCATTTTCACTTCCATCCTCTGTAATCTTTCCTACCACGACCCCCCCCCCCCCCCCCCTCATTTTCATCCCCACCGCTGTCCCTTGTACTTCAACAGGTCCACTTTTCTCCTGGCTACTTATCGTGTCCTTGCTGACACAAGCCCCCCCCACCCTGTCTCTGCAGATCAACTCCATCCTCACCCTCCACCCCATCTTCACCGCCATCCTTTTTATTCTTTTCTACCACCCCCCCTCCCCCCCCCACATTTTCATCCCCACCATTTTTTCCATGTACTGCGTCTCCTGCCTTTCCTACGCCTTCCTCGTTTTTATCACTTCTATCTGGTACACTAGCCTTCTCAGACGCCTCCCCCCCTCAACACCTTGATTCACACCCCAAGCTGTTCTTCCTTTCTTTGTTGCGCTCATCCCAGCATTTGCCCCCCTGCTAGGCCCCTCCCCAGGGCAGGCTTTTCTTAGATGCCCCTCTTTTCCACATCCAAAACACTGCATATTCTGAGTTGTTGCATAAATAATATACTCAAACACGTCTATTATTACTTTAAAATTAAGATCCAACTCGTCCTCACGTTTGTTCATAATAATGAACGTCTGCCTTCTGTGAGAAACTACATGCTGTCATTCAGGTGCTTTACACCCTGAAGACATCTTCTTTAATGGAGATACTATCTTCCCATATCTGGCGAGTTCCCTCAATATAACCTCATTGCCTATCAACGGGGGAACATTTGCCAACGTCACCTTTTTCGCAGGTGTTCACCGATACAAATGTTTCATTTATGACCAACCCGTCCGTTATCAGTTTATTTACTTTAATCAAATCATCCACAAAGAATACGACACCGCCGTTCATCCTTGCCGCAGATTTAACGCTTGGAGCGCCCACCACCCTCGCAACAGCCAGACTACAGTCTTCCACTGAGCAGGGAAATGCCGGCGAGACCTTAAAACCATGTTTCCTGGTCAGCTTTGCGAAATCCATGTCACCGTGACAGCAGACAGCTGTCTAATCGAACACTGACAACGCTACCAGCCCACCACCAACACACAACCAGTCAAATAAACCACAGTCTAATTCACAATTTGACAAACAACATATAAATAGAGAGAGAGAGAGAGAGAGAGAGAGAGAGAGAGAGAGAGAGAGAGAGAGAGAGAGAGAGAGAGAGAGAGAGAGAGAGAGAGAGAGAGAGAGAGAGAGAGAGAGAGAGAAAGAGAGAAAGAGAGAGGGAGAGAGAGTGTGTGCACATGGTTGGTTGGATGTGCATATGTGTGTGTTTGTGTGTGTGTGTGCGCACGTGTGTGTGTGTGTGTGCGTGTGTGTGTGTGTGTGTGTGTGTGCGTGTGTGTGTGTGACATTGATGACAATGGCATGAGACAATAGGACAAAAGGGAATGTAACTAGCCAGGTTAGAGTGTCTCAGTGAAACTCTGGCGCTATTTTGCAACAAGGTGTCGAGAGAGGAGTGAGTGCACGTACGTGTAACGTACTTGAGTAATTGTACTTCGTTACAATACTTAAGTACTCGAGTATTATTAGGTTTGTATACTTTGTACTTTTACTCAATTACATTTCAGAGAAAAAAACATACTTTTTACTCCTTACATTTAAAATGCAGACCTACAAAGTACAAAGTATAAATCTCACAGGTCCAACCATTTTAATTAGTATATTTGAATTGTTTATCTGGCCGAACTAACGTTAACGTTATTAATCCTGCGACTGCAGGTAAACAGCCAATCAAATCCCCATCAATGGAAAATGAACCCGCCCATACCCATGCTGATTGGTCCTTGTGCAACACTAGAAAGCTGGGATCTTTGATTAAACACCTGCTATCAGAAGAATAGACAGTCAGATCCGCATTATGCTGTGGTTAATATTGTGATATTATTCAGGGTACTCCAGTATTCTGTCTTTAATATTGTGATATTATTCAGGGTACTCCAGTATTCTGTCTTTAATATTGTGATATTATTCAGGGTACTCCAGTATTCTGCCTTTAATATTGTGATATTATTCAGGATAATCCAGTATGCTGTGGTTAATATTGTGATATTATTCAGGATACACCATTCTGTTTTTAATATTGTGATATTATTCATGCTGTGATGTGAATGCCGTCCATGTTAGTTTACCTTCAATGGAAAAGTGCATTAAATAATTGTAATGCAAAAAAAGTGTCCTCTGTTCTTTCATTTCAGCATGGTCTATCACAGAACACGTTCCATTGTGGGCAGAGTGTATGCTTGGTTTCATTCCAGCCTAAACACCAGCTGATGATCTCACTAATTGGCTCACCTCTTCAACTAACTCACCTGGTGCAATGTGTAGTTTAAATGAAAACTTGGCCCACGATGGAATGAGTTTGAGACCCCTGGTCTATCCCTTTCAAAAAGAAAATGTACTTTAACTTTTTAGCACTTAAGTACATTTAAAAATAGGACCTTTTTACTTTTACTGTGTTTTTAGCCAGATACTTTGACTTTTACTTGAGTCAGATTTTGAGACGGTACCCATACTTTCACTTAAGTATAATTTCTGGGTACTTTTTACACCCCTGCATACAGTACATACAAGTAAACCCTGAAAGTACCTGCGGACTGTAACTGTCCTTTGCTTATACTGGATGTGAGCAGGCACGTGCACACATAGAGGCCAAGGGGTGCCTGAGCACCTGCCTTTTTGAGCCTAATAAAAAAAGTGCCCTTTTTGAATTTTTTTTTTCTTTTTTTTTTTACCGTTACGCATATAGACTGCCCTTCCAACTGAAAAATGTCAGGATATAATCAAAATATTAGGTAAAGAGAGAGATGCCCCATATTCCATTGCAGTTTGCACGGCCTCCTCAGCGTGCCTCTCCGCGGACCTATATATTTTATGCATAGCGTGGGTGGTGATGATGATGATAGAAACCGCTGTTGAATGCTGGTATTACACTCATTGAGGGACACGAAGAAGTCAAGTCCGATGGGATTTGGGAATCTCAAATACAAATCGGGATTGGAATAAAAAATGCATTTATATTAAACAATACAGAATATACAGCACTTCTTGGGGTCTGTAGGGTAAGCACTTATTCCCTCCCCCCTGAACATTTATGGAGATGTGTGGGCCTTTTAAGTTAGTGATAAAAGTGTCTTTCAAGGATAAGTGAGCTCCTGCACTGATTATTACAGTTCAATATTCAATATTTGATCACCAAAACCCCCCAAAAAGCATAAAAAGGGGGCTCCCCGCCCGGAAAGGGCCCTTGAAAATCGCCCATGCGCGCTACGTGCGCTCGGTTTATATATACACACAAGTGTAGTGCCTTTTTCAGCCTTTGAGCACCTGCCCCTCTAAAGTCCTGTGCACGTCCCTGCCTGCAGGGGTGGTAGTGCAATACCCGTGGTACGCTCGGCTGAGCGCACCACTCTCTGTAGGGCCTTCTTGTCCTGTGCCGTGCTGTTTCCATACCAGGCAGTGATGTTTCCAGTCAAGATGCTCGCTACAGCTCCAGAGTAGAAGGACTGGAGTATCTTCCCAGATACTCTGAACTTCCTTAACTGTCTCAGGTGGTAGAGGCGCTGCTTCGCCTTCTTTACGACTGAGTCTATGTGTGTTGTCCATGTCAGGTCCTCTGAGATGTGGACCCCCAGGTACTTAAAGCTGCTCACCCTGTCCCCGGTACCCCCGTTTATCCTCAGTGGTGTGTGTGTCTCCTGCTGTCCTCTCCTATAATCCACGATCAGCTCCTTGGTTTTACCAATGTTCAGGAGCAGGCTGTTGTTGTGCTTAGTTGTGCTTAGTATCACATAGTTCAATATTCAATATTTGATCACCAAACCCCCCCCAAAAGCATAAAAAGGCCCCTCCCACCCAAAAATGTTCAATGTCCCAATGTTCAGGAGCAGGCTGTTGTTGTGCTTAGTTGTGCTTAGTATCACATAGTTCAATATTCAATATTTGATCACCAAACCCCCCCCAAAAGCATAAAAAGGCCCCTCCCACCCAAAAAGGCCCCCCAAAAATAGCACAGGCCCAGTGCCCTTTTCAGCCTTTGAGCACCTGCCCCTCTAAAGTCCTGTGCACGTCCCTGCGTCCTACGCCAACTACACTGGCTTCCCATTAAACACAGCATAGACTACAAGATCCTCCTCCATACATTCAAGGCCATCCACAACCTCGCCCCTCCATACCTGTCCGACCTCCTCCACATCAACATTCCCACCCAGTCCCTCAGGTCTGCCTCCTCCATCAACCTGACCGTCCCCCCAGCCCGTCTGTCCCCATGGGGTCAAGAGCCTTCAGCCTTTTAATTGTTGTACGGCGACCTTGAGTGTCTTGAAAGGCGCCTTATAAATAAAATGTATTATTATTATTATTATTATTATAAAGACATATGGTCAGGCACTCTACTACTGGCCCCTGAGCAGCTAACACTGGAGCGGTTAAAGCTGAGGTGCCTTGCTCAAGGGCACAGCTAGCAGGCACGTGCACACATAGAGCCCAATGGGTGCACAAGCACCTGCCCTTTTGTGCCTCATAAAAAAGTGCCCTTTTTATGCCAATTATTTTTACCATATTTTCTTTTTTACCTCCATATAGAGAGAGTGATCTGCAATCTGCTTGGGTTGGGGGTGCAATTCCTAACAGGCTCAACCATATGGATAAAAGTTCCCATATTATGTGCAAACTAAAAACAGATATTACATTACATTACACAAACTACAAACATATATTACATTACATTACACAAACTAAAAACAGATATTACATTACATTACACAAACTACAAACAGATATTACATTACATTACACAAACTAATGCACCACCTTTGGCTGATAGTTCAGTTCAGTAATTTTTTATTTCGGGCTTTCGACACATAACAACGGTCATTCCATAAATCACCACACTTTTACCAGCTGCTATTGCAGCATTGTCCAATTGTCCGAAAAGGGCTAGGGAGAAGCACTAGGCTTGTCGGGCCCTACCCCTGAAGACTTACGCTTAAAAAAAAATCATTTCTTTTTACATACATACATAGTAGATACATATAGTACACATTTCAGTGCACACATATAGTACACATTACAGTACACATTACAGTATAGTATACCTGCAGTATATAATAGTATATATAATAGTATATAGTACATAATAGTGTATACAGCACATTTATAATTTGATGTGAGATATAAAGTACATGATATATACAATACAATATAGTACCATAATATAATAGTACATACTGCAAATATAGTTCAATATAATATACAAATGAATTATAATATGATTATATAATGTGATATGATATAGCGCACAATACAGTATCATACGTATTTATTATTATTATTAATTGTTTTAAATATGCCATTAAAGCTCTTCTTCCCTTCTGTAATAGATTTTTTTAGTCTAGATTTGAATTGATTTATGTTTTCACAGTATTTTTGCTCATCCTGTAGCCCATTCCACAGGGTGGCTCCGTAAGAGGAGATACACATTATTTTCAGGTTGGTTTTCATCACAGGTTTTTTGAAGTTCAATGGTCCTCTGAGGTTGTATCCCCCCTCTTTATCCAGAAATGTGCTTCTTACATTTACCGGTAATTGAATATTTCTTGCTTTGTACATAACTTGCAGAGTTTTAAAGTTTACCATATCAATGAACCTCAAAATGTGTGACTGTAGAAACAGTGTGTGTGTGTGGTCCCGATATCCTGCATTGTTTATTACTCGTATTGCTCTTTTTTGTAGGATAGTCAATGTATTTATGGTTGTTTTGTATATGTTACCCCGTACCTCTGTGCAGTAATGCAGGTAAGGCAAGATCATTGCACAGTAAAGAGTGTGCAATGAGTTGGGATTGAGTACATGTCTCACCTTACTAATAATTGAGATGCTCTTTGCCATCTTAGCCCTCACATATTCTATATGGGGTTTCCAGCCGAGTTTATTGTCTAAAATCACTCATAGGAATTTATTTGCATATACTATTTCTATTATATTATTATCTATTATGGCTGATAGTAATTTATTAATTTCTTAGGATTTATTTAGGTCTAATACATGTTTAAGGTTCTTAGATGGATCCCCTGCTGCCTCATCCTCCTCTTCCTCCTCCTTCTCATCCTCATCTTCCTCCTCCTACTCTTCCTCCTCTCCCTCTTCCTCCTCCTCCTAATCCTCCTCTTCCTCATCCTCCTCCTCCTGCTCCTAATCCTCCTCTTCCTCCTCCTCCTCCTGCTCATAATCCTCCTCTTCATAATCCTGCTCTTCCTCCTCCTCCTCGTCCTCCTCCTCATCCTCCTCCTCATCCTCCTAATCCTCATATTCCTAATCATCCTCATCCTCCTCCTCCTCTTCCTCATTCTCCTCATCATCTTCCTCCTCCTCTTCCTCCTCCTCCTCCTCCTCCTCCTCCTCCTCCTCCTCCTCCTCCTCCTCCTCCTGATCCTCTTCCTGCTCCTCCTCCTCCTCCTAATCCTCCTCCTCCTCATCCTCCTCCTCCTCCTCCTGCTCCTCCTCCTGCTCATCCAGCTCCTCCTCCTCCTCCTCCTCCTCCTCCTCCTCCTCCTCCTCCTCCTCCTCCTCCTAATCCTCCTCCTCCTCCTCCTCCTGCTCCTGCTCCTCCTCCTCCTGCTCCTCCTCATCCTCCTGCTCCTCCTCCTCATCCGTCTCTTCCTCCTCCTCCTCCTCCTCCTCCTCCTCCTCCACGGGGAGCAGCGTACTGGCTCATGTAAAATGGCAGCCCATGCATTATGCAGCAGCTTAGGTCACTGCGCCGGGTCTTCATGTCCTCGGCTACAGTCCACTTGTCGCTGCTCTGGTCGTAGCGCTCCACGTTGGGGATGGGGATGCGGCCATTGAAGGAGCCTCCGACCACGAAGAGCAGGTCGTCCAGCACCGCGATGCCAAAGTATCTGCGGGGGGTGAGCATGTCGGGCAGGGCGCTCCAGGAGTCAGTCAAGGGGCTGTAGGCCTCTGCGCTACGCAGGTAGTTTCTACCGTCTGACCCTCCCACCTGAGGACAGGACACATGAGAGGAATGTTTTAGTGTGTGGCTCAGGCAGGCAGACACTGTATTAATCCATTTAGGGAAATGAGGGCATCACAGAAGCATTGAAAGTCAAATGATATATCTATACAAATATCTAGTATAAAGCATTTGTCTCCGTGTGCACTTACTGCATAGACATGTCCTCTGTATGCTGCGACTCCCACTCCGTTACGCCTGGTGCTCATGGGGGCGATCAGAGTCCACTGGTCGGTGTCTGGGCTGTAGCACTCAGCTGTGAGCAGATCCCCCGTCATGTTGAAGCCACCACAGATGTAAACCTGTAATAAGAAAGAATATTCTAATTTAAAGACATTTCTGATTTCTGATCTAACGTTCCTTGTGTTCATCTAGCACCCTGTGTCGCTCAGTTCCACCCACCTTGCCCGGGAGGGCTGCTGCCCCGGCGCTGCTCCTGTGCTCCAGCATAGGTGAGATCAGTGTCCACTGGTCGGTTTCAGGCTCGTAGCGCTCGGCGGTGTTCAGTACCACGAATATGTCTTGCCCTCCCATGGCGTAGATACAGCCGTCCAACACGACCACGCTGAGCCCACTGCGGCCTGAGTGCATGGGAGCCGCCTGCAGCCAGCTGCGAGTGACGGGGTTGAACCTGCGCACACTGTTGAGAGGCTCCCCGCCGTCCCAGCCGCCGACGCAGTAGACCAGACCGTGGAGATAATCGGTGCCGTGGCACCACCGGGGTCTCTCCCCCTCAACACTCACATCCATCCATCCACCGGCTCGGATATCGTAAGCCTCCATGGTGGTGCTGCCGCCACCCCAGCCTCCGATGGCCAATAGGACCTCCTGGGGCAGAGACAAGCAGACAGCGGGTACAACTTAGACATCGGTTGTAGACGGTTTCTGTTGCTAGGGAACAGTTTGGACCCAAATGTTTGAGAACCACTGTACTAGGGAACCTAGTGTTGTTTTAATGTAATGCACAGTAATACAATTAGTTTTTTTTAAATTTTTTATAAATGTTTTTATTTAATTTTCATACATAAAACAGAACATAACAGTACAATAATAATAATAATAATAATAATAATAATAATAATAATAATAATAATAATAATAATAATAATAATAATAATAATAATAATAATAATAATAATAATAATAATAATAATAATAATAATAATAATAATAATAACAATGACAACAGCAACGACAACAATAATAACAGTAACATGAATCATAATGACCTTGGCAAGAGACAGACAAACAAGGAAAAGTAAAATAATAAAAAAAAAAATAAAATAAATGTGGCTCAGGCAATAGCAACCACGTATCCATAATACAATTAGTTACCTTGGGCAGCAGCAAAGGGATGTCTGCTTTACGCTCCTCACAGGAGTGGTCGATCCAACGGAGGACGGCCTTGAACACCGTCTCCTCGCTCTTCACGTTCAGTTCATCCCTCTCGATGATGTCCACCAGTTGCTGCGGGGACAGCTCCACAAACTCCTGTGAGACGTGCAACATCTCCTCAAAGTGGCACACGATGCAGAGATGGGCCTTGCGCCTCAGGTCAGGGCAGCAGTAGATGTCCGTGAACCTCCAGATGCCGACACAGTTTTCCAGAGACAGCTGGCCCTCTAGGAAGTCAGAGCATGCTCCTACTATGCCAGTGACGCGAAGCTGGTCTGCAGCCACCAGAAGCTCTTCCACGTTCTCTGCTGTCACCAGCACAAAGCGTGTGTAGGAGTACTCTATGATGAGCTGCATCATACCCGGGGACACCCCAGGGATAGTGTGGACTGCTTTCTCTGAGTCGCTCCAGCGAGTGAAGAGGGCTCTGTGAGACGCAGAGTATAGAGATATCTGATGAGTAAACAGTAAGCAACATTCTGTCCTGTGTAGTAATATATTTTCACTGTAGAAGTATAGGGTCTTAGCACAGTAGAAGTATAGTATCTTTTTAGGGTAGAAGTACAGTATAGTATCTGTTTACAGTAGAAGTACAGTATAGTATATGTTTACAGTAGAAGTACAGTATATTATATGTTTACAGTAGAAATACAGTATAGTATATGTTTACAGTAGAAGTACAGTATCATATCTGTTTACAGTAGAAGTGCAGTATATTATATGTTACAGTATAAGTACAGTATAGTATATGTTTACAGTATAAGTACAGTATAGTATATGTTTACAGTCGAAGTACAGTATACTATATGTTTACAGTATAAGTACAGTATTGTATATGTTTACAGTAGAAGTACAGTATATTATATGTTTACAGTAGAAGTGCAGTATAGTATATTTTTACAGTATAAGTACAGTATATTATCTGTTTACAGTAGAAGTGCAGTATAGTATATTTTACAGTAGAAGTGCAGTATAGTATATGTTTACAGTATAAGTACAGTATATTATATGTTTACAGTAGAAGTACAGTATAATATATGTTTACAGTATAAGTACAGTATTGTATATGTTTACATTAGAAGTACAGTATAGTATCTGTTTACAGTAGAAGTGCAGTATAGTATATGTTTACAGTAGAAGTACAGTATAGTATCTGTTTACAGTAGAAGTACAGTATATTATATGATTACAGTAGAAGTACAGTATATTATATTTTTACAGTATACATACAGTATAGTATATTTTTACAGTAGAAGTACAGTATATTATCTTTTTACAGTATATATACAGTATATTATCTGTTTACAGTAGAAGTACAGTATAGTATATGTTTACAGTAGAAGTACTGTATATTATCTGTGTACAGTAAAAAGTACAGTATGGTATCTGTTTACTAACCAAGCTAACCTGAACCAAGTTAACCTAAACCAAGCTAAGCTGAAGCAAGCTAACCTGAACCAAGCTAAACTGAACCAAGCTAAGCTTAACCAAGCTAACCTGAACCAAGCTAACCTAAACCAAGCTAAGCTGAACCAAGCTAACCTGAACCAAGCTAACCTGAAACAAGCTAAGCTGAACAAGCTAACCTGAACCAAGCTTACCTGAAATAGTCGCTGCAGTCACACAGGAGGGCCTTGTGGGCATTCAACTCAGTGCTGTTGACTTTAATAACCACATCACAGAGCCTTCCCTCCAGACGCAGCTCATTAAGGATTGTACAGGACATTGTTTCCTTTTCCATGTGGGGATTTTAAATTGTATCTACAGAATATATTCAAGCTTACAGACAAATAGCCAGGAACAACAAGTGAGATCTTCACTTGTCTTCTGAGATCTGAGAATTGTTGAATATATACTCTACACAAATGTTCTAGAATGTTTGATTATGACATCATACTGTGACATTACAAATGTTCTAGAATGTTCTATTATGACATCATACGGTGCCATCACGAATGTTCTAGAATGTTTGATTATGACATCATACTGTGACATCACAAATGTTCTAGAATGTTCTATTATGACATCACAAATGTTCTAGAATGTTCTATTATGACATCATACTGTGACATCCAGTGATGGGAATATTTTTCAGTAACGAGTAAACGGATTACTCTTCCAATCTTAATAACGCTGTTACCGTTACTGCCAAAAAATGCGGTGCGTTACTATGATTGAAGCTGTTTTTTTCAGATCAGACAGATCTCTGCGCTGAGAAGCAATACTTTTTTCCTTGGTTAGTGGGCAGTGCGCGATTGGCTGAGGTTGAGTAAAATGTCATGGTAAGCCAATCAGAGGTAGAGGTGGGCGGGTGTTCGAAATAATCCAGAGGCTGACACACAGCGACAACACAAGCGACTCAGTCAACGACAGACCGCGGTTCCGTGTACGTTTTGATAGTTTGTTTGGCGAGCCCAAATAATCCAAAACTAATCCAACGAACAACACAAGCGAGCAGTCAACGACAGACAGTCCATGAGCATTTTTTGTTCACTCTTGTGTTAGTTGTGTTGCAGCGCAGGGCACTACAGTAGTGGAGGCTACAGCCTTATCAACAGTGCTGCACTTCCTGGTTTAATAGCACAGTCTTCAGGTGCTCAGATATATATACTGTATGTATATCATGCATGTCTTAAATGTCACGATTAGATTAGTTTAGATGATTAGATTAGATTCTTATATCTGTATGTTGTGTATGTCATAAATGTCATGAATTGAAAATGGGGGACCCTGATGTAAACAAGACGAAAGTCTCTCTGGTCTGCATCCCCTTAACAATTGTGTGTATTGAGCTGTATCCATCGATGCATGTTCCGAGTGACCATCTACTGTCTGTAACCTAAACCAAGCTAAGCTGAAGCAAGCTAACCTGAACCAAGCTAAACTGAACCAAGCTAAGCTTAACCAAGCTAACCTGAACCAAGCTAACCTAAACCAAGCTAAGCTGAACCAAGCTAACCTGAACCAAGCTAACCTGAAACAAGCTAAGCTGAACAAGCTAACCTGAACCAAGCTTACCTGAAATAGTCGCTGCAGTCACACAGGAGGGCCTTGTGGGCATTCAACTCAGTGCTGTTGACTTTAATAACCACATCACAGAGCCTTCCCTCCAGACGCAGCTCATTAAGGATTGTACAGGACATTGTTTCCTTTTCCATGTGGGGATTTTAAATTGTATCTACAGAATATATTCAAGCTTACAGACAAATAGCCAGGAACAACAAGTGAGATCTTCACTTGTCTTCTGAGATCTGAGAATTGTTGAATATATACTCTACACAAATGTTCTAGAATGTTTGATTATGACATCATACTGTGACATTACAAATGTTCTAGAATGTTCTATTATGACATCATACGGTGCCATCACGAATGTTCTAGAATGTTTGATTATGACATCATACTGTGACATCACAAATGTTCTAGAATGTTCTATTATGACATCACAAATGTTCTAGAATGTTCTATTATGACATCATACTGTGACATCCAGTGATGGGAATATTTTTCAGTAACGAGTAAACGGATTACTCTTCCAATCTTAATAACGCTGTTACCGTTACTGCCAAAAAATGCGGTGCGTTACTATGATTGAAGCTGTTTTTTTCAGATCAGACAGATCTCTGCGCTGAGAAGCAATACTTTTTTCCTTGGTTAGTGGGCAGTGCGCGATTGGCTGAGGTTGAGTAAAATGTCATGGTAAGCCAATCAGAGGTAGAGGTGGGCGGGTGTTCGAAATAATCCAGAGGCTGACACACAGTGACAACACAAGCGACTCAGTCAACGACAGACCGCGGTTCCGTGTACGTTTTGATAGTTTGTTTGGCGAGCCCAAATAATCCAAAACTAATCCAACGAACAACACAAGCGAGCAGTCAACGACAGACAGTCCATGAGCATTTTTTGTTCACTCTTGTGTTAGTTGTGTTGCAGCGCAGGGCACTACAGTAGTGGAGGCTACAGCCTTATCAACAGTGCTGCACTTCCTGGTTTAATAGCACAGTCTTCAGGTGCTAAGATATATATATGTATGTCATGCATGTCTTAAATGTCACGATTAGATTAGTTTAGATGATTAGATTAGATTCTTATATCTGTATGTTGTGTATGTCATAAATGTCATGAATTGAAAATGGGGGACCCTGATGTAAACAAGACGAAAGTCTCTCTGGTCTGCATCCCCTTAACAATTGTGTGTATTGAGCTGTACTGTACTGTACCCATTCTGCAATCTGTTCATTAAAATGTTCAATCAATCAGTATATATTTGTTATTTATTTTTGGTATAGTGCTTAACAAGCATAATTTAATGTTGCCCAGTTGTGGCCTGTTGAGGGGCAATACATATCAAAAGTTCCAAAACATCTATTGTGTTTGTATTTGTATGATCCACTATATAAACATAGTAATTATAATATCTACATACATGACATTTGATTGGAGGCTAGTCTCACTTTGTCCCACAGCAACATTAAAATAGTTTAGATTTGTGTATGTTGTTTATGTAAAAATTGTACTTGAAAGTAACACAATAGTTACTTTCTGAAGTAACTAGTTACTTTTATAATTTGTAACTGAGTAAGTAATTTAGTTACTTTTTGGAAGAAGTAACTAGTAACTGTAACTAGTTACTTTTTAAAAGTAACTTGCCCAACACTGGTGACATCACAACGGAACATGTTTGAGTACCATTTGAATAATTTAAATAATATGTTGACATTAAAAAAATAACAAATAAAATGGAAAAAGAAACTACATAAAACAATGATACACATTATAATAAAATATTTAAGTAACATGTATAGAAATAAAGAAAAATAAGACAATGAAATAAAGATAATAATTCATTTAAAAGCTATTTTAAAGAGGTAAGTTTTGAGCAGTGCCAACCGAGTCTGCTGTCCTAACAGACTTGGGGTCTGTAGGGTAAGCACTTATTCCCTCCGCCCTGAACATTTATGGAGATGTATGGGCCTTTTAAGTCAGTGGTAAAAGTGTCTTTCAAGGATAAGTGAGCTCCTGCACTGATTATTATAGTTCAATATTCAATATTTGATCACCAAACCCCCCCCCCAAAAGCATAAAAAGGCCCCTCCCACCCAAAAAGGGCCCCCAAAAATAGCACAGGCCCAGTGCCCTTTTCAGCCTTTGAGCACCTGCCCCTCTAAAGTCCTGTGCACGTCCCTGGATGTGAGATTGTACCAAGGGACTAAAGTGAAAACTTAGTAGAACTGTGTGAGTTAGAGCCCTTCTGCCGTACATGACCAGCTAATGACTAATTGTAATGTAACTTTTAAACCATTGGTCCGGCTGGCCCAGACCATATTCACTAGGGATGTGGTACCGAATCCGGTACTTTTAAGGCTATCGACTGAATCACGTCGGTACTAACTACCGAGTACCGATTCACGTGAGATCCACCGGTGCCACATTTCGAAAAAATTCAATAAAATAAAAGTCTGATGACGACGTCAACGTTTTGTTTACCGTGAAACGAAACCTGTGAAGTGTGCCACACGTTCACGTCAACGTTCACACGGGCACAACACACGCTTTCCTAGGATTTGACTTGATTCAACAACAAAGCAGTCGGGGCGATGGCGAGCAGACAACGGTCGCAAGTGTGGTTACACTTTACAAAGCTAGATGCAGACAACGCCCGCTGCAATATTATATAATATATATATATATATTAACAAATTGTTTTAAATAAATATTAATGATAATAAAGAATTTGAAGTTTAGAATTATTTTTTTTACAACTGAGGTAGGTAGATACAAATGTGTTAGACTAAAGTACCGCAAAAAAGGTACCGTTGGGTTAGGGATGCATGGTACAGTATATCAGCAACCATAATCAGTATCAGCCAGTTAGAGTGATTTTCTTTTTGATCTATCAGCATGAGCAGAACGGGGCCGATGTCAGCCACTTCTCTGACGGTGCAGAATGCGATGATTATGACTCTGTCTAGCTGAGCGGGGCTTTGTTTGGTACACTTGCATGTTTTTTTTGCTCTGGTTGAAATCTCGCTGCGGTCGGTCCCAAGTGACACATAAAAAAGGCATTTGTTCTCAATGCCAGAATTATACAAGTCTCAGTGGATCTCCGATACAGCTGGACTGCAAATGTGCTCTCTTTTTTTTCTCCAAGTTTGACATAATGTTTACATTCTTTGCCGTCAGGCCGCCCGGGGGAACAACTCACAGGGATAGCATCATGGCACAAAATGGCTGCCGTCCTTGACCATGTCACACTGAACAGCCCATGACAGTCGATCACTGTTAACCCTTTCACTACCACACTACAGAAGGTTAAAGACCAAAGATTTTGTTCATGATGGAAACAATTACCTGAAGTCTCAGGGCTAGATCCAGAAAGAATGGATTGCACGGTGCTAATTGCACCCTTACTTACAATTCATTTTGAATTGAAAATGGGGGACCCTGATCTAAACCGCGCAGGTGATTGATTGAATGAACATTTTATTAACAGATTGCAGAATGTGTACAATACAGTACGGCTCAATACACACAATTGTTAAGGGGATGCAGACCAGAGAAAGACTTTCGTCTTGTTTACATCAGGGTCCCCCATTTTCAATTCATAATGAATTGTAAGTAAGGGTGCAATTAGCACCGTGCAATCCATTCTTTGTGGATCTAGCCCACAGTGTTGTGAGGAGGACATAATACACACAAGTTCTGTGTCTGGAGAAGTCACCCACATCAGCATCTCGAGAGATTCCTACGGAATATCTATTTATATAAGATAAGATATTCCTTTATTGATCCCCTTGGGGAAGTTCAGGCATCATAGCAGCATGGGGGAGGGGGGGGGGGGGGTACAGGTAATATAAGACATGGTACAGGTGACATAATTATAGTACAGTGGAGAAGTAAAAATAAAATAGAATAATAAAAGCAGTGTAAACAATATACTGTAACAAATCAATATAATTAACTCTGGACATGTGCACATGGGCAACACGGTGCGAGATGAGGGTATGTATGCCCTCTCAGTTATATTTGCGCTGCAATAATAGTTACAATATATAATCTAATAATCCAAGTGTGTTCCAAATACATTTACTATTTTCCACCGCAGCAGGCCCAACTCAAGGAAAGTTGACGAAACGGATGAGGAAATAGTGTCCGCAGTTCGATAGTGGTCTTCTCTCTGTGACGTTACTGGTAAAACTTTATTTTTTGTCGATGCAGCTGAGCTCTGAAGACACTCACAGTTGGTGAGTGTGAATGTCCTCACAACGATGGGATTAAGGTTGAAAAATCACTCATTTAAGCATGGGTTTACCAAGAGCCTGTAAAAGGTTTACCTACAATTCTATTAATGTTTTTTTCTCCTTATTTTTGCTCCCATCCCAATTTCGTATTTCCAATTCTCCCCTCCCCTGTCTTGAACGTTGCTCAACTATGCCTCCCACTGGTTGGTCATAGGGAGGATAGAAGCCTTGCATCACGTGTCCCCTCCGGTACACGAGGAAGCAGCCTGTTGCATCTTTTCACCAGACAGCGCAGACTCTCAGTGGCGAGGTGTAACGCATGGGAAGCTCACACTACCCCCGCTACTTCCTGTCTCTGCTGTGCAGGCGTCCCCCAACCGACCTGTAGGAGTCGCTGTCCACAACGTCCAATCCCCAACCCATCGACTTCCACCCGCTACCTCTGTCAATTGAGATAGTATGACGACTGGCTCAAGCCGGAGGCAATGCTGACACCGGGATTCGAGACCAGAGTCTCTTGCATTGGTGACGAGCGCAATCTCCACTGCGCCACCCAGCCGCCTACAATTCTATTAATGTTTATAAGTTTTGTAGTAAAACTAACCAGGATTTTCAGTTAGGATAGGCTAAGGAGACCCTAAAAATGTATTTTCAATCCACTAGTCAAAACCTTTGTGAATACGCTCAAAGGTTTTGATGGTGAAATACGTCCCAAATAATTCTATCTTAGGTGTCGTCTTTTTCCGATGAAGGATATGTCATTTAGGAAACAAACAACAAAAGGACGAGAGGTGCAGTATTTGATTTAAATCGTTTTCTTTTATAGATTTTTTAAGGTTTTTAACAAGAAAAACATTATATACAAACATACATACACTACATGACTACATATAACCACACAATACCTAAAATAAATGAAAAATACAGTAAACAAAAAGAGAAAAAAGAAAAATAATAATAATAATAATAATAATAATAATAATAATAATAATAATAATAATAATAATAATAATAATAATAATAATAATAATAATAATAATAATAATAATAATAATAATAATAATAATAATAATAATAATAATAATAATAATAATAATAATAATAATAATAATAATAATAATAATAATAATAATAATAATAATAATAATAATAATAATAATAATAATAATAATAATAATAATAATAATAATAATAATAATAATAATAATAATAATAATAATAATAATAATAATAATAATAATAATAATAATAATAATAATAATAATAATAATAATAATAATAATAATAATAATAATAATAATAATAATAATAATAATAATAATAATAATAATAATAATAATAATAATAATAAAGAAAATTGCATTGTTGTCTTATACAGGTTGTCACTTGCCATACATCTAATAAATCACCGTCCTAAACATCCTCAGACGGAGATTTTTGATTAAAATGATCAAGAAATGGCTGCCAAACCTTGAAAAATTTCTGTGTAGAGTCCCTGGTGGAATATTTAAGTCTCTCAAGTTTTAGGTGACCCAGTGTCGATGTGATGGAGGAACGGCTGACTTCCAAGATAAAGCATCTAGCCAACAAAGAGGAGAAGGCCACAGCATCTGATTGAGCGACAGATTCGCCTCATTTCGCCAGGGAGCACATACGAGTGCAGTATGACCCTTCAAGAATGTTAGGGCTTCAATGCTTTGCTCAAAGCCACATTGGCAGAAATGGTGGGACACCATTGCGATACCATGCCACTATCCGGTATCAAGCTCACAGCTGGAATTCACCACCTTGTGTAAGCTATACGTGCTGAAGAAGAGTTTTTCAGATACTGCTTGTCTCTAAACCTGGTCCAGTAGTTTTCTCCTTATATAGGCTAAGTGCTAACCATATAACACTCTAGTCAGATTCAGCCACAGCAAAACATAAATTAGACGGAGACAACTGGGCTAGAACAAGAAAACACAAGACTAAGTCAGTCTGCTCTGATTCTGTCAGAGAGAGAGAGAGAGAGAGAGAGAGAGAGAGAGAGAGAGAGAGAGAGAGAGAGAGAGAGAGAGAGAGAGGAGCAATGTCATACTGTATACAATATGGGTCATTATTACAACCATGCACACACAAAACCCAGTGTGTGTGTGTGTGTGTGTGTGTGTGTGTGTGTGTGTGTGTGTGTGTGTGTGTGTGTGTGTGTGTGTGTGTGTGTGTGTGTGTGTGTGTGTGTGTGTGTGTGTGTGTGTGTGTGTGTGTGTGTGTGTGTGCGTGTGTCTGTGTGTTCATATAATTCTTACTGCAATGTTTAAAATATGGTTCAGAGGTCAAGGTTGATCCTCTATAGGATAAAGACACAGACGAGCTAAATCACCTCCTCTTACTATTTTCTTCTCTCCTCAACTCTCCTCTTTTCCTCCTCTCCCCTTTTCGCCTCTCCTCATCTCCTTTTTTCTCATCTCCTCGCCTCCCCTCTCCTCTACTCTCCTCTACTCACCTCTCCTCATCTCCTCTTTCCTCCTTTCTCCTCCTTTCTCCTCTCCTCTCCTTGTCTCCTTTTTTCTCCTCTCCCCTGTTTCCCTCTTCTCCTCGCCTCCCCTCTCCTCTACTCTACTCACATCTCCTCATCTCCTCTTTCCTCCTTTATCCCCTTTTCTCCTCTCCTCTCCTTGTCTCCTTTTTCTCCTCTCCTCTGTTCCCCTCCTCTCCTCTCCTCTCCTCTCCTCGCCTCCCCTCTCCTCCCCTCTCCTCTACTCACCTCTCATCATCTCCTCTTTCCTCCTTTCTCCCCTTTTCTCCTCTCCTCTCCTTGTCTCCTTTTTCTCCTCTCCTCTGTTCCGCTCTTCTCCTCCCCTCTCTTCTCTTCTCTTGCCCTCTGCTCCCCTCTCTTCTCCTCTGTTCCCCTCTTCTCCTCCCCTCTCCTCTCTTCACCTCGGACACTTAATCAATGCACTGGAAGTGGCTTTTCACACACAATGTATTATGGAAATGAAGGCATAGTGGGGGCTCTGTACTAAGTGCTGTTAATACACACACACACACACACACACACACACACACACACACACACACACACACACACTAGGGGTGTAACAGTACAAAAGTCTCTACGTACCTCTGTTTTGAAGTCACAGTTTGGTATGTTTTTTGGTATAAATAAATGCAACACATCAAATTGCTTTTCATTTATTATTTAAGTCATAAACGTGTAAACAGTGGCTAATTGGCCATCATTTCCTGAACAAATGAAGGCACATAAAGGCTAGGGGTGTGTGTGATTAAACAAATAGAATATAATAAGTCCACACTAGGGATGGGCTGTAAAACGGTGGAGATTTGTCTCTGCCAGATTATTGCCTCACGTTCATCGGATCCCATTCGGATGAGACGCTAAACCGAGGTCCTGACTCAATCTCAGTCGTTAAAGAACCCAGGACGCCTATCGTAAAGAGTAGGGGGTTCCCCAACGTCCCTGGCATCAAGGCCACCTTCATCATCCCTTCCCCTTAATTGGCTGATATCAATCCCTGTCTCCTGAGCCGTTCAGCCATTGTGTGTAGTGTGATGTGTGCCTGGTGCCAGTGTGTAGTGTGATGTGTGCCTGGTGCCAGTGTGTAGTGTGATGTGTGCCTGGTGCCATTGTGTAGTGTGATGTGTGCCTGGTGCCAGTGTGTAGTGTGATGTGTGCCTGGTGCCATTGTGTAGTGTGATGTGTGCCTGGTGCCATTGTGTAGTGTGATGTGTGCCTGGTGCCAGTGTGTAGTGTGATGTGTGCCTGG
>NW_028174866.1:598487-600987 GCF_963971535.1 Notolepis coatsorum
ATTCACCAAATACAATGACCAGACATGAAACAACCCTGTGGGCACAACAAGCATGTGAACCCCCGGGATCCAGCCGGCCGACCGCGGCCCCTCAACAAAAGAAACCCTCGCCGACGAGGTGAAAAAATAAAGATTGTAGCCTATATTGATATAAAACCTGCCATTTAATAAATCAGTGGTGTTTTCCCATTTTTGAGTCCTGTGTGTACTTGCATCTAATCATACCACTACAACATCACACCAGTGGGTCTCAACGTGGGGTTCAGGGGCCCCCGGGGGTCCTTGAGGGACTTCCAGGCAGTCCTCAGGGAAATGGGGGAATATTAGTTTAATTTCACTATTTCATTCACTAGTGAGAGAGAATACAGACGAGTGATTATTCTGATCTCTTTACTTTTCTCCTCTAGTGAGAGAGAATACGGGCTGACCCCTATTAATCGATTAGTCGACTAATCGGTCGAAAGGAGCCGTAGTCGACTAGCCAACCTCTTAGTCGAATATAATAAAAAAAATAATAATAATAATAATAATTATCATTCTTTCCAAAAGACAAGAGGCCTAGAAGCGTGGCTAACGCTAATGGCGCGCATACCAGAGGCTAACTGCCTAAGAAAACAGGCACAGAGGCACTGAAAGAGGATTTCACCGTCTAATGAACACACTAGACTAGACAAATATCAAGATGTATCCATCAGTGGACCAATTGCATGCTTTTGCAGAGAACAACAAGCCTTCAGTCGACTCCTTCAGACATTAAGCACCCCCCACAGCCCAAATGGAATGATTGAAAAAAGTTAAAAAAAAATTACATTTAAAGGGGAACTATTTTACTATTTCTTTCACTATTTGGGCACTTTTACACAATTCCTGTGAGTCTATGGAACACCTCTGTAATATATATATATTTTTTTATTCATGGTTTTGTATTTCTAATCAAGTCCTCAAAAACAGCATTTTAATACCTCAAGATCTCGAGCCGTTTTGAGCCTGGGCACCTAAACCACTGCGCCGCCTGATGATTATCATGCAGCGGTGTCTCTCTGACATCACAAATCATCACATTTTCAGATGACTCAGTTCAGTGAGTGTGAATATTGTGAGAGGAGAATTGGAAGAATGCGCCAATATGAGAATTTTGAGACATAGATCATATTAATATAAGTTCACATAGCTAGGAAACAATGCTAAACACTCAAAAAGGCCATTTATAAGATAGTTCCCCTTTAAAAAAAGAAAAAAAAATATTATATATATATATATATATATATATATATATATATAATTTTTTTTAAGTCGACCAATAGTCGACAAACGGCAAATTTTGGCCAATCCTAGTCGACCATCCAAATCCTTAGTCGGGGACAGCCCTAATACGGACAAGTGATTATTGTGATCTCTTTACTTTTCTCCACTAGTGAGAGAGAATACAGACGAGTGATTATTGTGATCTCTTTACTTTTCTCCACTAGTGAGAGAGAATACAGACGAGTGATTATTCTGATCTCTTTACTTTTCTCCACTAGTGAGAGAGAATACAGACGAGTGATTATTGTGATCTCTTTACTTTTCTCCACTAGTGAGAGAGAATACAGACCAGTGATTATTGTGATCTCTTTACTTTTCTCCACTAGTGAGAGAGAATACAGACGAGTGATTATTGTGATCTCTTTACTTTTCTCCACTAGTGAGAGAGAATACAGACGAGTGATTATTGTGATCTCTTTACTTTTCTCCACTAGTGAGAGAGAATACAGACCAGTGATTATTGTGATCTCTTTACTTTTCTCCACTAGTGAGAGAGAATACAGACCAGTGATTATTGTGATCTCTTTACTTTTCTCCACTAGTGAGAGAGAATACAGACCAGTGATTATTCTGATCTCTTTACTTTTCTCCACTAGTGAGAGAGAATACAGACGAGTGATTATTCTGATCTCTTTACTTTTCTCCACTAGTGAGAGAGAATACAGACGAGTGATTATTCTGATCTCTTTACTTTTCTCCACTAGTGAGAGAGAATACAGACGAGTGATTATTCTGATCTCTTTACTTTTCTCCACTAGTGAGAGAGAATACAGACGAGTGATTATTGTGATCTCTTTACTTTTCTCCACTAGTGAGAGAGAATACAGACGAGTGATTATTGTGATCTCTTTACTTTTCTCCACTAGTGAGAGAGAATACAGACGAGTGATTATTCTGATCTCTTTACTTTTCTCCACTAGTGAGAGAGAATACAGACGAGTGATTATTCTGATCTCATTACTTTTCTCCTTCAACACAAAGAAAAAGGTTGAGAATCACTGCTTGAAAGAATCACTGCTTGAATACGGCGGCTGGGTGGCGCAGCGGAGATTGCGCTCGTCACCAATGCAAGAGACTCCGGTCTCGAATCCCGGTGTCAGCATTATTGCCTGCGGCTTGGGCCGGTTGTCATACTATCTCAATTGACAGAGGTGGCGGGTGGAAGTCGATGGGTGGGGATTTGGACGTTGTGGAC
>NW_028174866.1:603487-606527 GCF_963971535.1 Notolepis coatsorum
GAACATCACTGAGGATCGTGATGTGTCGTCTGTGAACGATCCAATTCCTTTGAACTGCTCTTTGGGACGAATGAAGGGAACCAAGTCGTACTTGGTGGAAGCTAGTTATTTATTTTGTTCGTTGTGCCCATTTCACTGCCTGCCCTAGATCCATTCACCTTTGCATGAACACACGTGGATCTTGTTGTTATGAATCTAAATACCATTATTGTTGTTCATGTCAAAAGTTGTTATGAATCTGATTGTTTTCAGGCACAGGATAGATCGAGGACAGATGACTTAATTCAGGTGACGTCTTGTCACCTTAATAGAGGCCTATATTTTTCATTCAAATGTAAGCTTAATATCACAAGCATGTTGGAAATCATACGTACATTTTGTAAAAAAAAAGATTTTGGGGCTTTTTCTGTATTTTTCACCCATCCCAATTTAGTCGTTATGCCAATTCCCTTCCTGGTCATTGTGTGCCTTGCCCCACTTGTCGGCCTGGGGAGGGTGTAGACTACCACATGCCTCCTCCGATACATATGGAGTCGCCAGCCGCTTTTTTTCACCTGACAGCGAGGAGTTTCACTGGGGGAACGTAACGCGTGCAGAGGTTCACGCTATTTCCCCCAGATCCCCTCTCCGCTGTGCAGGCGCCCCGACCGACTAGTAGGAGTCGCAGTTTACAACGACCAGGACACACACCCCCCGGCTTCCCACCCGCTAACACTGCTGTGTTAGTAGGGACGACTGACCAAGAAGGAGGTACTGCTGACAGCTGGAATCGATCCCAGAGCCTCTGCGGTGGTAGGCGAGTGCTTAGTCCACTACGCTACCCAGCCGCATCATCATACGTACATTTTAACGGTTTGAGGCACTGTTTCCAGGGGCTTCTAAGTATGTATCTAAGTTTGAATCTGATCCAAATCCTATCATATCATTATCTTTGTGTTTATTCTGCGGATAAAGCAAATATTTTGATTTAAGAGTGATAAACCAAGTGACCCCCACCCCCTAGAAAAAAATTACATTCTTGGAAAGGAACCGAGCCAAAAGATTAGGCTCCCTTCAAAGAGCCGTAATTACCATCACAACTCAACAGACCAACACTGTCATTAAGTCAACTCAACAGACCAACACACTGTCATTAAGTCACCTCAACAGACCAACACACTGTCATTAAGTCACCTCAACAGACCAACACACTGTCATTAAGTCACCTCAACAGACCAACACACTGTCATTAAGTCACCTCAACAGACCAACACACTGTCATTAAGTCACCTCAACAGACCAACACAACAAATACAACAAAATGAGTACAATGTATGGATACTAGGGCTGTCCCATCATAATCCATTAGACGATTGTATGCCTTTTTCCATGCTGAAAGAGTTAATTCCTGAAGAATTATAAGCACATTTCTGGCAAGCACTTGTGTATACACAAATATGCACACGCACCCACACACACCCACACGCACTCACACACACCCACACACACACCCACACACCCACACACACACACCCACACGCACTCACACACACCCACACACACCCACACGCACTCACACACACCCACACACACACACACCCACATACACTCACACACACTCAGACACACCCACACACACACCCACATACACTCACACACACCCACATACACTCACACACACTCAGACACACCCACACACACACCCACATACACTCACACACACCCACATGCACCCACACCCACATGCACCCACACTTACTCACACACACACCCACACACACAAACCCACACACACACATACACACGCACCCACACACACTCACCCACACTCACCCACACACACACCCACACGCACCCACACACACTCACACACACCCACACACACTCACACACACCCACACACACCCACACACACACACCCACACACACCCACACACACACACCCCCACACCCACACCCACACACACCCACACACACACACCCACACACACCCACACTCACCCACACACACACCCACACACACTCACACGCACCCACACGCACTCACACGCACCCACACACACTCACACGCACCCACACACACCCACACACACCCACACGCACCCACACACACCCACACACACTCACACGCACCCACACACACTCACACACACCCACATGCACCCACACGCACTCACACACACCCACACACACACCCACATACACTCACACACACCCACACCCACACTCACCCACACACACACACACACCCACACCCACACCACACACACCCACACTCACCCACACACCCACACACACCCACACTCACCCACACACACACACACACCCACACCCACACCACACACACCCACACACCCACACCCACACCACACACACCCACACACACCCACACTCACCCACACACACACACACACACCCACACCCACACCACACACACCCACACACCCACACCCACACCACACACACCCACACACCCACACGCACCCACACACACTCACACCCACACACACCCACACCACACACACCCACACACCCACACCACACCACACACCCCACACACCCACACTCACCCACACACACACCCACACACACCCACACTCACCCACTCACTCACCCACACTCACCCACACACACACACACACCCACACCCACACCACACACACCCACACACACACACACCACTCACACACACCCACACACCACACACACCCACACACACCCACACTCACCCACACTCACCCACACACACCCACACACACCCACACTCACCCACACACACCCACACTCACCCACACACACCCACACACACCCACACACACCCACACCCACACCACACACCCACACACACCCACACTCACCCACACTCACCCACACACACCCACACACACCCACACACACCCACACTCACCCACACTCACCCACACACACACACACACCACACCACACACACTCACCCACACACACACACACACCCCACACCACACACACCCACACACACCCACACTCACACACCCACACACACACACACACACACACACACCCACACACACCCACACACACA
>NW_028174866.1:606727-641086 GCF_963971535.1 Notolepis coatsorum
AAAGTGCTTCACAACTCGTGCCTCATTCACACACAACGGCGGAGTTTTATGTTTAAGTTATGATGTCACTTTATGATAACTATAACTCTGTTTATATCAAAGGTCATGGCAGGTCAGTCAGGATAAACAACAGCACAACCAACTGAGATCCATTGGCAAACACACACACACACACACACACACACACACACACACACACACACACACACACACACACACACACACACACACACACTGTTTGTCTCTGTGTCGGGCTTCACCAGATAACGGTTGCAAAATGGGTAACCAGGGAAGCGCCACACAGTAAGTGTTTGGCTGTCACGATGACGTCATGGTGGAACGCATCTGATAGACTGCAGAGGTAGTATGGTATTTTTGTTATTTTGATTATGTCACAGTTATGAAATGTCACCGCTGCACCTTGGAAGGCTGGGCCATAAAAGCAACCTCAACACCACTTATTCCGACTACGCCATCATTTGTGTGAGTTTGGACGGGGGAGAAAAAGGACCAAGGTGTGAGTGAGCGTGCTCATCAAGTTCAAGTTCAAGTTCAAGTTCAAGTTCTTTAATAGTTGTCATACAGAAGTACAGGATACTTTCATACAAAATGCTTCTTACTGTTACGCTCCAGAGACTGTGCTAGACAAGATAGTATCAAATAACATAATAACATAATATAGCATGAATTTAGAAGAAGAAAATGAGGTCAGTGTTCGGTATAGACATATGTACAATGTTCTGAGTTACCATATAATATACATTATACAACGGCATGCAAATTTCTCGATTCTGATTGGCTGAAACAGTCATTTTACACGTCTTTATTGGCAACAATCCACGCTGCTGGCCCAGGACCCGCCCACAACCGACCCACATCACATCACTCCGCCGGATCACAAGAAGGTGGCCAATAATATTTACAAATGGATATGTTAATGGCGACTAAACGACTAAATATGAAGCGATTCTGTCAAGGGGAATGTGTTAGCCCTTTAAACAATGTTGGATGATGTAATTGATGGGTCTTGAGGCAATCTAGAACAAAAGAAAAATCGCGGTTTGATTGATAGATTAATTGATTGATTTAAATTTCTACTTCCTTCTTGCTACTGACTGCAGCGTTCTCTCTCACTGTCCGACGCTGGCGTACCCACAAACACACACACACACATACACACACACACACACACACACACACACATACACACACACACGCACACACACACTGTGACACACACACACACACACACACACGCACACACACACACACACACTCCTGTCTGCAACAGCGGGGGAGTCAGACTGAGAGAGAAGCAGCGCTGTTTTAAGTGAGCATGGTCTATTGAATTGATTGATTGGTTGATTGCTAATTTTATTACTGTACCCCTGGTTTCCAACTGGTTAAGTTTAGGCTAAAAGAAATAAATAAAAAAATAGGGCGAAGAAAACGTTTTTTTCCTATGCATTCCCTTAACAATTGTGTGTATTGAGCCGTACTGTATTGTACCCATTCTGCATCTGGTAATAAAATTTTCAATCAATCATTCCAATAATACACAGTTGGATGTGTTAGTTGGTTGGATGCACTTCAAGCTGCTTCCACATGAGGCAACTTCTCTCAATCATTCCAATAATACACAGTTGGATGTGTTAGTTTGGTTGGATGCACTTCAAGCTGCTTCCACATGGAGTTGTGGGAACTACTTTTTCTGGCGGATGGTTTTTTCAATAAATCTTCGATTAATGTGTGTTTATTGTATAGAAATAAGGTTGGATGAATCTGGCAGTTGTATAAAAGCTTTACACCACGTGCAGTCGTGATTTGTGACCAATAAACCATGCCTAGGGGGGTCTAACGACCCTCGGCTGCGCCTCGGGCCTAACAACCACCCCTAGGCATGGTTTATTGGTCACAAACCACTCCTGCGTGTGATGTAATGCTTAAATACACAATACTATGCAGTGTACTAATGTACAGTACTATCTAGTGCAAAGCAGAAATGGGATGAGGTACAATTTTAGGTACAATTTACAGTAAGGTGTACGAGTTGTAGTGCAATCCTTCATCCATAAATATAAAGTGTGGGGAGTGGGTGCTACAGTGTGTTTGTTTAAAGTGGGTGTGTGCTATAAGTGTGTGGAGTGGGTGCTACAGTGTGTTTGTGCATTTGGTGGTTGTTGTTGTGTAGTGTTCATTCATTGTTCGTTTAGCAGCCTGATGGCCTGGGGATAGAAGCTTCTTCTGAGTCTTTCTGTGCTCGCCTTGAGACTCCTGTATCGCTTGCCTGACCGCAGCAGTTCAAAGAGGCAGTTGTTCGGGTGACTGGAGTCTTTAATGATTCTCTTAGCCTTGCCCTTGCAACGCTTGTAGTAAATGTTCTGGAGGGTGGGGAGCCCCCCTCCAATTGTGCGTTCGGCTGAACGTGTCACTCTTTGTAGTCTGCTTTGGTCTTGTGCAGTGCTATTCCCAAACCAGGAGGTGATGTTGCCGGTCAAGATGCTCTCTATTGTACATGAGTAGAAGTTCTTAAGGATCTTCTGGCTGACTTGGAACTTCCTTAGGCGCCTAAGGAAGTAGAGGCGTTGTCGTGCCTTCTTCACAACACTGTTAATGTGTATGGTCCATGTCAAGTCCTCGGATATGTAGGCTCCGAGGTACTTAAAGCTGTTGACTCTCTCAACCGGTGCCCCGTCGATGCTGAGGGGGCTGTAGTCCTTGACCCCCGACCTCCTGAAGTCCACAATCATCTCCTTTGTTTTGCTGACGTTCAGGGAGAGGCTGTTTTCCTGGCACCATCCCGCCAGGACCTTGACCTCTTCCAGGTAGGCCCTCTCGTCGTTGGCAGAGATCAGGCCCACCACCACTGTGTCGTCAGCAAATTTGACGATTGTATTGCTACTCCGCTGAGCCACACAGTCGTGTGTGTACAGGGAGTAGAGGAGGGGACTCAGAACACAGCCCTGGGGGGCCCCTATGTTGAGGGTGATGGATGAGGAGGTGCAGTTGCCTCCTCTCACCACCTGGGGTCTGCCAGTCAGGAAGTCCAAGACCCACTGGCAGAGGTCATAGCCCAAGCCCAGGTCCCTGAGCTTGGCTATGAGTATGGAGGGGACTATGGTATTGAATGCCGAGCTGTAGTCGATGAATAGCATTCTCACATAGTTCCCCTGCCTCTTGTCCAGGTGTGATGCTGCTGTGTGCAGCACATGGGATATGGCGTCCTCCGTGGACCTGTTGGGGCGGTATGCAAATTGCAGGGGGTCCATGTTGATGGGGAGGGAGGAGCAGATGTAGCCCTTTACTAGCTTCTCGAAGCACTTCATGGCTATGGAGGTGAGAGCTACAGGGCGGTAGTCGTTGAGGCAAGCAGGCTTGGATTTTTTGGGTACAGGGATAATAGTGGACTTCTTCAGGCAGGTGGGGATGACAGCCTGTTCTAAGGACAGGTTAAATATGTCAGTGAATACTGGGGCCAGTTGGTCGGCACAGACTTTTAGGACGCGGCCGGGGATGCCGTCTGGACCTGCTGCCTTCCTGATATTCACTTTTTTAAAGGTCCGCCTCACCTCATGCTCTGTTACCCTGAACACTGCGCCTCCATCAGCAAGGGAGTGAGCGTGCTCATCAAGGGAGTGAGCGTGCTCATCAAGGGAGTGAGCGTGCTCATCAAGGGAGTGAGGTGCTCATCAAGGGAGTGAGGTGCTCATCAAGGGAGTGAGCTGCTCATCAAGGGAGTGAGCTGCTCATCAAGGGAGCCATCATTTGGACTTCAGGTCAGGGATTTCCTAAATAAAAGCCTTAAAGTCTATTCATCTTTGCATTTTCGTGAAAGTGCAATAAATACAGAGAACATAGAGTGTAGATATCTTATCTTCTAGAAAACAAAATTTGAATACGTAACTGTGTCTGTCTCCGTGCTGTTGGCTGTGTGTGTGTGTGTGTGTGTGTGTGTGCGTGCGTGCGTGCGTGCGTGCGTGCGTGCGTGCGTGCGTGCGTGTGTGTGTGTGTGTGTGTGTGTGTGTGTGTGCGTGTGTGCATGGCCGCCTAGTTATAGTTGAAAGTGGGGGTGCAAGTATTTTTTTTGTTTTTTTTTTAAAAATTTTTTTTTTTTTTTTTTTTTGCAAGGGGTGGTTTGGAGGGGGTCCGGCACGACCCCCTCCACGGCAGATTTTTTTACATTTAATGAACACCTGTATGTGCAATTTCCTGCAATATAGAGCCTTCAATCTTGACCAAAATAAAGCTGCTCTTTTCACTATAAAACTCAGTTTATATTGCAGTATGATAGCTATAATAACTTCACTGCGAGGGCTCTTTTAGCTAACGCTAGCTAGGCACGTATGATAGCCAATTACTATTATAATAATAATAATAATAATAACTTTCCCATCCTCCCAAAGCCCCTCCAGCCCCGTTCACATCCGCCGCACCAACAACAAGTAACAACAACAACTAATTGACGCTATCAATAGCCCCAGTGAGCGCGGCGGCTGAATGAATGAAAACTTTATTTAACAGATTGCAGAATGGGTAAAATACAGTACGGCTCAATACACACAATTGTTAAGGGGATGCAGACCAGAGAAAGACGTTTGTCTTGTTTACATCAGGGTCTGTGCTGCACCGAGTGAATCCACAGTCACTTGCTCCTCAATGGGAAACCAACCTAGATTTACCATGAAGGACTGGTTCTGGCCGAACCGTTCGTTATACAAGTATCACAGAGACATTACAAAGGTGCTCAGAGTTGCACGAGGGGTTCGCACAGAGATACGGGATGGTTTGAAAGCTCGGCGTTGCTAATAAATATTTTTTATATTTTTTTTATAAACTGCTCAAAGCGGCATTATTTCCGTCGTTGGGTGATCACAGCGCCTGCGCAGTGCGCACCATCCCGTATCTCTGGATTCACTCGGTTCAGCGCCGAGGCTCACCATACGAGAAATATTCAGTTTCAATCTGTTTGCGCATTTAGTATACAGTCACAGTGTTCGACTTACGTGATGATTTGCTCCATTTTAATGTAAACGCCGAAGAATAATCCTCACGAGTCACAATGTTATCCAATATCCAGCCTGAATTTCGAAAAAGGTTCGAAAAAGCCGCCTCCCCCAACATGTCGTATACGTCATGCCGACAAACGCCCGTGGGCACTGGATCAAACCATTAAAGTGGGGGGTCACACAATCTTTGGAAACTTAAAAACTTGCTATTAAGTGTCATTGCGTATTATTAATTTGATTGAAATTACGTAGTTATGGTTCGATAAGATTTATAAATTGGGGGGGGATATTTATATCATATGATATGATCAAAAAGTGAGGGAGCAAAAAGACAAGCTTGCTCCCCCAAGTTCAATAGTCCTAGAGCACCCGCATCTTCTGCTCCATTAAGTGGGCGCCTATGCGTGTGTGTGTGCACTCCTCATCAGTAGCATTGGGACATTGCCATTCACAGACTGACACACGTCATTCCCTGTCTCACTCTTACAGTAGCTCTCACTCGCATGCCTGCTGGTCACACACACACACACACACACACACACACACACACACACGCACACTTTGTTATTCTTTTATTTATAACCATCTTTATAAAAGTAGACCCGAGTGACTACATGTAAATCTACACCATCAAGGGCTTTTTACTCATTATAGTATATAACTACACTGTAAAAAAGAAAACTGTAAAAAAATACGCAAACGTCTGGCAGCAACGGTTACCAAATACTTACTGTCAAATTACAGTAAAATCAAATACATTTACAGATTACAACCTTTATTTAATGGTTAATATTTTTGATAAAAGGTAATTTACTGTATTTTTTTATGCCATTTACACTTAAAGTAAAAAAACAAAAGTAATCTGTAAAATAATACAGTGAATTTCCTGTGAATTTTTATTTTTTTTACAGTGTAGGCTACAGTAGAGCTGGAAGGTATGAATATGAAGGATCCATGCAAAGGTATGCTACAGTAAACAAATCAAACACACACTCATGCCAAAATGTGTGAGCGCGTGTGTGTGTGTGCGTGGTAAGTAAGTAAGTAAGTAAGTAAGTAAGTAAGTAAGTAAGTAAGTAAGTAAGTAAGTAAGTAAGTAAGTAAGTAAGTAAGTAAGTAAGTAAGTAAGTAAGTATTTATAAAGCACCTTTCATACATGTCATGTAGCTCAAAGTGCTGTACACAAACATAGGCATATATAACGATAAAAGCAATAAAGTCACAGTGATCAGTTAAGATCAATGTTTAAAAAATAATAATAATAATAATAATAACGTAAAAATGAAAATAACGTAAAAATGAAAACATGAAAATGAAAACATGAAAACAGTAATTTGCTTACCAGTTTGGGAGAACAGGTCCACACAAACATGTCCGCTCAGTAGCAACCGGAAGTAGGAAATGTACTAAACCAATGCACTTGTACGGTAGGTAGCAATGTTAGCTCTTATAACGCTAGTGTAGTTACGTTTTTATTAGTGGTCAGAGTTGGGTCCATAAGACTTATCCAAGCCCCATGGATCCATCAGTGGTCGCGTATTGTGTGCGTATGTACCCGTTCCCTCATCTAAAGAGTTGGGTCCATAAGGCTTATCCAAGCCTTACGGATCCATCAGTGGTCGTGTATTGTGTGCGTATGTACCCGTTCCCTCATCTAAAGAGTTGGGTCCACAAGGCTTATCCTAGCCTCATGGATCCATCAGGTTTTTCCAAGCCATAACTATTTGTAAGCTAGACTGTATAGGTACGGTTTTAATTTTCCTTTAAAAATGTGTATGGAGCTGGCGTTTCTGATGTGTGTTGGTAGTGTGTTCCATAGTTTTGGGGCATAGTTGGCAAATGCCATACTTCCTATCCTCTTTTGGTTTCTGGGTGTGTCTAGTAAACCTGTAGTGGATGACCGTAGCGTTCTTGAGGGCAGATAACTAACTAGGGAATTTGCTATGTATTTTGGGCCTTGCTCATTAAGAGCTTTATATGTTAGGAAAAGGACCTTAAAATCAATTCTATGAGTTATTGGAAGCCAGTGCAGAGTGGCTAGGACTGGAGTGATATGTTCTCTTCTCCTTGTATGAGTTAGTAATCGAGCTGCAGAGTTTTGGATAAGCTGAAGCTTCCCAATGGTTGCTTTGGGAAGACCAGTGAACAGTGCATTACAATAGTCAAGCCGACTTGATACAAAAGCATGAATCAGTGTCTCTGCATCCTTTCTATTTACGAAAGGTCTTACTTTCGCTATGTTTCTTAGGTGGAAGAATGACGTTTTCATGGCCTTATTTATATGAGACTTAAAGGTCAGGTCTGAGTCCAAGATGACACCTAGGCTTGTAACCTCAGTCTTTACATAGGATGACAGACTCCCCAGGTTTTCACACAGCACTTCCCTTTTCGCTTTTGGGCCGATCAATAGGATTTCGGTCTTGCTTTCGTTTAATTTTAGGAAGTTATTGTTCATCCACTTGTTTATTGCTAACAGACAATTTGTGATGGACTGTATGGCTGTAGTGTTATTTGGTTCTGCGGAGATATATAGTTGTGTATCATCAGCATAACTATGGAAGCATACATTGTGGTCTCGAATGATGTCCCCAAGGGGCAGCATATATAGTGAGAAGAGTAATGGACCAAGGCAGCTTCCTTGTGCAACTCCAAAGCTGCTGTCATGTTCCTCGGATACATTGTCTCCAAGCTTAACATAGAACCTTCTCCCCTTAATGTATGTTATGAGCCAATTTAGTACATGATCGGAAAAGCCAACCAGTCTTTCAAGACGACTGATCAGGATATTATGGTGTGTGCGTGAGTGCGTGTGTGTGATTGTGTGTGTGTGTGTGTGTGTGTGTGTGTGTGTGTGTGTGTGTGTGTGTGTGTGTGTGTGTGTGTGTGTGTGTGTGTGTGTGTGTGTGTGTGTGTGTGTGTGTGTGTGTGTGTGTGTGTGTGTGTGTGTGTGTGTGTGTGTGTGTGTGTGTGTGTGTGTGTGTGTGTGTGTGTGTGTGTGTGTGTGTGTGTGTGTGTGTGTGTTCCCCTTGCCATGTCCACTTGACCGGAAACCAATCCCCGATTCGACAGTGTGATAACAGAGCCTGCCTGGCGAAAGTAACAAATGAAGACCAGAAATACCCACGATGCCTAAAATATCAGACCTACCTCAATCAGCATCTCTGGTTGTGAGGAACATATACAAGTTTGAAGCTGTTCTGCGTTAAGACCTGCGCTACAAAAACTTTACACAGTGTACCTTTCTTTTTTATATTGAGCTCTGAATGTACAACGACATGTCCATTGTAGCTACATTTGAAATAAGACTCTTTTAGTAAGGGATGGTCAGTCAATGCTATTGCTGCTAATATCACACCAGCTATGTTCCACTGAAAATCACTATTTCTTTCTTTTCTTTTTCTTTAGAAAAGAGAAAATCGTTATTACACTATAGATTGTGATGTTTTTGTGAATTTATCCATGCAGATTAGCCCAGTCAGTAAAACATTTATTTAAAAAAATAAAAAAAAAGTCCAAAAACAACATAATGTATAGCTCAATGTATCGAATGGTACCAACACTGCAGTCCCAGGGGCAGGGGTTCCATTCCCTGTGTGGCTCAATGGGTCGAGTAAGACACGTAAAGGAACACGCCAACATTATGGGAAATGCACTCGCCATTTTCTCCAGAGTCAGATGAGAGGAGAGACATTAGACACCAATTTCGTCTCTGTGTGTTCAGTAGAAAGCTATCTGGCTGCAAGCTTAGCACAAATGAATGGAGGCGGATACGGATCAGTAGCCTACTGTAGCTGTTGGCCAAAAACACCTCTCCGGGATTTTACAAGAAGTCAAATTATATGAGCTAGCAATAACTTTAACTTAACTTAAACCCTTTTGCTCTTTGGGGAGCATAGGTCATTCATGAAATCTCTCCAGCTGGTTCGGTGTTGGGCGATTTTCTCTGCTTCCTTCCATGATGTTCTTTTTTCCTTGAGATCCGCCTCGACAGACAGCTAGCAATAAGTTATGGTTATTTCTTGTTGTCTTCAAAGAGTTTTTAATTATATTTGATTTAATCTGATAAGAGGCATATAGCGAATGGAAATGGTTTGATTTCAAGTTGGCAGCAGCACGCCGTAAATAAAATAATGTGAGCCAGAGAGGACAACATGTTTATTTGCAAATATATTTTTTTTATTCTGTTGTATTTGATCTGAAGATATTATGGGCATAAGGGCTCGTTCATTTGAATGAAGTTAGCTTGAGTAAAGTAGTCTTTCACAGCACGAGTACTTTTTTTGTGCACCATGGCCATTGGTGGGGGGGCTATAATTCATTCGATGAAACTAAATGGACTACAGTAATGTGTCTCTGGCAAATATGCCCTAAAAGAAAATCAGTTTTATTCATAATTTTAAGTCCAAGTTGTTGTTGTTGTTGTTGTTGTTGTTGTTGTTGTTGTTGTTGTTGTTGTTGTTGTTGTTGTTGTTGGTGGTGGTGGTGTTGTTGTTGTTGTTGTTGTTGTTGTTGTTGTTGTTGTTGTTGTTGTTATTGTTGGTGGTGGTGGTGGTGGTGTTGTTGTTTCACAAGGTGTAGCTATTGTAGCACATCCTAGCGATGTGGCAGTCCTTTAAATGTTAAGTGCATTTCACATCACACGATTTCACACAATTTACATATTTCCCCGCTCGAAATGCTTGAATATGTGCGGTCCACGCTCAAACTGTTGACACTCTAGGTGTCAAAGTGTTACCAGGACAGGACGGTGGTCATGGCTAGAGGGCATCCCCATTACAGCCAGCTGCCGACTCCTCACATGACCCACCTGACATCACGGCGACTTTATGAAACGCCAACATTGTACAACAATCCAGTATATTTCACGCTGAAGTACTGTTTCACAGCCCCCTCTTAACACTTTGAGCGCCACGCCTGGTTTTCCGTTTTACCGGCTGAATGCCACCATCGGCGCCAATGTTTTTGTTAATATCGCCTAATCTATGTTTTAAATTATGGCTATGTGTCTAATCTGCCCATCACATTATCAAAGACTATTTTGCAGTCAGTGCTGTCAAGGCAGATTGTTTTTTTATCGCGTCGTTTCCATTTCAGAGCAGTTAGAAAAGCCCCCGTTTTGATATAAAAAACAGCTCATTCTGGAGCATTCTATGAAAATCGTCTTTTAGTGGAATATTCCACAACGTTGATATTCGTCGGCCTTTTTATGAATCGTTTTCAAATAAACGCTCGCGCACGGATAATCGCTCCGTTGATTTCCTCACAGAGTTTTACAGTGAAACCGAAAGAAGACATTTCACAAAACAGCTTATAACTTCATCAAACTTACTTTGATTATCCTAACACTGATAACATAGAGTCCTTACCTGACATCAGATGGTATCCAACTGGTATATTCCAATTCCTGATCACCATTCGAAAAAATCGATACGTGTATGGATCCAACGCGATACTGTAGATCTCCATGATCAGCGGGGATCTGAGGTTCCAGAATGAACTGTGGTAACCCCGGCTGGATCAGTGAACTGGAAAATGTGGAGTACCGGATTTTTTTCCCCATTCATTTTCAGAGTCCATTCCAAAATCACTTATGTCATCTGGGAGACGACAGGGGGCACTTTTTTCCACAGTGATCGCCGGCGCCGCTCGGCTATACTCGGGTAGGCTCGGGTGATGCAATAATTTTTCAGATCGCTAAAAAAAATAAAATAAAAAAAATTCTGAGAAATCTCGTGAGTGGCTAGCAACCACCTATAAAAAAACAGAGAAATCTCGTGAGTGGCACTCAAAGTGTTAACAATGACCCTCTACTACGAGGCTACGAGCGTGAGTACTGAGCGTGGCCTTGAGAGCGGTGGGGCCGCTGTGCCACGTGCTGCTTCCAAACAACATCATCCTTTATGTTCTGAGCCTCTTCTGAACCTCGGGACACTGGAAGCTATAGAATATTAACACTCCAAGATAGAATTCTGAGTTCCTATACCTGGCCCCCCTCTCTCTCTCTCTCTCTCTCTCTCTCTCTCTCTCTCTCTCTCTCTCTCTCTCTCTCTCTCTCTCTCTCTCTCTCTCTCTCTCTCTCTCTCTCTCTCTCTCTCTCTCTCTCTCTCTCTCTCTCTCTCTCTCTCTCTCTCTCTCTCTCTCTCTCTCTCTCTCTCTCTCTCTCTCTCTCTCTCCCGCTCTCTCGTTAAGTCAAGTGTAGAGTGCAGGTGTGCTGCTGTCAGCGGAGCAGCTGATTGACGTCTGTGGTATAATAATGATAATAATAATAAATTGTATTCTCAGGAACCCGAAGTCGCTGACATTAGGCAGAGAAACAGAGAGAAACAGAGAAACAAAAGGAACATAAGACCACGGGGGAAACAGGGAGAACAGCATGAGATACACAGACACACAAAGCCACAGTAACAAGGATCAAAACAGGTTGTAGCGGGGGGGGGGGGGGTTAAGGATGGGGAAGGTTGAAGGTTGAAGGCTAGGGAGAAACAGGTGGGTTTTGAGGCGGGATCTTAAGGTGGAGAGTGTGGGGGAGTCTCTGATGGTCTGAGGGAGGGAGTTCCAGAGTCAGGGTGCAGCTCGTGAGAGAAGGCCCGATCACCCACGTTTTTGAGTTTGTATGACGGGACAGTGAGGGAGGCAGTGGAGGAGGACCGGAGGGAACGGGTGGGGCGGTAAGGAAGAAGGAGGTCAGTCAGGTAGGGGGTGGGGGGGGGCAGGCTATGGAGGGCTTTGAAGGTGAGGAGTAGTGTTTTGAAGTTGATGCGTTCCTTGATCGGGAGCCAGTGGAGAGAGTGGAGGACAGGAGTGATGTGTTCACGGGACCAGGTGTTTGTGAGGACCCCGCCCCAGATGTCATGAGGCTGCCAGATCGTAACAGTCGTGTTATTCTGCTCTCTCTCGTATTGTTCTCTAGTCCAGTGGTTCCCAAAGTCGGGGTCGCGACCCAAAGGTGGGGCGCGAGCAGCCACGGGAGGGCCGTGAGATGATTTCCAAAAAAATACAAATAAATCCAAAAAAATTATTATTATTTTTATTTTTTTGTCAGGCCACTGAACTTAGAAGCAGGCCAGGACAGTGTTTCTAGTTGTATTCTAAAATTCGATTCTATTGTATTCTAAAATGTGACTATATGGTTTTATATTAACTTAATAAATAAACAAAAACGAAAAATCTACTTATTTCAACGAACATTTCAAACTAAATAACAGATTATGCACATAAAACGCTGAAAACAACCGAAGCAACAATAGTATTTTAATGAGGCTATTATTATTATCATCATTATTATTTTGCAACAAGTTAGCCCTCTCATAAATAGCACATATAAATGAATAACTAACTTGAACTAACTTAATAGGATTGAAGTGATATTTGGCTTAAAAGATCGGTCGCCTGGCAAAAAAAGATAAAAAAAGAAAAGCCTGACGATGTGCATTGGGCCGCGGCTCTCTGACGCCTTATTTTCTGGGTCCTGGCCTGAAATGTTTGGGAACCCCTGCTCTAGTCCATTGTTCTTCGACCGCGTCTAACCCTTGTTGTCCTACCGGGCTCTTCACCCTGTTCTCTGGATCTCGATAAGACGTGCTCTGACCCCTGACCCCTGCCTGCCTAACAACTCTCCTGGCCTTTTCTCTGCCTGGCTGACTACCCTGTACCCGTTTTTGACCCCTGTCTGGCTGACTATCCCGTACCCGTGTATCGACTCCTGCCTGTCTGACTCGCCTGTCCCGCACACGCCCCTGGACTGTAGGAGTGCTCCCTCCGCGTATATCGACCCCTGCCTGAACGCCTATTCTCTTATTATTAAATATACCCAAACTGGGTTTAAACCAGATCTGTCTGCCGATTCTCATTTATCTGCACATCGGGTTCAATACGTCTAGTCGTGACAGAAACAGCCTATAGCCCAATGGAACGATCTCAAACCCTGCATGCTCTCTTTTGTTGATCCGCCAATCACAACGGTTGCTTTTGTCCAAACGACAAAGTTTGTCAGAGCGAGGCAACAGTTGTGATTGGAGGATCAACAAAAGAGGGTGGTGCTTGAGATTGGTCAATTAAAATAAGATAAGATAAGAATAAACGTTATTGTCCCCGAGGGGAACATTTACTAGGAACATCAGTGCTGCACCAGTCTGCGATAACAGTGTAGACAAAGAAGAAAAAAATATATATACAATCATTCATTCAGTTAGTAAAAATGACTTCAGACAAATATGGCAAATCATAGAGACATTCAATAAGTAGGTAAACTCATTTCAAAAGCTTCAAAAAGCTTCATATTGCAGCTTTCCCTTGAATTGCACTTTGCACTAATTAAATTGCAACAAGATTTGGACTTGGACAAGAAAGAAAGAGGTGAGAGCCAACTGTTAAGTGGCACCTGAAAGGAATATAGACCTCTAGTGTTATTTAGGTGAGCGATGGATGTAGGAAGGAAGGAGAGCTTGTAGCGGTTGCTCTTGTATTTACTTGCTTTGAACCATCTCCCTGTGGGAAGAACTTTGTATTCAGGATATAGAATATGAGAAGGGTCCTGTAAGTTTCTCTGTGCCTGGCTGACCACTACTTTCTCAAAGATAGATTGGAGTGACGGATACTTAGTATTTCCGGTCACCTTCATCACTGCTTTCACTAGCCTTTCAAGCTTCGACTTGCACTGTACTGTGAGTGTACCAAACCACACTGCCATCCCATATCTCATCAGGCTTTCTAAGACAGCTTTATAAAATGTGGTCAGGATCGCTGTGCTTAGGGGTGTAATGGTACGTGTATTCGTCCCGCAAATTTACGGTATGGGCTTCACGGTGCGGTACGCGCAGCCATACGAAGGATACGTCTCATACCACTAGGTGAAAGTAGGGTTGCACATTTTACAAATCTATGCTCAATATCTTTACTTTACTTTACACTGGCTTACATTGATCTTTAACGTTGAATATTAAGCTTGTATTGCCAACTTATGGACACGACAATAGTAGTAGTTATAAGGTGTTTGAGCTTGTAACGTTAACGTTAGTTAGCTCATAGCTATCGTGGTAGCCCGTTTCGTGACTGATGCACCGAGTGGGGCTGCGTCTATTCTAATCCCAACCGGTTCATGCTTATCAACATCGAATCCCAACCGGTTCATGCTTATCAACATGCTGTGACGTGTAGCTTGCTAGCCGGCATGAATGGCCGATTTAAAATGGTTCTCTCCTCTTTGTATACCTTTGTCCTCACAAGTATTCTGCCAGGGAACTTATGGACACGACAATGAGAATGCTGGCTACCAAGCTAAAATAAGCTGGCTACCAAGCTAACGGGCTACCACGATAGCTATGAGCTAACTAACGTTAACTTTACAAGCTCAAGCACCTTATAACTACTACTATTGTCGTGTCCATAAGTTCCCTGGCAGAATACTTGTGAGGACAAAGGTATACAAAGAGGAGAGAACCATTTTAAATCGGGCATTGTTAGGAGTTTCGAGAATGCTGGCTACCAAGCTAAGCTACGTTAGCTAACTTAGCTACTAACGTTATATACACAATATGTACAACGACACAATGATTTACATTATTACAAATATGGTAACGTGGTTGTGGCTTTTACAAATAGTGGTTAGCTTTAGAGATGAATGGCTATGACAAATAGTGGTTAGCTTTAGAGATGAATGGCTATGATCACGGAGCAATAGTGTTAGGTGAAACAGAGACTAGCGTAGATAAGGGGGGCGTAATAGCATAGGTCAGTGGCCAATCAGAGCGCAAAACTCGAACGCGGAAGTACGAGTTGTTTGGGCTTCGAATAGACGCGGCCCTGCCACATACCTCTAGAGTCAGCCTGTTCAAACTGAAGTTCAACTTTATCCCTGTAACGCCGTTTTGCCTCTATTACTGTCCTCCTTACGTTGTATCTCGCCGCCTTGTCGTCATTCATGTTGCCTGTCACAAGCCCGGCATTGTAGGCTGAGGTGCGTACTTTCAGAGCCTCACGGACGGATTTATCTACCCAGGGCTTTTGATTTGGGTAAACTCTAATTGTGGTAGAGGGGATTGTTTCTTCTACCAGAGTACAGACAAAGTCAAGCACTGTTTCATTGTAGTCATTAATATTGGCTGTGTTATCACGGAACACACTCCAGTCTGTGCATTCTAGTGCAGCTTGGAGTGAGCCCTTTGATTCTACAGACCAGCGCTGCACATCTCGTGTTACTACCGGGGCGCAAGTGTTTATACTTTGGCAAAAGAAAGATGGCGGCGTGGTCCGACTTGCTGAAAGGACTAAGAGCCTGTGCCTTGTACCCATTCTTAAATTGCGAGTATACATGGTCTAATATATTCTCGCCTGGGACAGGTCACGTGCTGATAGAAATTCGGCAACACCTTTTTAAGACTTGTGCTGTTGAAATCGCCCAAAACCAAAATAGCAGCGTCAACATTAGCTGTCAGAAGTTTATTTACCTTGTCGTGTAGCTTCGAGAGTGCGACCCCAGTGTTTGCATGTGGTGGAATATACGCTCCGATCAGGATGATGGACGTTAACTCCCTCGGAAGAAAGAAGGGTCAGCATTTGATGGTGATAAACTCCAGGTCTGGGGAGCAGTGGTTTGACAATTCCTTTGTGTTGCATGGATCGCACCACTCCTTGTTTACCATGAAAGCTACGCCGCCTGCTCTCGTCTTTAGTGATTCTTCTGCCGTTCAGTCTTTGCGGAGAACGAAGAAGGTATCTGCCGTACTATTGCGTGGTTTGGGACATCCGGAGTCAACCAAGTCTCGGTGAAACAAAAGACATTGCAGTCCCGAATGTCTCTCTGGAATTCAATCCGTGCTCTGCTGTCGTCCAGTTTATTTTCTATTGATTGCACATTGGCCAACAATATGCTGGGCAATGTCATTCTGTGATGCCTGGATCGCAGTCTGTTTCGAACGCCGGCTCTCCTTCCTCGCCGTCTCCCCCCTTCCTTGCGTCGGCCGCAACAAAGGATCTCGGCAGGCCATTGTTGTTGTTCAGTGAGCCGATCCAGAGAGCAATACAATGCACCAACAGTTGGTACAAACAAAACTCTTAAAACTATAAAAATTAACAAAAGTAAGCACCATCTCGACGGAGCTAACAGAACGGCAGCCGGACTTAGCAGCGCCATCTGTTCTTCTTCAGTCTCGGCTTCAAGTGAAGTTGAATCCTCTCTACAAGTGAAACTGAAACTAAATTGTTGCATAAATTGTTAAGGGGGCAGTAGGCAATTAATTTACTCAGTGGATGCCTGAACACAGAATGACACCAGTATCACTGATTACCACGTCAAAGCCTATAGAATATTATTATAATTATAAATGTTTTTTTCCTGTACGGAACCATGACCCCAATACCGAGGTACGTACCATTAAACCCCCTGTGCTCACACCGAACAGTCTGAGTCTACGGAGGAAGTGCTGTCGTTGGGCTAGTTTGGAACACAGAACATCAACATGTAGCCTACATCCCATTTCAGTCTATTATCCATGTGGATTCCTAGGTATTGTACATGCAACCTGCTCTATATCACAGTCACCAATTACCACAGGGTAATGTACTCTCACTTATCTGGGGTCATAGATCATCTCTTTGGTTTTGGTGGTATTGAGAATGAGACACCATGAGACACTCTCACACCAGACCTGAAAGGAGTTTATCTCTTTAAGGTAAGTAGAGAGGCAGTCGCCAGCCTTCAATAGGCTTAGAATAAGTGGCGTCTGAACATTTCAGGACATGATTGCTATGCTGACTGCTGCTACACTCGTTAGTATATAGTGTATATACAGTAGGAGAGGGGAACTCACCCCGGTGCTGCAGAATTTGACCTCAGAGAGTGTGTCGTTCACCCTTACTTGTTGTGTCCTGTTGGTAAGAAGATAATAGAACCATTTTATTATTGACGGGTTTATCCCCATACTCATGAGCTTCTGGACAAGCAGGTGAGGGCAAACAGTATCAAACACAGAACTAAGATCTGCAAACAGCACCCGACCGTAAGCCTTGGGATCCTTGAGGTGCTTACTTATTAAGTGAGACACACTGATTACAGCGTCCCTCCCTGTACGCAAACTGGTTTGGGTCGAGATGAGGAGAGATGAATCATATTTACAATAACCCTTTCGAAACACTTTGTGAGGGCTGGCCCAGTACTGCGCGCTTCCAGGTACCAATTACCATCACGCACCTGAAAGGAGTTTCCAATCAGCTCGAAGGGAGCCCTTTTATACACGGGGTTTCTGAACGTTCAGTGTCGGGTCATTTTGGTCACCACCACCTACTGCTTGTTCCTCTTGTGTTGTTTCTCCAGTACGCCCTTGGAAGTCGCCGCTGTTACCCCTCTCTGCCTCCGTGGACCCGTGCCTCGTATCTCACTTTGCCCTTGGTGAGTTTTTTGGAAGTACATTTTTGATGCTCTGATTTCCTATTTTTTTCCCTGGACTCAAGACCTTCATTCTGTTTTTTGTGTGTTCCATAAACACTGAAGAGGTGTCGCTTGTTTTGGTACTGGACTCTGCTTAGTTACTGGACTGCCTCATATCCCTACGTTCGATTAATGACATTCTCTTTTTTTCTGTTCCTCCCAGAGTGGATATTGAATAAGCTGCAGAGCCGCAGAGCCACAGAGCCAACTCTGCTCTGGGCCGAGCTGCAGAGCCGCAGAGCCTACTCTGCTAAAGGACATTCCCCCTGAATGCTTTTACATTGTTTTTTGCTAATTTCTGTTTGTAAATAAATACGCTCATAGTTTTTGGCTAACTCTGAACTACCTGTATGTGTCGTGCTGTTGGGGTTGTTTACAAACCATAACACACTTCATGACCACACTTGTTAATGTAATAGGCCTAAAAATCCTTGTTGTCAACTGGACATGTTACTTTAAGAATAGGAATGATGATAGACTTTTTCCACAGCTCAGGGACCGTGTAACTCTCAATAGAACGTTGGAAGATAGGGCACCAAGCCTCTGTTAGCTCGGCTGCACACTGCTTAAGCAGGAAGGAGGGCAGGCCGTCTGGGCCCACAGATCTCTTTGTGAAAATTGACTGTACCTGTTTTGAGTAAATCTTCACAATCAACAGAGTTACTACAAATTCAGGAGAGTCAAGCGCCATCAAAGGAGAAGTGTTCTGTGCATCAAATCTTAAAAAGAAGTCATTAAGTTCATTAGCTCTGTTCCCGTCATTTAGAGTATTTAGCTGCTTTTTGTTAGAGTTCATGTTCGTTGTTTATCATTTTTAATTAGAGAATATAAAAGTGATTCTGGTCATAGGTTTCACTCTCTAATCTCCCAACCCATAGTATAAAATTATTAAAAAGGGAAAAAAAAATTATTATAATAATAATAATAACTTCAATAACATTTTGTGGAGGATAGCGGTAAAACAGGTATTCCAAATAATTACTGGTCATGGTTATTTTTGGTCTTGCAATTTGAGTCGACCAGCACGCCGGCGTGACTAAGTGACGTCATTTGTTTGACGAGGTCTGGCTGAGAATTTCCTGAACTCAAAAGAGCAGAGGCCTGAAACTACATAGTAGCTCGTTTTTGATTTGGTGTTGATAGCCCAAGAATGAATTGAAACACAGATCATTTCAATTCGATGCTAAATAAGGTTTGACGCATGCGTAAATTGTACTCTATTTGTATTATTATCTTCGCCATTTTTTATCACACTAGTGATCATGCTAGTTGTCGGTCTTTTGGAGTGCGTTTGGAGTTGTTTTGTGCCGTTTCAGAGGAGGATTATGAGGCGAGGTAAGAAAATAATTGTTTATATGATTGATTGATTTTATTTGACATAATAAAATACAATACACAGGTGCATACAGTATAAAAATATATCAGGATAGCTCAAGAAAGTCCTTAGACTTATTTCTATTGCGGTCCCAGGATAAGGACATGCACAGTATGCTACTCCTCCTACTCGACAACCCGAAGTCAATGTACACAGTGGCGGCTGGTCATAGAGGACGCTAGGGCGCCACCCCCCCCCCCCCCGCCCTGGTGCAAAGAAGGAGAAAGAAGAAAGAAGTGGTTTTGGATTTTAGATTTCGACCGCTAAAGATATAAAACAATTTTTTTAAATAAATAATAATTACAAGTTTTAAGTATGTTTGTGTTTAAAATGCACAATAACATGTAATATATCAAATCTAAATCATTGTTTGTGTGTCATGTTCATCCCCCCTCTCTCTTCTCGGGCGCTAGAAATTATAGCCCCACTGACTTGGCGTCAGTGCGCAACGCAGCCAATTGAAAACTCTATTGGCTGAGCGTGGCATTCGTGTGACATCACGTCCCAAATCACGTCCACCAGGAAAACCCAAACACTCGGCTAATAGTTGTCGTCGTCGTCGGAAATTGATAATAATCACAAGATACTGTACATTCAGACAGTGTTGGATCTAACTAAATGGATTTATATGGACACCTTTATGGAAAGTTCAAGCCCGGACCACAAAGCTTCTCGAAGGGTTAAGCGCGACACGCGACGACTCGTAGGCTACGTGATGTTCTACCGGCGATATATACTATATACAATATATACTGTTCTGTAGTTACTGAAACTGATTGAATATGGCAGCACCCCACCTAGAATAATGTTCACCAGCCGCCACTGTATGTACAGTATGAAAACAAACGGTCAGGTCATATGGTGAGACTGTGCTGAAAAGAATGATACCAAACATACCATGGTAAAAGAAAAAGTTGCCAAAACGTTGAAAATACTGTAGCTTAGACTCGAGAGGGTTCTTTTTTACACTGAAATTCGAATTTGAATTCGAACTTGCCTACAATTCTGCAACGAATATCGAATTAGATTTTTTGTTAAAGTGACAGCCCTAGTCTCCATTGTACAGTGCACATCTTCTCCTGAACACGGCAACGACGAGTTCCATTTGAAGGCAGCATTGAACCGTAAATGTTTTTGTTAGCAAGATTTTTTGTTGAAGTACTGAGCATACAACTGGATAAATGAGACTTTGGTTATACCACACACAAGTTTATAATCAAAGTTTTTTTTTTTTTTTTTTTTTTTTTAATTTTTTTTTATTATTGCAAAACAAAACTTATTAAAAGTCAGTACTCAACACACAATGTATAATGAAACTTTCAGTAAAGGTGGTTAAAATATATGCTAGTACAGAAACAGGATACAACAAAAATAGTCAATAATAACATTTTAACCGTATACCGTGTATATCCAGCGAAGTTACAATTATATAAATGTTAGTATATAATATACCCCGAATACCTATTTTCTAAAACCCTACACACATATGCTCCAGCTCAAATCCCCCCCTCCCGGACCCCCTCTTGGATAGTACCTCCATTATCCCTCACTCCTAACCAGACATCACCATTATAGGCTAGCTTTTATTCTCTCCACCACTTCTAACCACATTAACATTTTGGATTCATTGAGCCCTAGAATTCTTGCTGTTGATATTTCTTGATATATCACATCAAGATATGTAAGAAACCACACTTTCCGGCACATTTTTTCCGGTTGAAACCAACGTGATGCAATCAGTTTTTTAGCTACTGTGATACCCGATAAAACCAATCTTTTTAGTTGTGGGTTCACTGCAAACTCAAAAACATCATTCAATAGCAATACCGCGGGGTGTACAGGTATATTCCAAAATACGAGTATTGATAATTGTTGGGACACATCTTCCCAGAATGCCTTAACTGGTGGGCAGTCCCAATACATGTGCATAAATGTTCCTTCGTCCCCATTTGTACATTGGGAGCATTTGGAGTCTTGTATAAGCCCCATTTTGCACAGCCTTATAGGAGTCAAGTATGTCCTGTGAATATAGTTCAGATTGATATGTTGATGATCCGGGTTCCTTGATGTAAGTCGGACATTTGCCCAGGCTCCTTGCCAATCAAAGTCATTTTCCAGGTCTGGTATATCCCTCCTCCAGACATTGTCTAGTTGAAGGGTTTCGTACGAGGACGTTAGTAATTGTGAATAAAAACCTGATACAAAACCTCCCAATGTATCTCTGTCATAGAAAAATTTGTGGTATCTGTGGTGTTCAATTGGTATGTGTAATGGAACACCGTGAGATCTCATACAAAGTCGTAACTGTATGTAAAAAAGCCATGTGGACTCGGTGAGGTTAAACTTTATGCATATTTCGACATAACTACAGAGGCCCTTGTTATTAAAAATATCCCCTAATGAGTGTATGCCTCTTTCTTCCCATACAGGGAATCTTATAGGTCGTTTTCCCATTAAGAGAGCATTGTTATTGAATATGGGAGTGTGATTATGCCATACTTGACTGTTAGGAAATTTCCTTTGAGTTTCCCGCCATGTCCTGATTGCATGGGTTATTATTGGGCCAAATTCTCGCTCACAATGCTTGATTGAAAGTTTAGTGTATGCTATGTCTTTCAATCTCTGTGGGGCTACTATGTTTTCTTCTAATTTTCTCCCAGATACCAAAGCCTCGGGGTCAAACCATATCTTCTTCAATGGTCTTAATGTGAAGGCATTAAAATATTGTAAAAAATCTGGGACTGCCATGCCACCGTCTGCTTTACTTCTCTGTGCGGTGGATCTTTTTATGCGAGGTGGTTTGTTATTCCAAATAAATTTGTATGTGGAGGTTTGTAATCTTTTCCAGTAGCCCTCTGGAGGAGGTAACGGAAGCATTGAGCTGAAGAAATTGATTCTTGGTAATACATCCATCTTAACTATTGATACCCTTGCCTGTACTGAGTTTTTAAGTTTTGCCCACCTGTCCAGGTCGTCCTTGATTTTGTTCTGTATTTTTGTGTAATTGTGCTTCACCGTTTGTCTTATGGTGGGGAATATTTCCACTCCCAAGCATCTGAAATGTTTTACCATCGGTATCGCACCTGGGAGGGTTATATCTTTTTTTGCAGGGGTGTTAAGTGGAAGGAAAGCCGACTTCGGCCAATTTATCTTAAATCCCGATAAATCACCAAAGTTCTCAATCAACTTGAGCAGATGAGGCAATGTGGTGTTGGGGTTTTGCATGAACAATATTACGTCGTCCGCATATAAACTAATTTTTTGTTGTGTGCCCTTGATTACGATTGGTTCTATGGATTGGGATTGTCTTATATATTGTGCTAAAGGCTCTAATGATAAATTGAATAGTCCGGGACTAAGAGGGCAACCCTGTCTGGCAGAGCGTGATACCGGAAAGATTTTGGAGATGATTGTGCCTGTTGTAATCATGGCCGATGGGTCCTTGTATAGTACTTTAATCATATCAATGAAACCTTTTCCTAACCCCATCCTTTCCAATACTGCCCATAGAAACGACCATTCCAACCTGTCAAATGCTTTCATAGCATCCAGGGATAGTATCGCCTTAGGTGTGATGTCCTCTTTGTCTGTATCTAGTACGTGCAGTATTCGCCTTATGTTATCATTGATCAGGCGACCTTTTATGAAGCCTGTTTGGTCCGTATGAACTAAAGACGTCATATGCTTTTGCAATCTGATGGCTAATATCTTAGAGTACAGTTTGACATCGGTTCCGAGGAGGCTTAAAGGACGGTAACTACCGCATTCAGTGGGGTCTTTGTCTTTTTTGTGAAGAACTGAAATGAGTGCGGTATTTTGGTGTTCGATGAAGCTTCCCTCTTTGACTGAGTATAAGATCATATTTAGTAATAAGGGTCCAAATATGTCCCAGCAAGAAATGTACATTTCTGATGGGATACCGTCAATTCCCGGAGCTTTGCCGTTTTTCATTCCGGATATGGCCTTCTTGAGTTCTTCTAATGTGATCGGTACTTTTAACTGTTTAGCGTCTTCATCCGTAAGTTTAGGGAGAGTAATTTGATTAAGATATGTGTCTAATTTGTCTTGATCAAAGGTCGTTTCTGAGTTATATAAATCGGAGTAGAATTCTTTGAATGTATCGTTTATTATTTTGGGTTCTGTTACTAGAGCTTGTTGTTTCCTAATGGCAGTTATATCTGCAAATTTTGCATTAATTCTTAGTCGCATGGCTAATAGGTGACTAGGTTTAGAACCTTGGAAGTACTGCTGTTGTCTAGTGCTGCGTATTTGCAATTCCGATTTTTGTCTGTACATTGCTTTGATCTCGGTCTTTAGAATGTTAACTTGGTTATCTAGTCTAGTAGAGTTGTTGTATTTTAAAGAATTAAAAAGCGTTGAGTAAAGCGTTTCCATTTCAGACAGTTTTGTGTTTTGATTTTTGCGCAATATGGAGGTAAATCTATCCGAGAAATCCTAAGTTTGTTAAAAGGCTGTGTTGATATAGTTTTGCTGTTGACAAAACCAAATCTCCATTAACTTCAATTCATCAAGTATTACTAACACATTTTCTGGGGATTCTATGTTCACCGTGGAGACATGTGAGAAGAAGAACAGATCAAAGGCATCACATGGTGAGTAATTGATATACAAATGATCACTTTTGGGTGAAGTACTCCTTTAAGGAACTCTATGAGCCTCTGTTCAACACCTTACATGTAAATGTGTACGTGTAACACGCCTATAGTTCTGACCCAGGTCTCCTCAATCAACATGGACCTACACCCCCCCCCCCCCCCCCCTCCTTAATTGTAAAGTAATAGGCCAATACTAGTGTAACGGAGGTACCGCATGTCTATCCACAGTCACGAGGGACTTGTATAGTGAAGTGGCTGTGGACGTTAAGCGGTACTGCAAGTAAACTCACTCCCCAGAGGCATCCAGACCCAGTACTTAGAGGTGAATTCACCTCTTGGTATAGTGGTCTGTGATGCCGCCCGCGACGACCGGGGTTCAACTCCCACTCAGGGCGATCCCTTAACAGGGGTTGAATCGAAAAACACAGTGCAGAGCGAGATCACACCGGTCACACTAGGCTACTTTGTACGACACATTTCAAAAGAAAAGTCCTACTCTTTTTAAACACCATTATATTTTACACCTATACAGACAGACAGTAAAACACATCTAAATCTGCAAACCATCCTCCACCCCTCTCTCTCTCTCTCTCTCTCTCTCTCTCTCTCTCTCTTTCTCTCTCTCTCTCTCTCTCTCTCTCATAGATTACAAAACCATCCTCCACCTCTCTCTCTCTCTCTCTCTCTCTCTCTCTCTCTCTCTCTCTCTCTCTCTCTCTCTCTCTCTCTCTCTTTCTCTCTCTCATAGAGTAGCTATACAAAACCATCCTCCACCTCTCTCTCTCTCTCTCTTTTTCTCATAGGCAACCCCCTCCTTCCTTAACCCTTTCACTGCCACGCGACAGCCGGTTAACCCTTTCACTGTGGCAATACAGAAGGTTAGCCCCTTTACTATCACACAACCGACGGCGATGCTCCATCATTAGCATCATTGGCTCGGCGGATGATGCTAATGATGGAGCGTCGCCGTCGGTCGTGTGATAGTAAAGGGGCTAACCTTCTGTCTGTGGCAGTGAAAGGGTTCATCACAAACGGCACAAACAGCGTTGGCTGCCGAGTGTCTCTGGTCTCTAGTGCTATGCTCGATGCTCCATCATTAGTGTTACAAAGGATCAGATTAAACTGTATGGCCAGTAATTAAAGTACATAAAGCGGTAGTGGTTTAATGATACCATACTTATCAATACAGTCAGGGAATTGTACCCCTCAGTTACAATTGGTCCTTCGAGCCGGAGGGTAACTAGTGTAATATTAATATATTATTAATTAATTAATTAATAATGGCCTATGATGAACACTCCACAAAACGGTTCTCCTAAAGTAGATCGCCCGCAGCGTAGATGGCAGACACCTCAGTACTTAGAGGATTACGTTGCCAATATACTACCTAGCTTTCTACAGACGGTAAACGCGGAAAAAGTAGATAGTAAAATTATGTCCGACCCTATCGACCAGGCTACCCCGCCAATAGAGGCCCTAGTGGGTTCTAACGTAACTGACCAAGCTCACGGTAGGGACCAGGAGGGACCCGACATGACTTTACCCCCCGCCAAGACCGAAGAAGTAGTCCCCGGAGAGCTCCAGGATAAAGACAGCTCTCCAGGGATGGAACTCTACCCGCTACAAGAAGAGGAGAGCACCCCGGAGATGGATCTCCAGGACTCGCCACAGGAGAACAGATCTCCAACGAGTACTGCCAGGAGCGGATCACCTCAACCAGCGTCTTCCCCCAGCGAGGCGGACAAGATGCTGGCACAGGCATTCCTCGCCAGCCTAGCAGCCTCAACAGAGCGCGATCGACTCCAAGCACAGACGCTTACTGAGCGCGAACACTCTTCCATGGAAAGAGAACGCCTTCAGGCGCAGCAACGGAGCGACGAAGATCGTATACGTCTAGAGATTAGACGCCTTCAGACGGAAGAGAATATGGTAAGGGACCGGGCCGAAGCCCAGCGCGCCGCCGCCGAAGCCCAGCGCGCCGCTGCCGGTGCCCAAAGAGAAGCAGAGCGCAACCTCGCTCTCACCAAGCGCGAAGCCAAGCGCGACCGATTACAAGCGCAGATAATGGAGCAGCTGATCACCAGGGCAACACCCCCTCCCTCCGCACAGGGTTCCAGGGCCTCGTCAAGACAAGGGTCAAGGGCACCCTCCCCTACCCGATCAAGCGACCCTGAGCCCGACCACCAGAGAGAGCCTATACCCCCCTCCGAACCCCTTCCCCGACCGGTCCAAGTGAGACCCAGCTACAAGGAAAAAACGGTCTACACCGCGGAGAGGCTAAATAGACGACTACAGGATCTAGAGGACCTGCCAGAGGAAGAAGAAGAGGGAGAGGAGGAGAGTCAAGCCCGACAGCAGCACAGTACTCCACAGGACCAGGAGGTCCAGTACAGCCCAGGCTCTACCCCCGCGGCTCTGCGCTACAGACCCCCGACTCAATTCACGGGTGAGCTTGACACACGACCAGCCCCGAGGAACAGCACCTGGATACGCGGGCCATGGTACCCAGCAGGTACCAGCCCACCAAGAGGCGTAAGAGGAGACTCGCCTAGGAGGCCTCTCTTCCAACGCTCACCGATGTGCCAGCCATCCATGGCATCATACATTGGCACACCGACGTTTCCGGACTTCACCCACGAGAACAGAGCACAGTACACGGAGCTACGAATGTGCTTAGAGACAATGATGTCCGATGTAGCTGATGAACCGTACAAGTATGCTATCCTACTGAAGCACCTCAAGGTGCCCCGAGCGCACAATATAGCGCTGGCCTATGCCACCTCTACTACCCCATACACAGCGGCTCTAGCAGCACTCGACCAAAGATATGGACGCATATGGGACTACGTAATACAAGAGATAAGGCATATTGACCGCCTACCCCCAGCCACAGACAATCGCTCACTAGATGACCTGTCTATCAAGGTACAATCCCTGGTAGGGATGCTGGGGGCGCAAAGAGAAAAGGGTATGCACGAACTGTACGCAAACTCTAATGTCGAGAGGATTTTAGAGAAGCTTCCGCCCGCCCGACAAGAGCGCTTCAGGCGGCAAAGAGACCACCGTGATCCTAACAGTCCCGAGCCATCCCTCCTAGACCTAGCCGACTTCCTGGCGAGAGAAGTCAACAGCCTACGGCTGAATACGTTCATGCGGAGCACCCCAAGCTCCAGAGAGGGACCTAGGAGAGCAAACGATGGCCGAAGATTGGTGACCGTCATGCACCAATCAGAATCAGTACCGAGCAGCAAGAACCACAGTACCCCCTCGATGAAAGAGAAGTGGAAGATGGTGTGCCCGTACTGCGAAAAGGAACACTGGTTGTCACAATGTGACACGTTCAAGAAGATGACCGCCGACGAGGTGAGTCAATGGATAAAGTCCAACCGACGCTGTTACCGATGTGCGCGCAGTCACATGGCAGCCGATTGCCGCTTAAAGAAGAGGTGTAGTCGGTGTGACGGAGCCCACCTAGATGTCCTACACGACAGTAACAGAAGAAAGCCTGCACCCTCAAGCAGCACAAAGGCAAGTGTTATGTACATTGACCCCGCCAGCAGCGGGGGCGCCCGGGTGCTCTTAAAGGTGGTCCGCGTAACACTGAGTTACCAAGATAAGGTCATGGACACTTACGCCGTCCTTGACGACGGGTCAGAGAAGACCCTTCTCCTCGCGTCCGCTGCAGCCCAGCTGGGGCTGCGGGGGAGCGAAAACCAGATGACGATTCGGACAATAAGAAGAGATCTAAAGACGATAAAGGGCGAGAATGTCTCCTTCACTATCGCAGCAAGCGGGCAGCCAGAGAGACGGTATAGGATTACTAACGCTTTCACCAGCCAAGAAATAGGCCTGTCGCAGTACACCTACCCCATCGCCAAGCTGATGGATAAATATCGGCACCTGCGTCAACTACCTATACCGCTCATAGACGGTGCCACCCCGACCCTGCTGATAGGCTCCGACCATGCAGACCTCATCGTCCCGATTGACCGGGTCCACACAGGGCCCAGAGGCTGTCCTGCAGCAGTCGAGACCCGCCTAGGATGGACATTACAAGGCCCCCTCGCTAAGTCTCTTAACCGAACAGCAGCCACTAACTGCCTCCACTCCAGAGTGACAGAAGAAGACACCACCCTCCTACAGCATGTCGAGAGGCTATGGACACTAGAGACAATGCCCTTTAAGAACGAAAAGAAAGACATTCGTTCCAAGGAAGACATTTACGCTATAGCCCTCCTCGAGCAGGGGACAAAGAGAGTCAAAGTCAACGGAGTGATGAGATACGCAACTCCACTCCTGAGGCGAGAGGGTATGCCTACCTTCCACGCCCCAAAAGAAGCGACGGAGCGGTATCTATTGAACACAGAGCGGCGCCTAGCCAGAGACCCCGCTCAAGAGACGGTGTACCGCGCTGAGATTAACAAGCTAATCACAGCGGGACACATAAAGAAAATTGACATTAAAGAGGCCGATCAGACGACCGAATCATGGTACGTGCCGCACCACAAAGTCCACCACAACGGCAAGGATCGTATTGTGTTCAACTGCAGCTACCAGATCGGATCACAAAATCTGAATAAAGAGCTCTTGCCCGGCCCAACACTCGGCCCCTCTCTACTAGGCGTGTTACTACGTTTCCGCCAAGACAAGGTGGCCATCAGCGGCGACATCAAAGGGATGTTCCTGCAGGTGAGACTAGTGGAGGAGGACAAGCCCCTGCTGCGGTTCCTATGGAGAGAGAGGATCGGGGATGAGCAACCAGCCATCTATCAATGGGAAGTCCTCCCTTTCGGAACCACATGCAGCCCATGCTGTGCTACGTTTGCACTGCAAAAACACGTCGCAGAGGACCCAGCAGCTGATGAAGAGGTCCGACAAAGTGTAGGAAATAGTTTCTACGTGGACAACTGTCTGCAAAGCGTCTCGACGCCAGAAGAAGCCGAGGCCCTTCTACTCAAGCTCCGCGCCTCCCTGATCAAAGGCGGCTTTGATCTCAGGCAGTGGGCCAGCAGCGACCCGCAAGTATTGCGCAGCCTCTCCCCCGAGGACAAGGCAGCAAGCAGCGAGACCTGGATGGCGACCATCCCAGGAGAAGCCCAAGAAATGACATTAGGACTAGTCTGGCGCTTCAAAACAGACTCGCTCCATTATAAACACACACCCCTGACCAAGGAGCAGGGAAGGTCGACTGCACTACCGACCACCAGACGGAGTGTATACAGAACACTCGCCAGACAATATGACCCGTTGGGATGTATTCTACCTTACACCACCAGGGCAAAGATGATTGTAAGAGCGTTATGGGACAAGGACCAGGGCTGGGACGACCCCATACCCGAACACCTTGCATCCACATGGAGAGAGTGGGAGACGGAACTCAGCTCACTCCCAGGTGTCAACATACGCCGCAGCTACTTCCCACCCACAGTGAGGCCGGAGACGTGCCAGATGGACCTGCACGTCTTCAGCGACGCCTCCGAAGTAGCCTACGGTTCGGTGGCCTACTTGCGTGCCCGAGAGGAGGGAGGAGAAATACATACTGCTTTCATCCTGGCTCGCTCAAGAATAGCCCCACGAAAGCAACAATCTATCCCGCGTCTAGAGCTCTGCGCAGCCCTAGCAGGAGCGCAACTCGCCACGTTAATCCAACGTGAACTCACCATTCCGGTGCAAAGAACAATCTTGTGGTCAGACTCCACGACAGTACTCACATGGATCCGGTCTGATTCGTGCAGATACAAGGTCTTCGTGGGAGTCAGAGTCACAGAGATTCAAGATTTAACAGAAGTAGCAAGCTGGAGGTATGTGGACACAAAACACAACCCAGCTGACGTCATCACCCGGGGAATGTCCCTGGATGACCTCACCCGTCACAACCTATACAGTGACGGGCCAGAGTTCCTCAAGCTCCCGGAAGAAGAGTGGCCTACACCCACCCCACGGGAAGCGAGTAAAGAGGAGGCCGAAAACAAGAAATCTATGTTCTGTGGATTGAACACACTCGTCTCCACAGACCCCGACATAGACGATTGCCTCACCCTAGAGAGTGCGCAGCTAAAGACATTCCTGTGGCACCACCCAGAGGTTCAGCTCACTACTGACATTACAGCAGCTGAATACGAAGAAGCAGAACTTCTTCTACTACAACGAGCCCAGAGAGACTCGTTCCCCGATGAGCTAGACTGTCTACAGGGAGCAAAGCCCGTCCCATCAGACAGCAGACTGCTCCACCTAGCCCCCGAGAGCGACGCCCATGGTCTCATCAGAGTGGGTGGTCGTCTGCGGAGAGCTCCAGACTTACCGGATGACGTCAAGTACCCGATAGTCTTAAACAGCCGACACAAGGTCACAGAGCTGATCATAAAGAAATACGACGAGGATGTGCATCACGCCGGGGCAGAGAGAGTCTTCGCGGAGATCAGACGTCGTTATTGGATACTGCAAGGGAGAGAAGCAGTGCGGCGCTTCCAGCGAACCTGTCTAGACTGTCGTAAGTGGCGAGCGCAGCCCAGTATACCCCGGATGGCTGACCTACCTCCCTGTCGCCTCCGACTCGGCGACAAGCCTTTTCACTCCACCGGTATGGACTGTTTCGGCCCGCTGTATATAAAGAAAGGAAGAGGAACCGAGAAGCGGTGGGGTATTGTATTCAAATGCATGACCACCCGAGCGATGCATATAGAACTCCTTCCAACCATGAGCACAGACTCATTCCTTATGGCCTTCCAAAGATTCACATCGCGGAAAGGCAAACCGTCTATATTATTGTCTGATCACGGGACAAACTTCAAAGGCGGAGAAAGAGAGCTGAGAGAGAGCTTCCAAGCTATGGGCCCAGAACTTAAGACCCACCTCGCTCCATCCCAGATTGACTTCCAGTTTAATCCCCTGAACGCACCTCACTTCGGTGGAACTTGGGAACGAGAAGTACGTTCAATAAAGACAGCCCTGTACGCCGTGCTTGGGGCCCAGACCGTAGCGGAAGAAGTCCTAATGACAGTCCTCACGGAGATCGAGGGAGTATTGAACTCAAAGCCCCTCGGTTACGTCTCAAGTGATGTAGCAGATGTCGACCCAGTCACCCCCAACACACTCTTGATGGGGCGGCTGGACCCCGCGCTACCACAGACAATGTACAGGCCTGAAGAAGCGAACGGCCGAAGAATGTGGAGGTACAGTCAAGTATTGGCTGACAAGTTTTGGAACAGCTTCCTACTCCACTATCTACCGTCTCTACAGACCCGCCAGAAATGGGTGAAAGAGAGAGACAATTTGACAGAAGGAACAGTCGTCATGATTATCGACCAGTCACTACCCCGAGCTATGTGGCCGGCTGGCCGCGTAAGCAAAGTGATCACCGGTGCCGACGGAAAGGTCCGAGCAGCCGAAGTGCTCGTCCAAGGACGGATCTACACCCGACCCGTGGCGAGGCTAATAGAACTGCCAAGGCTCCCCGATACTATCGATGACGACCATGACCCCATGACTTTGTGAACTGCCCGACCCCTCACAACAGACATTGAGTAGTGGACAGTGCGGTTAATCTGTCTCTGCTTAGCTAATTAGGTGGGACTAATTAGGAGGCGGCTGTTACAAAGGATCAGATTAAACCGAATATATATATATTTATTGATTGATATATATTGCATAGTATTTGTATATCGTTTGATATCCCTTGTATATTCCTTGTACATATACACGGAATATCCCTTTAGCCTAGTACAGACCATAATATTTCATTCTCCTATTGGACAGCGGTCCACAGGCGCCAGGGCCGTGCCTCCAGAGTCAGGTTCAAAGCCACCGTCAAGACATGTCTGTACATGCCCGGCCTTGCCCAGGAATACGAGACAGAAATGAGGTTGGCACTAGATTGTTCGCCGTGCATATAAATATGGCGCAGGTGAATACAGAAGTAGAGTTACCCAATAAGTTGAAGCCTCACCCACGATACAACGTGCGGTGAAGTATGGCCTGTTTGGCCCCAAATAGAGCATTGAGACCGCGTGCAAATTAATAACTGAATTGTCAGAGTTTGGCGCTATACCGTCGAGTGCGACATATTTCTATTAAGTCAGTAATAGTCTATTTGTGTATAGTGTATCGTGCGGCTAAAGTTCTACAGTGACCAGCATCACCAACGCTTCCTCGTATCAGCTAGAGTGCTTATCCAGGCTGGGCTGCTTTCATGGCGCTTTCACCCGAGGAGACCTAGACGAGAACCGTGTGGACATGTACACTGGATTAATCTACCCGACGACTACATAGCCCTTTGCGGCTGGATTATATTTGTTTTGGTCCTGTGATTTATGGAGCGGAGAATCGCCGACGCCTACATGTGTGGGATTTACCCTGTGAGGAGCCACGTCGAGTCTGCGCCTCAGATAGCCTGAGGCCGGCTAGCTTTCTTCACTGTGGAGCTACAGTCTACGGAGAACAGCTGTATTCGTCTGTGGATCAAGAGACTATTGCACCGTCTCCTGTACTTGGAGTCTCCTTAGTCATCGTTGACCAGACTCTCTACTACCGACAGATCCTCTACCCCTGCTGGCTTACAACCGGGGGGACCCTTCCAGTATCTCCCGCTATATATTACTAGTGTACCATAGATATAATTCCCTAAGATTCAGGTTGTATAATTACCTCCTGCGTAACCAGAGAATGGACATTCATTATTGATTTGCCTACGCACATTCCTTTGCCTTATAAGCGCATCCAAAGTAAAATAGAGAAGTATATTATGTACCTTTTGCTGCAATAAATACTTAATTACCACTTTGTGTGGAACCGATTCATTGTGGGAAGTGTTCATCATATTTATATATCATGTACTGTATGGCCAGTAATTAAAGTACATAAAGCGGTAGTGGTTTAATGATACCATACTTATCAATACAGTCAGGGAATTGTACCCCTCAGTTACAATTAGCATCATTAGCTCCACGGATGGTCTCCAGTGCTGTGGTACAGTGCTCTCAGCAGCAGGGGGGGGGTTCTCTCTTTCTCTTTCAACTGGGTTCTCTCTTTCTGTCTTCCTTCCTTCCTTCCTTCCTTCCTTCCTTCCTTCCTTCCTTCCTTCCTTCCTTCCTTCCTTCCTTCCTTCCTTCCTTCCTTCCTTCCTTCCTTCCTTCCTACCTTCCTTCTGCGTCCTCTCACTCACGATTGGTGTCGCCTCTCCCCCGCTCTCTCTCTTTCAAGGAGGAGGTGAGACTCCTGTTCTAAGGGCCGCCTTCCGACACGCGGGCGCAAATACCGGTCCGGCACGACGCGCACACACAAGGTTTAAATCACAACCGGTAAGAAGCGGAGATAATGTCGGCCTGTCTTCATAACAGACCAGTCCAACTGTTGAAACTGACAACTTTATACAGTAGCTATAGTTGGTCTAAAAGGTTTCCAAAACTAAGTTAGCGTGATAACCCAAATCAATCTCTCTCTCTTCTCTCTATCTCTCTCTCTCTCTCTCTCTCTTTGTCTTCCTCTCTCAGTTTAAACGTGTATTTTTCTGCCCACTGCACTTTGTAAAATGCCACATAGGCCGTGTCAGCTATGGAGAAGACGAGTGCAGAATGAATGCGCTTCAAAGCGCACGTGCTTCAAAGGGGGGGGGGGGGGGGGGGTCAAAACGATATTATATTGTTGACCCTGGCTGTGACCCTGTCCAAATTCACTTTCACAGTTCAACAGATACATTAAAGTCGAAATGAAATGGGGGGGGGGGGGCATGTTAGCCCAGTTCCCTATATTGGTATTATTGGTCCTATTTGTCAATATCTGCCCCCCCCCCCCCCCCCCTCCCCCCCAATAACATAAATAAAAAAAGTATATTTATTTGTAATCCTATATCAAAATCCAATCTCTTTTCCTGTTTGTAAAACAAAATATCTTGTGTTTGGCGTGTCAAACTCCACACAAGTTCCAACCAATAATAATGGCAACATATATGCTTCCCTCCCAGTAGCGTCTGCAGCCAAGTGGTGACTGTTTCCCAAGTAAACTGCTCTGTGTGGCAATAATCAGACCAGTACATCCGGGTACTTTGCCCTTTTTTCGCGGCGGTGCCTATACTATACTGTTGGGGGAAACACAGATACTATTTCTATTGACCGCCATTGAATTTGGCCTGTATTTGAAAACACACTTACATCGTTTGAAACGTTATATAACGGCCATAGGCTAAAAATAAATGAATAAAAACTAAAAACGGTATTGATGAATAGGCCACACAACATTGGGATAGTACACTGTATTGACAAAATACAGAGAGAGAGAGAGAGAGAGAGAGAGAGAGAGAGAGAGAGAGAGAGAGAGGGAAGAGAGAGAGAGAGAGAGAAAGAGAGAGAGAGAGAGAGCGAGAGAGAGAGAGAGAGAGAGAGAGCGGGAGTAGACGTGTCAAACAAGGGAATGTCTAACTCTAAATAGAGTGACCGCATAGGTCAGGTTTGACACACTTTATTATTCATTCTCTTGTCTGTCCTCAGCTGTGCTTAGCTCATCAGCATGCGCCGCGCGTGCACACACACACGCACACACACACGACACACACACACGCACACACACTCCCCTAGGTGCAGCATTCACTGCGCATATACGCCGGGGTGCTGCACAAAATGTCAAGAGCAATAACTGGCATGTCAACTCAAATCCCCTTTACTCACCATGGCGTTTAGCAGCTAGCTAGCTTAGGGGCTGGAGCTCTATCTCCCTCCCTCTCTCTCTCTCTCTCTCTCTCTCTCTCCCTCCTCTCTCCCTCCCTCCCTCGCCCTCCCTCCCTCCCTCCCTCCCTCTCTCCCTCTCTCTCTGATGGAGTGTAAAGGTGTGTTGTACTGACAGCTATTAACCTATTTGTCTAATTTTCCTCTCCTTTTCTCTTTTTCTTTCTCTCGTTCACTCAGTCTCACTCTCTCCCTCTCACTCTCTCCCTCTCACTCTCTCTCT
>NW_028174866.1:641286-688786 GCF_963971535.1 Notolepis coatsorum
AAACAAAACCTTGCAAATGAAGAACCATGTGAGTCTGTTTTAAAACTTTAAAATGTTCTAGTTGTAAAGCCACAGTGACAGTGGAGAGAGGAGAGGAGAGGATGGAAGAGGAAAGGAGAGGAGAAAAGGAGAGGGGAGGAGTGGAGAGGAGAAGAGTGGAGGAGAGGAGAGGATGGAAGAGGAAAGGAGAGAAGGAAGGGAAAGGAGAGGAGATGAGAGGAGAGGAGAGGAGAAAAGAAGAAATGAGATGAGAGAAGAGGAGGGAAGAGGAAAGGACAGGAGATGAGGAAAGGAGAGGGGTGGAGAGGAGAGAAGAGAAGGGAGGAGACAAGAGAGGAGAGACAAGAGATGATGAGAGAAAAACAGAGAAGAGAAGAGGAGAGGCGTTAAGAGGAAGGGAGAGGACAGAAGAGGAGAAGAAAGGAGAAGAGAAGCAAGACAAGAGACATCTCATATACAGCATGACTGATTACAGTATGACTGATAACAGTATGACTGATTACAGTATGACTGATTTAGGGCTGACCCCTATTAATCGATTAGTCGACTAATCGGTCGAAAGGGGCCGTAGTCGACTGGCCAACCTCTTAGTCGAATATAATAAAAAAAAAATATATATATAATTTTTTTCAAAAGAAAAGAGGCCTAGAAGCGTGGCTAACGCTAATGGCACGCATACCAGAGGCTAACTGCCTAAGAAAACAGGCACAGAGGCACTGAAAGAGGATTTCACCATCTAATGAACACACTAGACTAGACAAATATCAAGATGTATCCATCAGTGGACCAATTGCATGCTTTTGCAGAGGACAAGAAGCCTTCAGTCGACTCCTTCAGACATTAAGCACCCCCACAGCCCAAATGGAATGATAAAAAAAAAAAAAAAAAAATGTAAATTAAAAAATATTATACTCTTTTTTTTTTTTTTTTACGTCGACCAATAGTCGACTAACGGCAAATTTTGGCCAATCCTAGTCGACCATCCAAATCCTTAGTCGGGGACAGCCCTAGACTGATAACAGTATGACTGATAACAGTATGACTGATAACAGCATGACTGATAACAGTATGACAGATAACAGTATGACTGATAACAGTATGACTGATAACAGTATGACTGATAACAGCATGACTGATAACAGTATGACTGATAACAGTATGACTGATAACAGCATGACTGATAACAGTATGACAGATAACAGTATGACTGATTACAGTATGACTGATAACAGTATGACTGATAACAGTATGACTGATTACAGTATGACTGATAACAGTATGACAGATAACAGTATGACTGATAACAGTATGACTGATTACAGTATGACTGATAACAGTATGACTGATAACAGCATGACTGATTACAGTATGACTGATAACAGTATGACTGATAACAGCATGACTGATAACAGCATGACTGATAACAGTATGACTGATAACAGCATGACTGATTACAGTATGACTGATTACAGTATGACTGATAACAGTATGACTGATAACAGTATGACTGATAACAGTATGACTGATAACAGCATGACTGATAACAGTTATGACTGATTACAGCATGACTGATTACAGTATGACTGATTACAGTATGACTGATAACAGCATGACTGATAACAGTATGACTGATAACAGTATGACTGATAACAGTATGACTGATTACAGTATGACTGATAACAGTATGACTGATAACAGCATGACTGATAACAGTATGACTGATAACAGTATGACTGATAACAGTATGACTGATAACAGTATGACTGATAACAGTATGACTGATTACAGTATGACTGATAACAGTATGACTGATAACAATATGACTGATAACAGTATGACTGATTACAGCATGACTGATAACAGTATGACTGATAACAGTATGACTGATAACAGTATGACTGATAACAGTATGACTGATAACAGTATGACTGATAACAGTATGACAGATAACAGTATGACTGATAACAGTATGACTGATAACAGTATGACAGATAACAGTATGACTGATAACAGTATGACTGATTACAGTATGACTGATAACAGTATGACTGATAACAGCATGACTGATAACAGTATGACTGATAACAGTATGACTGATAACAGTATGACTGATAACAGTATGACTGATAACAGTATGACTGATTACAGTATGACTGATAACAGTATGACTGATAACAATATGACTGATAACAGTATGACTGATAACAGTATGACTGATAACAGTATGACTGATAACAGTATGACTGATTACAGCATGACTGATAACAGTATGACTGATAACAGTATGACTGATAACAGTATGACTGATAACAGTATGACAGATAACAGTATGACTGATAACAGTATGACTGATAACAGTATGACTGATAACAGTATGACTGATAACAGTATGACTGATAACAGTATGACAGATAACAGTATGACTGATAACAGTATGACTGATTACAGTATGACTGATAACAGTATGACTGATAACAGCATGACTGATAACAGTATGACTGATAACAGTATGACTGATAACAGTATGACAGATAACAGTATGACTGATAACAGTATGACTGATAACAGTATGACTGATAACAGTATGACTGATAACAGTATGACAGATAACAGTATGACTGATAACAGTATGACTGATAACAGTATGACTGATAACAGTATGACTGATAACATCATGACTGATAACAGTATGACAGATAACAGTATGACTGATAAAACAGACAAAATAAATAAAGGTTTCTCACAGGTCCCACCAAAACAAAATGCACACAACAACACAAACAGAAAGAGGAGTAAAGAGTAAAGAGGAGTAAAGAGGAGTAAAGAGGAGTAAAGAGGAGTAAAGAGGAGTAAAGAAGAGCGGCCTTGACAAGAGGTATGAGACGACCACAGCTCTTCATATGACACGTTGAAAGAGAAAAAACATGAAACGAATAGAACTCAACGTGTGTTGTTCTTCACACAACAATGGCCTTCAATTGTTACACAGCGAACCATTCTATCCAAACTACAATGAGCGCTCTGTATCGGCTTACAACCGACTGTTTCTGCTTGAAAGGAGATTAAAGCAAGTGCAGAGATATCGGGTTGTGCCTCGTTTCTTATTAAATGTACTTGAGCTCTGCCTAACAAGTAGGAACAAAAGCTTGAAGATAATAGGCTGATTACAAAACGCTAGAAGTGACTGTTTAACTGGCAATGACCTTGAAAAAAACAGATGTTCAACATTCAGCTTAATTCATTGCACTGATGGAATTATTGAGTATTAATAAAGTTGTATCACAGTGACTACTGTATATCCAACTTTAACTGTACTGTATTGTAGCTTGAGAAAGACTGTTCTTTTTTCTTTTTTTTTATCTACTTTTTCTCCCCATTTCTATTTTTCTCCCTTCCCCAATTTCGTATCGTCCAATTCTACCCTCCCCTGTCTCGAACGCTGTTGGCCATGCCTCCCACAAGCCGGCTGCAATGTGGACTAAGTCATACATAGCACAAGTCCCCTCCGGTACTCGAGGAGGCAGCCGTCTCATCTTCTCACCTGCACAGCGCGATCTCTCAGTGGCGAGGAGTAACGCGTGGGAGGGACACGCCGCCCCCGTCGCTTCCTGATTCTACTGCGCAGGCGCACCAACCGACCTGTAGGAGTCGCTGTCCACAACGTCCGATCCCCACCCACCAGCTTCCCACCCCCTAATACTGCCAATTGTATTAGTATGAACGACCAGCCAAGCTGGTAGCAACGCCGAGAGCTGGGCTCGAACCCAGCATATCCTGCGTTGGTGGCGAGCGCCTTGCCCACTGCGCCACCTAGCCACCCAAGAAAGACTCGGTTCTTAATATAAATGTACACAAGGGGTAGCCCTTCCACCAGAGCATGTGAGCGGAGCGGAGCGGAGCGCAGGTGGAGCAAGGAGTGGAGCGGGTGGATTTTGAAGTGAGCACGGAGTGGGTTTTAAAATGGGTCCGAGTTAGTGGTCTGCAAGGGCCTTGAAATAAAGCCTGAGCCCTGCCCGAGCCCTTGAACTTCAGGCCCTGCCCGAAAATAAGCCCGACTGTAAATAATATTTTAAGCCCTAGCCCGCATGAAAACCAGAAAAAAATTATTATTATTATTATTATTAAAATATAATTTTTTTTGTATTTGTTTTAAATATTCGAAACACGGTTTTATATGAACGTAATAAATAAACAAAACGAAGAAGCATTTCGCAATGCCATCTCTCCCAGTGCTCGCTTATATAGACTGACTCACACATCAGCCTCAAAACGTATTGAAGGCTATAGAATCTTCTTTGACACACGACACACAATAGCCTACTCAGTCAAACAAACAAACAGAAAACAGAAATCAGATTTCGAGCAGAGCAACAAAACAGGTAGCGAGTCGCGACCCAGCAAATAATAAACATATCACTCACCACGACGTCAGCAACGCGTTGAACACCGTTAACAAAACCGGCTACATACATCCCAAGAACAAATTAAAACGTTCGCCAACTGGCTATATTCCAACACAACCAATCGAGTTGAACTTGTCCCCTGAGTTCTTCTCCCTGCGCGCTGCAGTAATTACATCCAAATGTTTCTCTGGCGCAAAAGAGAAAGCGAATCTTAAAACGAAGGTTATCATATAACCCTATAACTAGTCCGAGTGACTTCCGGAGCGAGAGCTGTCCTCCGCTCCGAGCCGCTCAGTGCACACGATCACAGGTATTTTTGACACAGAGGTTTTAAAAAAAAAAACAGGTAAAAATAAACCTCCGTACTACACACACAGTAGTTTAAACTGATGTAATATACATGTAGTACAATGCCAAAGCAATAGGGGGCGATGTAGTTCAAACATGAAGGCCATTTTCAACCAATCAGAAGGGTTGAACGCGTCACTACGTGTCCTGCTCAAAACAGAAACCCGCCATCTTTAAATTACCTCGCGTGAACCATTAGCAACACAGCATTTATTTGCAGCAAGAAACAAAGTGCAATAAAAAAAAGGATACATTCACTGTGTGTTCTGCCTCATTTGTTGATGAAACAAAACCAACATCAACACAATGTACCACCGGGAGCGGTGAGTTTAGTCTAACAAAAAGAGCGCTGATGTTGTTAGCTTACATGCTAACGTGATTGGGATTTGCCAATATAAACGTTAGCATTGCGGCTAACGTACATTAGCGTAGTAACGTTAACGCTAGTAGAATGAATGGATGAAAACTTTATTTAACAGATTGCAGAATGGGTACAATACAATACGGCTCAATACAAACAATTGTTAAGGGGGTGCAGACTGTTGTAGTTTGGTCAAATCAAGCAAATTTACATTGCAGCAACATGCGGTCTGAAACGAAGGCCTTCAGGAAATCCAATGTGTTTAATTAGCCAATTTCAGGAAAACAGCACTTTCTTTTCTTTTTTCCCCCCGTAATTTTTTTATGCTGAGCGGGCATATCTGAGTGGAGCACGGAGCGCTTGATGCGCAAATGAAGGTGAGCGCTGAGCGAGCGTAGAGCGGCGTGGGGGGGGGGGGTCAACACAAGCGAATGAGAGCGGAACTAAAGCCGCCCAGAGCGAAGAGCGGATTTCTCTGCCGCTCCGCTCACAGGCTCTGCCTTCCACCGAGAACATGGTTCAATTCCTCATTTCAACTCGTTGCAAGCACAAGTATAGGTACAATTAAAAATGCACCTACGACTACAATGTAAACAGGTATCAAATAATATGCTCTCTAGAGGCCACCTGATGAAGCCTTGATGAATGAATGGTTTATTTTTAACAATATAAAATAACCCCAAAATAACAATGAAAATACAAAGATAATTTGCTGTGAAATCTTTTTTTTAGTATAGGCCTACAATACAATAAGAATATGTTTCTTGTCCGAAAAGGAAGCAAGATGCTTATCAGGTCCTACCTCTTATTTTATATAATGATATATTATTATATTTCAATATATCACCCACTTCATCATTAGTCCTGAGATACATAACCAAGTATACAAAGCAAAACTGTACATTGGAATATTGACAAAGCCATACTTGGTAATTTACTGTACATTGGAGGGGGTTGGGTTAGTTAGGACATTTGCAGGGGCCAGCTTCGAATTGCAGTCTCCCGTAGGTGTTCTTTGAGAGTGTTTTTGAAAGTGGGTAGGGATTCACATTCCTTTACAGCTTTGGGTAGGGCGTTCCACATTGATGTGGCATAATTGCAAAACGTGTTTAGTCCCTTGTTTGAGCCGAATCTGGGTTTAACATGATTTGTGGAGCTCCCTCTGGTGTTGTGATCGTGGTATTCACTGACCTTTGGGAAGTATTTTGACATGTACATGGGTACCTTGGTCGTGTAGTGTATCTTGTAGACCAGGCCCATTGCAAGTTGCTGTACTCTGTCGTCTACTCTAAGCCATCCTAGGTTGTAAAAGTGGGCAGGGGTGAGGTGGGTTCTAGGAGTCAGGTCAAGCAGTAGTTTGTTTTGAGATGTTTGTAATTTTGTTTTTAGCGCCTTTGAGGTGCTTTGGTACCATGAGGTGCAAGCATAGTCGTAGTACCCTTGAATGAGTGCTCCTGCCAGAGTCTTCAGGGTATTCTTGTTTACCAGTGAGGAGATCCGGTACAAGAATCGAGTTCGTTGGTTGACTTTTTTTTATTACATTGGATGCTATTTTGTCACAGGAAAGATTAGCCTCTAGGATGGAACCCAGGTAGGTAATTACATCTTTCCTTGTGACAATATTGTCACCCACTGTAACCGAGAAGCCGTCGGTCTTGCTGAGTTTGTTATTTGAACCGAAGAGAGAGTCACTGAGTGACTGATGACCTGAAAACACCACTCGATGCACCTCAGCTACGAAGAATTAAATAATACATAAATAATACATTTTGTGTGTGTGTGTGTGTCTGCCAAAATAAACATGTTACCTGTACGGCATAGTGGAGGGAGGAGCAGGCTGGGTGGAGAGACAGGTTTCCAAACGGCTTGATGTGGGGTCGCTCCCAGCCGGCGGCAGCGCTCCACTCTACAGTCAACATGTAGTCGGTGAACACGCTCCCAAACACCAGGCCGGACGGGTCCGGTTTGGCCTTGAGGGTCGGGGACAGCTCAACGACCAGGTCAGAGGCCTAGAGCAAAGACATGAATGAATGAATGAATGAATGAATGAATGAATGAATGAATGAATGAATGAATGAATGAATGAATGAATGAATGAATGAATGAATGAATGGATGAATGAATGAATGAATGAATGAATGCATGCATGCATGCATGAAAAAGTTTATTTTTCGACATGTTATTCTCCATATTTCTCCAAACAACTCATGGTATCTTGTTCCGTCGAACCAAACAATCATAGCAACAAATTAAAAAAAAACATTAAAAGAAAAACACTAAAAAAAGGAAAAAAAAATAAGGAATTATAAACAAAAGGTCAAGAGCAATGTGTTTGGTTAGCAGACATGTCCAAAAAAGGAGTAGAGGAAAGCTACGCTTATGATCCCTACCCCCTTACATTTATATTTGTTCTTCCATTAATTTTTACTAGATATAACATAATTTAGTGTATTACAATATAGAATATACTTTTACTTATATTAAAAGATTACAAGAAGAAAAAAAACTTGATTCACTTGACAGCAGTGAATATAGTACAGCACTACATACACAATATAACATAACTTTGTTTATCCTCAATACTCATTTCTGTATTTTTCCAATGTGTATTCTTTTTAGCTGCTTTTTGAATTGTGCCACATGTTTACTCAGTTTGATGTATTCGGGTAAATTATTCCACAACTTCACTCCACACACCGATATGCACATGCTTTTCAGCGTGGTGTTTACCATTGGTTGTTTAAGATTCCCTCTCCCTCTTTTTTTTTTTAAAGATTTATTTTTTGGCGTTTTATCGCTTTATTTCTACTGGGCAGTCCAGTAGGGAGAGACAGAGGAGGAACGGGAGACAAAGTGGGGGGAAGACATTCGGCAAATAACGACGGGTTCGCCACTGGGGCGCCTCCCTCTCCCTCTTAAGTTATATTCTCCTTCCCTGTCTCTGAACCATTTTTGAATATTGCCTGGGATTAGTTTATATCTGGCTTTGCATACAATGAGGGCAGTTTTGTAATCCACTAGGTCCATACATTTCAATGCTTGTAGCTTTATAAATAAGTTATTGGTGTGTTCATAATATCCTACATTGTTTTTTTTGTATTTTATTTTTTTATTATTTTTTAAACAAACACATACACAAACATGACAACACACGATAAGATATACAAGCATTAGTTGTCAGTGCACATCCAATGAAATCACATTTTAGTTAATTGTCTTATATAGGATATACCCCTAATACCTGTTATCTAAAAACCTACACACATATGCTCCAGCTCGTACCCCCCCCCCCCCCCTCCTGGACCCCCCATTGGATAATCCATCCATTTTCCCTCGCTCCTAACCAGACATTACCATTATATGCTAGCTTTTATTTTCTCCACCACTTCTAACCACAATGTCATTTTGGATTCATTGAGACCCAAAATTCTAGCTGTAGATATTTCTTGATAGATCACATCGAGATATGTAATAATCCAGACCTTTCGGCAATTTTTTTCCGGTTGGAACCATCGTGATGCTATCAGCTTTTTAGCTACTGTGATACCCGATAAAACCAATCTCTTTAGCTGTGGATGTACTGCACACTCAAAAACATCATTCAGCAGTAGTACAGAGGGGTGTACAGGTATATTCCAATTTAAGAGGTTTGATAGTTGCTGGGTCACCTCTTTCCAGAATATCTTAACTGGTGGGCAGTCCCAGTACATGTGCATAAATGTCCCTTCGTCCCCATTTGTACATAAGGAGCATTTGGAGTCTTGTATAAGACCCATTTTTTTCAGTCTTATAGGAGTCAAGTATGTCCTGTGTAAGATTGATTTGTTGATGGTCCGGGTTCCTTGATGTGAATCGAATATTTGCCCAGGCTTCTTGCCAATCAAAATCACTTTCCAGGTCTAGTATATCCCTCCTCCAGACGGAGTCTAGGTGGAGGGTTTCATATGAGGACGTTAGTAATTGATCATAAAAATCTGAAACAAAACCTCTTGATGTCTCTCTTTCATAGAAGAAGTTGTGGTATCTGTGGTGTACAATTGGTATATTTAATGGAACACCGTGAGCCTTCAAACATGCCAATAGCTGTGCGTAAAAGTAATATGTGGACTTGGCGAGATTACATTTTTTGCGTATTTCATTTATTTTTATTTTTATTGTTTATTGAAGACGTCTCCTAATGAGTGTATGCCTTGCTTTTCCAATCTAGGGAATCTTATATCCTATATCCTACATTGTTGATTATTCTTAATGCTTTTTTTGCAAGGTGCATGGTGCATACAATGGAGACAATGATTTGATGCTAGAAGGCACAAGCCAATACCCCCCCCTCACATAAAATAACTGCCGGTAGGGGGGAATATTAGCTACATTATCTGGAGACCTTTTCTTGCTAAATCATGTTGTGTTTTTGTGAACAGCATCGTCGAATGTGAAATAAGATTTCCAATGGTTTGGATCAATAAGTTGGTTTGGTCACATGGTCATGAAACTATTTTTTTTTATATATAATTTTATTTTTATTACAGTCAAATAATTATAAATAACTGCAAGGTTTCTGCGGGACGTATATCGACTGAGGCATTTGTCACCTTTTGCTTCCTCTTGAAAGTAAAATGAGTGTTGGCCTTTACTATTGTCATGTGATCCCCAATCTCCTGCTACATTGACAACACGTCCTGCTCTACCAGTCAGTCAGTTCTCTGTTCTGATTGGCTGTGGTTGGTATTAGGGTGGGAGCTAAATAAACCCTTCCTTTCTGCGATGGATGGATGCGGTGTAATCCCAGATTACAGAGACGGAGAGTTGGCGAGCGACCACATCGTTGTCTGTCTGTCAGTGTTGCTCAGATTACACAGTGGGGTGTTTTTCTCACAGGTGAGGTGGAGAAACAGGAAGCTCTGGTGGCTACTGTGCGTGCGTGTGTGTGCGTGTGTGCGTGCGTGCGTGTGTGTGTGTGTGAACAAAAAGAGTGCTTTTGCTCAAGGGCACAGCGGCAGGAGTTGTGTGTAGTACAACATCTATAATGGTCTTACATGTATTCATAAATGAATGAAGTATTGTGTATATATTCAAATGACACTTATATTGCATGACATCTGTAAAGCGATTCATCATAATTGTGACACCGCTTGTCAGGAGAACGCACACGTGAGATGTTCAATGTCCTGGTTCACGTCCAAACCACCTGTTATCTGTGTGATTCAGCTCCGGTGTGACACAACAACCATCGCAGCACTCACAGGTCAAACGCCCCATTGGAAGACAAACAGAGCCACAGGAGCATGGTCCACCACGAATGGACACAGCCAATGACAGAGAGACGGGTAGCAAATATTGGACCGATAAGCGTTATGTCTCATGGCATGTGTATATGAGACGATGTGTGATTCTTGTTGGTCTGCAGATTGACTGTGGTTTTGTTACCTTAAATGAAACTGTATTCCTCTGAAGGTCATTTGCTTCAGGAGATAAAGAGCTACTTGTTCCCGTCCCTTAGCTAGATTTTGAACAGGTTAGTGGGTTCTACTCTGACGACCTCACAGGCTTTTGTCTGGGAGCCGTAATCCGTCTTGTGCTGTCTGTCTTCTTCTTCTGTTCACACACACGCACGCACGCACGCACGCACGCAACTCATTGATAAGCGACGGGTGTATTAGACACATAGCCATAATTTAAGATATATTTTAAGCACTCGCAAATCTCCCACTCCTCCCATTGATTAAAGCGATGGCGTTCTACTAGAGCCATATGAAATCCGCGTTCACGGAATCGCGGAATTCACCAATAAAAATGGAATCAACTGCAAAACGTGGAATATTGCAGAATTTGGCCTAATCTGGACTGAAATTCCGTTTTTGGGTGGAACGTTTGGTGCAAAGCAAACATGACCGGGGAGGCGGGGACGCTAGAGCGGGTTACACACAACACACAACACGCAGCAGTGCTCAGGCGTCTGGCTGCTTTGATGTTAACATCATCAAGAAGCTAAGAAATTCCGCAATAAGCCCTCAATTCAGAGCAGAACAGTATCCTAATGACTTTTATGCCTCCGGCGATAAGGTGTTTAGCTAATTCTGTCAACGTTCCGTGGACTGGACCCGCAAAAACACAGCTATGTAACGTTAGGACATAGGACTAATAGATGGAAATGATAGCTTCTAGCTAAATCTGGTGCACCCATCCATTTGTTTAATGCAAACGATTGTCATTACACACTGTCCTTTATAAACTAAATAAACTTAAATAGCTATGTAACGTTACAGTACATAGGACTATAGATGGAAATTACAGCTTCTAGCTAAATCTGGTGCACCCATCCATTTGTTTAATGCAAACGATTGTCATTATACACTGTCCTTTATAAACTAAACTAAAGGTGCCTAAATTATGCATTACTATATGTCATCACAATATAATAGATATAGCTAGGCTACTGAAAAATATTGTGTAAAATGTAACTGTATTTCTGAGTTGCAGCACTTAAAGGGGAACTATCTTATAAATGGCCTTTTTGAGTGTTTAGCATTGTTTCCTAGCTATGTGAACTTATATTAATATGATCTATGTCTCAAAATTCTCATATTGGCGCATTCTTCCAATTCTCCTCTCACAATATTCACCCTCACTGAACTGAGTCATTTGAAAATGTGCCTATATGTGATGTCATAAAGACACCGCTGCATGTTAATGTTCAGGCGAAGACGCCGCTGCGCAGTGGTTTAGGAGCCCAGGCTCAAAACAGCTCGAGATCTTGAGGTAGAAAAATGCTGTTTTTGAGGACTTGATTAGAAATACAAAACAATGAATAAAAAATATATATATATTACAGAGGTGTTCCATAGACTCACAGGAATTGTGTAAAAGTGCCCAAATAGTGAAAGAAATAGTAAAATAGTTCCCCTTTAAAAAAAATTGTTTCCCTTTAATTGCTTGTTATATCTTATTCAATTTTGGACATTTATTCATTCCCACTTATTAGACACTATTTCTGATAGTAAAATGAGCATAAAAAGCCAAATACAGAATTCTGAAATATTAAAACGGAAGAAACGGAATTTAGGAAAAATGTTTATGGAATTTGGAAAATAATAAAACGGATTTCATATGGCTCTACGTTCTACCGCCCTCTGGTGCACTTAAGTGGTGGCGTCCAATGAGTTAAAGGTAAGATGGAAGGAGAGATAGAGAGAGAGAGAGAGAGAGAGATAGAGAGAGAGAGAGAGAAAGAGAGAGAGAGAGAGAGAGAGAGAGAGAGAGAGAGAGAGAGAGAGAGAGAGAGAGAGAGAGAGAGATTGAAAAGTGTTGAAAAGTAAGAGAAAGAGAGAATTTGAAATCGCCAACTGTCAGACTGTCAAGCCATCACAGTTTAAACAGACCTCCATGACATAACTTAATTAATAAAAGGAACATGTTGACATAAGACGACATTTACTTGTTACATATAGATAAAACATAAATCCATAAAAACATTTCAGGTAACACTTTTTGGCCCGCGGTCCTCCAGCCACATTCTGTTGGCCCTCTACTGTACGTTAAGGACGTTGGCCACCTCTGGTCAATGCACTTTCAGTTCACTACATTCAAGCTGTGAGCAACCGACACAGCAGTAAGAGATCATTGAGAATAAATGCTTTGTCATTAGCAAATAAATTGTTGTTTTTGCAGTGCATTTGGCATGCATTGAATTTAAAGTTAATTGACTCCAACGGTTGCAAACCAATCATCTAGGCTGAATGATTTGGTGGGGAGTAGCCTGTAGTAGATTTGCAGGGAAGTTGCCTTTATTGTATGTGTCTCTCTACTACTGCACGTCTGTGTTGCACATGTCCAGAGTAATCTCCACCGGGACCAGCTGTCTCGTGGCAAAGCAGTCAAGCAATCAGCCAACTGAGAGCGGAGAAAAGCCCCCAGCTAATTAGCATGAGCTGGGAAAGTGAATCTCCTTAGCTGACAGCACAAGACCTCCTGGAGCAGCGAGTGGGGCAGCAGGAGGAGAAGGGGAAGAAGGAGGAGGAGAAGGGGGAGAAAAAGGAAGTGAAGGGGGAGGAAAAGGAAGTGGAGGGGGAGGAGGAGGAGGAGGAGGAGAAGGGGGAGAAGAAGGAAGTGGAGGGGGAGGAGGAGGAGGAGGAGGAGGAGAAGGGGGAGAAAAAGGAAGTGGAGGGGGGGGAGACGGGGGAGGAGGAGGAGGAGGAGGAGAAGAAGGGGGAGAAGAAGGAAGGTGGAGGGGGAGGAGGAGGAGGAGGAAGAGTGCATGAGAGGGTTTGGATAGTACCTCAGGAGCCTCACAATAACAACAACAACAACAACATGGAGTCCATTTCATGTGCAGGGAAGTCGTGCGCCTGAGGCCAAACCAAACGCTTTGGAAAAAAGGCAAACCAACCCGAGGATTAACGAGACATTTGATCTTTACAGATCCAGGGGCTGTGGTTTCTCTCTTGGGGGGGGTTTCCCTTTTTGTCTTGGATATTTTTTTCTCGTGTGTTTGTTGCCAAACTGGGAACATTGTGAATGTGGACTCCTTGTTGTTATACCTGACACTCTTATTTGGAAACATGAGAATAAGAAAGAGCACCGACGACACGGACTAGACAACTCTCGATTTTTTGGATATCGGGATACCAAGGAAACCTCACGATGCTGCGGCTGGACCCCGTACTGAGGGTAGGTGGTTCGGTCCGTGTTGTTGTTGTGGTAAAGTATAGGACGCCCCTTCTAAAAGATTTAACCCTTTCAGTTGTACACTTTTTTTTTTACGTTTTCTTGGAATTCTACAACGATTACATTTCAATGAACGGTAACTATTGTTACGTCACGGTTAGAATGTTCAGTTCTCAGAATTCTACTTTGTGTGGGAGATTGTACACCTGAAATTATTCACGTAGATCAACCTTGACTGTCCTAAGGTAGAAAAGTTGTTTACAAAACGATACCAGTTTTAGTCCAAGGTCCAAACTTTAGGTACAAAAATTGACCGAAATTAGGGGGGGGGGGGGGTCTGCTTCCCTCTGATTCCTGTTACACATACCCTCCTAGCTCTTGGTATATATTTGTATTGCTAGTTATAGAGCATGTACCTGTATATTATACTCACAGTTAGTTATTGATAATTCACTGTATGATCTTCACAGTTAGTTATAGATCATTCACTGTATGATCCTCACAGTTAGTTATAGATCATTCATTGTATGACACCCTGCCTATTAAACTCTTAAAAAGATTAGCTGGCCCTCTTACATGTGTTCTTTCTTCAGACCAGGCCAGCTAAATCAAAGTATGAAATAATACGGTGGTATTACAGTTTGTATGTTTTCATGGCAGAGGAGGCATTTCACTTATAGCTCCAGTAGCACTAGTGTCTTTTCCCCTGCTTAGGGAGGTTTAGATTTAATGTAGATTTAAATTTGCTCAAAAGTGAGGTCGCTTTCACATATAGTTTTGGTGAACTCGGTGCGGTTCTGGGGGTGAAGTTGCAACATTGTTGCATTCTTCATTTGGTTCGCCTGCTTTCACACAGATATCTGTCAGCGGACCGAGACCTTCTGAACAATGTCACGCGGTCGAAAAGGGCGCTTGTCTATTGGACAGTGGAAATGTGTGTGTGGCTGCAAGCCTGTGTGTGCGCGCGCGTGTGTGTGTGTCTGTGTGTGCTGTCTGCGAGTCCTCCAGATCAGCGGAGCCGAGTTTTGACATGGCATTGATCCATTGTTCTATTGAAGCACATTACCACCATCCTCTCGCTAAACAACTTGTAGACCACAGTGTTTTTATGAGTGCCCACAAGTAGCTGTTTTATTAATAATATAATAAGCCGCGCGCCTCGGTAATAATAATAAGCCGCGTTTTTTCTTCCTTCTTCCCAAGATGCACAGATATATAGATAGATAGATAGATAGATAGAGAGATTAGATGCAGTGTGCTTGTTTTGCAGTGAGTGCTGCGAGCAGTGGTAATAATAATCACTTCCTATATTTGGTTCGCGTTTGGTTCGATGAAGCCGAACCGAGACCTACGTTTTCAGGCGGACCAGAGTTCGACTGTTTGGTCCGCGAACCGAGTTCGACGCGCATTCACACAGACCCGAAAAACCGGACTATCGAATTCTGGTCCGAAAGTCCGGACCAAACAGCCCCTGTGTGAAAGCGACCTTAGGGGCTTGTGTCCACAGTGTCTTTTTTTTTATCTGTCAGAAAAGCTCTGGCAGTGTGCTGCTGGGAAGCACCGGTGACGAAAGCAAAAACGGGGCTTTTGAGGTGATGAAATCACTGCGCCCAGGCAGCAGTGGTTCGGCAAAAAAATTGTTCCGAGTATCTGCTTAGAAAACGAAAATGTCTAGTTATTTTTATTGTATTTCTCCACGTGGTAAATACACAGGTCACAACATGTTTCCAGGAACGTTTTGGAGTTGTATTTGGAGTGTATTGCGTGACTGTTGGGAACTAGGCTACACTGGCACACCTACTTCCAGTGAATGACGCTAAGCTAGGCTAACGGTGCGGCTGTTCCCTAAGCCTAATGCATGCACAGAGAAGAAAAGGGTATCTGCTTGTCTAACTCCAGGGTAGATGGCAAATAAGCGAATTTCCCAAAAAGTTGGCGTGTTCCTTTAAAGAACATTCAACCTTCTTTCCCCGATGTAAACCCTACCCCACTGTGGTGACTTTAAAACCTGTCACCTGTTACTGCTCGCCTCTCTGAAGAGATACATACCTCGACCCTTCACCATCAAAAGCTTCGCACAAGACACAATATAACCAAAATCACATCAAAACACACTGCGTTATAAAGATAGGCCCCCCCCTCATCAGTGTTACTGTACGGTACCTGGAAACTGGGGAGGCTGTTGTCAGGCAGTCCATTGGTTGACACCTGAAGAAATAGATTTACATAATATGTATTCTATTTACAATAGAGAAACACGTAGTTAATATAGTTAGTGATTACTACATGAATATACAAAGTTGTACTTTTAGATGCAGATAGAAGAAAAGTGGCTATTAATGTACTTAGTGTGTGTTGTATATATACAGTATGTATAATAAAACATATAATAAGGATATTCATAATTGCTTGTAATGCATTGTTCCCTATACTGTACTGTTATGAAGGGTCTGTTTCTTATTTATCACACGTTATTATCCTTTTACAAGACCTTTAATGCCTCATACACTGTCACCAAACTTTAATAATATGTCCCAATTGTCTTATGTTGAGGGCCAAGGACCCTCAAGGGTCTTATGACTGTGGGCCGTAGATAAAAATATATTTTTATATACAACATTTATTAGGCTATATCTGTACTTGATGTTTTGTTTGTCGTGTTGCATATTTGAAATAAACTTGAATCAATCAATAACCATTACCAAAAGCATCAGTGAGTCACTCCTGCCTTCTAACACAATACCAATAGTCACTTTGTCAACTGCCATTACACAGCAGAGGAGCGTGTCAGTCTAATAGGTCCAGGATATAGGTCATAGGTCATTGTAGCCCTGTGGGTTTGCATCGCATACATTAGTAATGAGAGAGGAATATATATTTTTTGTCGAACTGACACTGTGGGAGAGTATACAATTCCTTTCCACAGGGTGACTGACATTCTATCACCTGAGAGGCATATGCAGTGTGAACGCTTATACAGATGCAATGTTGTACAGCAGGTATTACTGCTTATAGTATTCTGCTTATAGGGGAAGGGGCCATAATGAGACCACATAATTATAACACAATGTCAATGGTATACTAGGCTGATAGGTGGGTACAATTATATGTATTTAAGTTTGGCTGATGGGTGAGTACGTAGTATACAACATTATAGTACTGAATGAACTATTGACAATTGATTGATTGGTTGAAAACTTTATTAACAGATTGCAGAATGGATATACAATACAGTACGGCTCAATACAAACGACTGCTAAGAGAGGATGCAGACCAGAGAGAAAGACGTTCGTCTTGTTTACACCAGGGTGCCCCGTTTTCAATTCATCAATACTGTTGATCTTATTAACACATAAACTGTATCGCATCAATTCATTTAGAACAAGAAGAACAGTCTGTGTTCTTTATATAATGTGAATGTAAACTGTAACTCAGAGACATGACGGCCATACACATATACGTATTATTGCAAATAGGCTCAGTGGGAGAATGACGTCACATGCCATCCAATAAGAGGGAATTAGGTTGCAGCCTATAGCTACTGTCTGTAAGCAACTGTGCCATCATGATTAGACATTGGTGCCATTGATGCCTATAATAAAATGCCAATGTCACTGAAAAGGGGGAGCCCGCAAAAATAATTTGGAATCAATATTTGGAAAGAGCGCATTTTTGTAAAGCAGCCTATTACTGTAGTGTGTATCTGCAACGGCAGCCCCTCTCGTGACTGTGATGCACCGAGTGAATCCACAGTAACTTGCTCCTCGATAGGAAACCAACCTAGATTGACCATGAAGGACTGGTTCTAACCGAACCGTTCGTTCTACAAGAATCACAGAGACATCACAAAGGTGCTCACAGCTGCAGGAGGGTCTCGGACAGAGATACGGGATGGTTTGAAAGCTCGGTGTTGCTAATAAACATTTTAAATATCGTTTATAAACTGCTCAAAACGGCATTATTTCCGCCGTTGGGTGATCTACAGCGCAGGCGCACCAGGCACCCAACGCTGGAAATAATGCCGTTTTGATAAGTTTATAAACGATATTTAAAATGTTTATTCGCAACGCCGAGCTTTCAAACCATCCCGTATCTCTGTCCGAGACCCTCCTGCAGCTGTGAGCACCTTTGAAACGTCTCTGTGATTCTTGTAGAACGAACGGTTCGGTTAGAACCAGTCCTTCAGGGTAAATCTATGTTGGTTTCCTATCGAGGAGCAAGTGACTGTGGCTCCACTCGGCGCATCACAGTCACGAGAGGGGCTCTAACCTACGGCAACGGGTAATTGTACCATATTCATAAATGCGTCACGAACATGTATCTATAGCCGGCAGTGTAAGGTATATATACCGTGGTGCACTAGACCCGGTGCTGCTGGCTATAGTTTACCTTGAGGGCAGCTGGTGCCGCTGCTGTCGCCGAGGGGCCGCCGTCCGTGATGCTCGCCATGATGGAAACACAAACGGAGCTGCGCGCGCAGTCTCTCCGCCACCTACGTATATAAACCGCTTACGGATTATTACAACACATTCGTCGGACTGTAATAACGACACTGTCCCAACCCAAGGCAGCACAATAATTAATGTTTCATCAGTGTGTGTGTGCTGCGTAAGCATAGATGTGGCAATGATGCAACCACGTTTGGCCCGCTATGGATAAAAAAAAAAAAAAGATAAAAAAAAAAGCCATGAGCTGTTTTTTTTAACCTCTAACCTAGCTGTATGAAAGGGTTAACTTAATGTGTCTATCTCTCTCTAGTCGAGTCTCTCGACCCGTTCTGGTGGAAAGTAGCAAAACACGCGAGGCTGCTTGGTGCAGGTTCCGTTGGACAGATGTGTCATGATGATGCCCCCACATCCTTCTATGGTCATGGCCTGTTTCATGTTGTTTTTGGGAGGTGTAGTGGTGACGTCATCGTTGTTGTTTCCGGCCGGTCCACCTCGCTTTTGAAATTGCAATGTATTTCTAAATCGTCTCTGGTTTAAAACAAATAAAGTATGAACATTGGCACGGTGTACATTTCTGTGTGTATTCATCCACAATCTATAGCTCAACGTGAAACAATTTGCAATTAATCGTAAAAAATAATTACGTATAATTTTATTTCAACCAAAAATGCTTAGACAATCATGTTAGTGAGGCGGAATTATTACAATAGCCGATAATACATTTGCCCAATGATAAATCCCTATATATAGCCTACGGGTGGGCGCGCGGTAAACTACTGGTTGACGTCAGACTACACCTCCCTATGGACATTGGCAAGTATACCAAATATGTCAATATCATAAACATATCCATTGCAACAGCAAATCAGAAACCCCCCTCTCCCTCTTCTGTGCTATGGCATCCAAATTTCTCCATGGAGATATAAAATTATCCATCTTATCTTAAACTCCAACAATGTCAGCAATATCTCGCCATGTTCTGTTTCTCTGCAAGTTATCCCTGTACTAATCTTGGCTGCATATTATTGATTGAACATTTTATTACCAGATTGCAGAATGGGTACAATACAGTACAGCTCAATACACACAATTGTTAAGGGGATGCAGACCAGAGAAAGACTTTCATCTTGTTTACATCAGGGTCCCCCATTTTCAATTCATCATAACATATATGACATAGGCCTACATGCAGGTAGACAGTACTGTTACATCTAGACATTTATGACATACAAGATCTACAAATATACAGTACTGTTTATGAGTACAAAAAGAGTCTAAAAAGAGAGTATATACATTATTATTATTATTATTATTATTATTATTATTATTATTATTATTATTATTATTATTATTATTATTATTATTATTATTATTATTATTATTATTATTATTATTATTATTATTATTATTATTATTATTATTATTATTATTATTATTATTATTATTATTATTATTATTATTATTATTATTATGGTCTCTGTGTGCCCAGTTGAGGTCTGGCACCCTGCCATTGGCTGTGGAAGTGGGTAGATTCCAGGGTAAACCTGAGGAGGAGCGGCTGTGTGTTCTGTGTGATCTGGGAGTGGTGGAGGATGAATATCATTTAGTTTTTTATTGCCCTTTGTACACCGCTTTGAGGAGGGCTTTATTTGAGAAAATTGTTTTGGCAGTCTGAGAGATGTTGATTTGTTTTTTTGTGGAGGACATCTTCGGTTTTGCAGGATTTTTGGAGAAGGCATGGCACTTGAGACAAAACACACTGTATCCTATATAATTGTATTTTAATTCCTCTTGTTTCTTTGTTTATTTACATTGCGTACAGCTTGTGTTATATTACGTTTTATTGTATTTTCTTGTATTTTCTTATTCTTGTGGCCATCTTGGTCTATATGTCATTTGTTAAGTAATTGGTAAAGGATATTATTATATACTTATTGTTATGTGTCTTGTAAGCCCATATGGGCTGGGCATACACCTGTATGTAAGACACGAAAATAAAAAACATCAAATCAAATCAAATTATGCTCCTCTACATTGGACATGAATTGAAGTGTGTGTGTGAGGTGCAGGTGCAGGGATGGGCAGGTAGGCAGGGGTGTAACGGTTCCAGGGAGGACAATGGAAACAGTGGCCACAATGTAGATTGTGGTCACAGTAGGAACAGTGGTCCCCTACCATGGTCTCCTACCTCCCTCTAGTGGCCAGATGACCCAAATGGTGCAGACAATCATCACACCGATATTGACTATATTGCTGAATATAATTAATGTTATTTTATGGTGTGTGTTATTGAATGTTCCTTCCCTTGTGTGATGTGTTTCCCCTGTCTGCTTGTGGTTTTGTAATTGCTTTTGTGTTAGTTGGTTGTTGTGTGTTTTAGACTGGCCTGGCCAGCTGTGGCCACTTGTAATTAGTCTGTGTATATGTGTGTTCGGTCTGCTTCTCTGTGTGGTGACATTCCTCCGTTAACCCTGTTCCTGTCGATGTCGTCCTTGCCCTGTAGTGTTGTACTGTCTAAGTAAGTGTATATTAGTGTTCTGTTTTGTTGCTTGTTTATTTTTGAGTTCTCAGTTCGCCTTTTATGTTCTTTTGTAACTTACCTTCGCCCGTCTTTATGTTTGTTTATTTATCAGCCTCTTTACTTGTGTTTTGGTCTTGTGACCTAGTATCGCTCTCACGGTTCTTATAATAAAAAGAACACAGTGTTTGAGAAGAGCAAACTGCCGTCTCCGTTTCCTCCTTCCACTCCATTCCGCATATTGGGTTCTCCTCTCGTTCCCTCGCCACCCCATCGTAACAGAATGTCACCACCAACCAAGAACCCAGCGGACAGGGTGGCAGGTACCATGAGGATCATCCGGAGCCTGATGGACGGTGACATACAAAATTACTCACCGGCCAAGTGGGTGTTCTGGTTCCGGATGATCGATCGGGTCGCCACGGAGAGCCAGAGAGACGAGCCAGCGATGCGGGACATAGCCGACCAGGTCACTGCTCTCATGGAGGGGTGTAGGTCGAGGGCTAATACAGTTAGCCCGCCGAGGAGTGTCAGGTTCACGGTCAGCCTAGAGCCCCTCACCGCCGTTGAGGCTGCTCAAATGTCCTTCGGTGACCAGAGGTCTTTAGCTGGCAAAGCCCCGTCCGTTAGCTTAGCTCCTATAGCTAACCAGACATCTCCAGCTAGCACAGCTCCGCCTGTTATCATCACTCCTATAGCTAACCAGGTGTCTCCAGCTAGCCCAGCCCCTACTGTTAGCTTACTTCCTGCAGTTAGCCAGGCCTCCCCAGCTAGCACAGTCCCCACTGCTAGCTTAAGCTATGCAGCTAGCCAGGCTTCCAAAGCTAACCCAGCCCCTACTGTTAGCTTAGCCTCTGCAGCTGGCCAGGCCCTCCCAGCTAGCATTGTTCCTGCAGTTAGCCAGGCCTCCCCAGCTAGCACAGTCCCCACTGCTAGCTTAGGCTCTGCAGCTAGTCAGGCCTCCCCAGCTAGCACAGTCACCACTGCTAGCTTAGGCTATGCAGCTAGTCAGGCTTCCAAAGCTAACCCAGCCCCCACTGCTAGCTTAGCCTCTGCAGCTAGCCAGGCCTCCCGAGCTAGCACAGTTCCCACTGCTAGCTTAGGCTCGGTAGCTAGCCAGGTTCAACCAACTAGCATTTCCCCCACAATGAGTCCAGGCCCCACAGTTAGCATAGCCCCCGAGGCTAGTATTGCTAACAAGGCATCCACAGCTGGTCCAGCTTCAACGCCCAGCTCAGTCTCTACATCTGGTCCGGCTGCAACGCCGGCTGCTACCGCTCCCCTTCCGGCCTCCAAGCCACACCTCGTCGCCTCAACTGGTCCGGCCTCCACGCCCAGCCCAGCCTCTACGTCTGGTCCGGCTGCTATGCCAGTCCTTGGCTTCTCGACTGGTCCTGGCTTCCCCTCTGGTCCAGCCCTACACCGTGATCGGCGCCCTGTTCCTCGCCGTGGTCCTCGCCGTGGTCTTCGCCGTGGTCTTCGCCGTGGTCTGCGCTGGATCCTATTCCGGGGATCGTCGCCGTCGCATCTCCGTGCCAACTCCCCCGATCCGGTTCCTAGTCCGGCTCCGGGAGGGTCCCTCGTCCGGGATCCTGCTCCGGGGTCCTTACCCTTGCCCCTTGGCTCCAGGTCACCTGACCGGCTCCCTGTTTCTTCCCCCGCCTCACCTCTCCGGTCCTCTGTCCCCGTTCCCACCCCCCCTCGTCGGGCCTCTGTTCCTAGGTCCAGCCCTCCTCTCCGGGCCTTTGCACCCATCCCCACCCCCCCTCGTCAGGCCTCTGTTCCCAGGTCCAGCCCCCCTCTCCGGGCTTCTGCTCCCGTTTTCAGCCCCCCTGGCTGCTATACCCCTCCTGGGTTGTTTTCTCGGGCTCCCGGCCCCAGTTTTCCGCCCCCCCCCCCCCCCCCCCCTCAGCCTTTTTCAGGGTCTCGGGCGTCTGGTAGCCGCCCGTTCGGGGGAGCGTACTGTAACGGTTCCAGGGAGGACAATGGAAACAGTGGCCACAATGTTGATTGTGGTCACAGTAGGAACAGTGGTCCCCTACCTGGTCTCCTACCTCCCTCTAGTGGCCAGATGACCCAAATGGTGCAGGCAATCATCACACCGATATTGACTATATTGCTGAATATAATTAATGTGTGTTATTGAATGTTCCTTCCCTTGTGTGATGTGTTTCCTCTGTCTGCTTGTGGTTTTGTAATTGCTTTTGTGTTAGTTGGTTGTTGTGTGTTTTAGACTGGCCTGGTCAGCTGTGGCCACTTGTAATTAGTCTGTGTATATATGTGTGTTCGGTCTGCTTCTCTGTGTGGTGACATCAAATCAAATCAAATCAAATTTATTTATAGGCCCGACAACACACGTTAATGTCCCCATGGGCCGTACAGGTCTTCTTTAAACAAGTCAAGAAGACAACATAACAATAAGTCAGGAACAGAACAAGAACACAATAGGGTCCAAACATTTTTTAGATGAATGCAAATAAATGAAAGAATGCAAGCACTCCCAGACATACCCATGCGAAGGTAAGGAAAAACTCACTAAAACCTAACAATAGGGAAAAAAGCTCCACAGGCGGTGTGGAGGAGAGAAACCTTAGAAGGGCCATTCAAGGGGGGATCTCCCTTCTTAGATGTTGGTGATAGTAGTGTTGCAGACGGACAGTTGGTAAGCATGCACTCATGTGTGTGGTGAAACACAGATGAGTGCATGCAATAGCAACTGTACATTTTGAAAAATTAAAGATAGAGCAAATAGCGATAGCAACTGAACATTTTGAAAGATTAAAGATAGAGTTGATAGCGGATCTATTTGAGGCACAGGGGCGGCGCAAAGAGGGTCACGTCCTCCCCGTCTTAGTCACGGGACATTCAACACTCCGGTCGTTGCTCAGGGACAGCCGGAGACAGGGAGATAGGGGGTGGCGCAGAGAGGGTCGCGGACTCCTCGACATCATCGCGGGACATCCGGCACTCCGGACACCACTACGAGACCTCCGGAGACAGGGGGGCACGCAGAGGGGTCGCAATCTCCCGGCCTTCGTCACGGGACGTCCAACACTCCGGTCAATACTCCAGGACAGCAAGTCATAGGAAGACAGGGAGACGGGACAGGCGTTAGACAGCTCATGAGATTGTAGTAGGCGGACATAGCAATAGATACAAGTGGTAGGCATATATGTGAATGGAGTAGATATATGAAGTAAGCGTATTATGTGAATAGAATAGAAGTACTTAACCCAGCAATGAAACCGCGTTGACTGTTAATCTGTTAACAGTCTGTTAATCAGTTGACAGGACCACGGACAGACAGCGGTGAATAGCTGATCCAAGGCCTCGGAGGTGCATGTAGAGCAGTCACTACAAGCTTGGCCAAGACCCCGAGGCATCCATCACCTTGGTCAGCGCCAGGAGACGGGTACTCAGAGAGAAGGGGGAGGGAGGGGGGGGGGGGGGGGGGGAGAGGGGGGGGGGGGAGGGGGGGGGAGAGGGGGGGGGGGAAGAGTTAGAGAGTTCCCATGTTTGTGGTGCTGCAAAGGAGCAGACATGTAGTACCCTGTAGTGCCATGTAGTACCCCGTAGTGCCATGTAGTACCCTATAGTACCCCATAGTGCCATGTAGTACCCCGTAGTATCCTGTAGTACCCTGTAGAGCCATGTAGTACCCTGTGGTGCCTTGTGGTACCATGTAGTACCCCGTAGTGCCATGTAGTTCCATGTAGTGCCATGTAGAGTTATGTAAGCCATGTAGTACCCTGTAATGCATGCAGTACCATGTAGTACTCTGTGGTACCATGTAGTACCCTGTACATTCCTCCATTAACCCTGTCCTGTCGACGTCGTCCTTGCCCTGTAGTGTTGTACTGTCTAAGTAAGTGTACAGTATATTAGTGTTCTGTTTTGTTGCTTGTTTACTTTCGAGTTCTCAGTTTGCCTTTTATGTTATTTTGTAACTTACCTTCGCCCGTCTTTATGTTTGTTTATTTATCAGCCTATTTACTTGTGTTTTGGTCTTGTGACCTAGTATCGCTCTCACGGTTCTTATAATAAAAAGAACACAGTGTTTGAGAAGAGCAAACTGCTGTCTCTGTTTCCTCATTCCACTCCATTCCGCATATTGGGTTCTCCTCTCCTTCCCTCGCCACCCCATCATAACACAGGGGACCTTAACACGTAGAGATTAGTACACGAAGGACTGCATTTTTCTCATTAAAATATTATTTCACATAGTTTGTTCAATGGCATGCTCTTGCTACTTACACTTTTACTGTAGTAGAATTTTTTAAAGGGAGTTTTACTTTTACCAGAGTAGCTCAATATTCTCTTAGGATATTTCCACTTTTACTTGACTCAGGTTGGAAATGTCTCTCACAAACCTCACAACCCTTGGGACAGTGGGAACATGTTTGTTTTTTCAGTATGAACGATGACAAAGGGAAAGTTATCCATTACAGTTTAGTGTTAGAGAGTTCCCATGTTTGTGGTGCTGCAAAGGAGCAGACATGTAGTACCCTGTAGTGCCATGTAGTACCCCGTAGTGCCATGTAGTACCCTATAGTACCCCATAGTGCCATGTAGTACCCCGTAGTATCCTGTAGTACCCTGTAGAGCCATGTAGTACCCTGTGGTGCCTTGTGGTACCATGTAGTACCCCGTAGTGCCATGTAGTTCCATGTAGTGCCATGTAGAGCTATGTAAGCCATGTAGTACCCTGTAATGCCATGCAGTACCATGTAGTACTCTGTGGTACCATGTAGTACCCTGTACATTCCTCCATTAACCCTGTTCCTGTCGACGTCGTCCTTGCCCTGTAGTGTTGTACTGTCTAAGTAAGTGTACAGTATATTAGTGTTCTGTTTTGTTGCTTGTTTACTTTCGAGTTCTCAGTTTGCCTTTTATGTTATTTTGTAACTTACCTTCGCCCGTCTTTATGTTTGTTTATTTATCAGCCTATTTACTTGTGTTTTGGTCTTGTGACCTAGTATCGCTCTCACGGTTCTTATAATAAAAAGAACACAGTGTTTGAGAAGAGCAAACTGCTGTCTCTGTTTCCTCATTCCACTCCATTCCGCATATTGGGTTCTCCTCTCCTTCCCTCGCCACCCCATCATAACACAGGGGACCTTAACACGTAGAGATTAGTACACGAAGGACTGCATTTTTCTCATTAAAATATTATTTCACATAGTTTGTTCAATGGCATGCTCTTGCTACTTACACTTTTACTGTAGTAGAATTTTTTAAAGGGAGTTTTACTTTTACCAGAGTAGCTCAATATTCTCTTAGGATATTTCCACTTTTACTTGACTCAGGTTGGAAATGTCTCTCACAAATCTCACAACCCTTGGGACAGTGGGAACATGTTTGTTTTTTCAGTATGAACGATGACAAAGGGAAAGTTATCCATTACAGTTTAGTGTTATGATTGGTTTGAATGCCTCTAGGATTTGATGTTTTTGGCACAGCGTCAAAATTCCCACTGGTCAGAACATTACCATGACATGCCATTTCGCAGACGCTTTTATCCAAAGCACCAAAGCACCTTCCAGTGCCACGAGTGCATACATTATTATTATTATAATTATAATTATTTATTAGAACCCCAAACCCTGGCATTGTTAGTACCATGCACTATACCCATTGAGCTACACAGGGAATATAACCCCTAACCCTGGCATTGTTAGTACCATGCACTATACCCATTGAGCTAAACAGGGAATATAACCCCTAACCCTGGCAGTGTTATGTCTTATCTCCACTAGCCAGGGTTTAGCCGCGCTGTGGGCTGTCTGGCACTCAGTGAGCATCATCATTGCATCACCAGACCTGTCTGGCCCCTGTCTGGACCCTGACTGGCCCCTGTCTGGCCCCTGTCTGGCCCCTGTCTGAGACAGCCACCTTTCACCACCTGGCCAGAGCTGACTGGGACTGTCATCATGGTTTAGCTTGTGGACCACAGTTGATGGCGTGAATTTTGAAAGGTTGCCTAGCAATCGGAGAGTTTACAAGCGATGCAATGGAGACACACACCCAACCATACCATACCATACCATGCCAGGCCATGGCTAGCTCCAGCCAGGCTGAACATGGTACGTCTCGGGGTATTGAACCCAATATGTAGATTACAGAGCACAGATAGACAGGTCTTGTTTGGGTATATTTAATAATAAGAGAATAGGTGTTCAGGCAGGGATCGATACACGGGGGGGAGCACTCGTACAGTCCAGGGGCGTGCGCAGGGCAGGCGAGTCAGACAGGCAGGGGTCGATACACGGGTACGGGATAGTCAGCCAGACAGGGGTCAGGACGGGTACAGGTTAGTCAGACAGACAGGGGTCAAGACGGGTGCTGCAGGTCCTCATACGTTCCGTGAAAGGGACAGGAGAGTTTGTCAGGCAGGCAGGGGTCAGAGCACGTCTTGTCGAGAGCCTGAGAACAGGGTGAAGAGCCAGGAAGGACTGCCTGGGAAGGATGAGAACAAGGGTCAGACACGGTCGAAGAACAATGGGCTAGAGAACAATACGAGAGAGAGCAGAATAACACGACTAACTGGGGAATACAAAGTTACGATCTGGCAGCCTTATGACATCCGGGGCGGGATTATATTACTGACGTAATTGGCCCACAGTCGTCAACCTGCACTTAACGAGAGAGAGAGAGAGAGAGAGAGAGAGAGAGAGAGAGAGAGAGAGAGAGAGAGAGAGAGAGAGAGAGAGAGAGAGAGAGAGAGAGAGAGAGAGAGAGAGAGAGAGAGAGAGAGAGAGAGAGAGAGAGAGAGGGAGGGAGGGAGGGAGGGAGGGAGGGAGGGAGGGAGGGAGGGAGGGAGGGAGGGAGGGGGAGAGAGGGAGAGAGGGAGAGAGGGGGAGAGGGGGAGGGAGGGAGAGAGGCAAGCCAGGTAGGAACCGTGACAGAACATAGCTAATGGAGACAAGGTATTAGTGTCATGCTCTACCTGAGCTATACAGGGAATAGAGCCCCTAACCCTGACAGTGTTTGTGTTGTGCTCTACCCACTGAGATACACAGGGCAACAACACTGTCTTGATCCTCACAGGTAGTTATATATCATTCACTGTATAATCTTTTTCACAGGTAGTTATAGATCATTCACTGTATGATCTTCTTCACAGGTAGTTATAGATCATTCACTGTATGATCTTCTTCACAGGAGTTATAGATCATTCACTGTATGATCCTCACAGGTAGTTATAGATCATTCACTGTATGATCTTCTTCACAGGTAGTTATAGATCATTCACTGTATGATCTTCTTCACAGGAGTTATAGATCATTCACTGTATGATCTTCTTCACAGGTAGTTATAGATCATTCACTGTATGATCTTCTTCACAGGAGTTATAGATCATTCACTGTATGATCTTCTTCACAGGAGTTATAGATCATTCACTGTATGATCTTCTTCACAGTTAGTTATAGATCATTCACTGTATGATCTTCTTCACAGGAGTTATAGATCATTCACTGTATGATCCTCACAGGTAGTTATAGATCATTCACTGTATGATCTTCTTCACAGGTAGTTATAGATCATTCACTGTATGATCTTCTTCACAGGTAGTTATAGATCATTCACTGTATGATCTTCTTCACAGGTAGTTATAGATCATTCACTGTATGATCTTCTTCACAGTTAGTTATAGATAATTCACTGTATGATCCTCACAGTTAGTTATAGATCATTCACTGTATGATCTTCTTCACAGGAGTTATAGATCATTCACTGTATGATCTTCTTCACAGTTAGTTATAGATCATTCACTGTATGATCTTCTTCACAGTTAGTTATAGATCATTCACTGTATGATCTTCTTCACAGGTAGTTATATATCATTCACTGTATGATCTTCTTCACAGTTAGTTATAGATCATTCACTGTATGATCTTCTTCACAGGTAGTTATAGATCATTCACTGTATGATCCTCACAGTTAGTTATAGATCATTCACTGTATGATCTTCTTCACAGGTAGTTATAGATCATTCACTGTATGATCCTCACAGGTAGTTATAGATCATTCACTGTATGATCTTCTTCACAGGTAGTTATAGATCATTCACTGTATGATCTTCTTCACAGGTAGTTATAGATCATTCACTGTATGATCTTCTTCACAGGAGTTATAGATCATTCACTGTATGATCTTCTTCACAGTTAGTTATAGATCATTCACTGTATGATCTTCTTCACAGTTAGTTATAGATCATTCACTGTATGCTCTTCTTCACAGGAGTTATAGATCATTCACTGTATGATCTTCTTCACAGGTAGTTATAGATCATTCACTGTATGATCTTCTTCACAGGTAGTTATAGATCATTCACTGTATGATCTTCTTCACAGGAGTTATAGATCATTCACTGTATGATCTTCTTCACAGGAGTTATAGATCATTCACTGTATGATCTTCTTCACAGTTAGTTATAGATCATTCACTGTATGATCTTCTTCACAGGAGTTATAGATCATTCACTGTATGATCTTCTTCACAGTTAGTTATAGATCATTCACTGTATGATCTTCTTCACAGGTAGTTATAGATAATTCACTGTATGATCTTCTTCACAGGTAGTTATAGATCATTCACTGTATGATCTTCTTCACAGGTAGTTATAGATCATTCACTGTATGATCTTCTTCACAGGTAGTTATAGATCATTCACTGTATGATCTTCTTCACAGTTAGTTATAGATCATTCACTGTATGATCTTCTTCACAGGAGTTATAGATCATTCACTGTATGATCTTCTTCACAGGTAGTTATAGATCATTCACTGTATGATCTTCTTCACAGGTAGTTATAGATCATTCACTGTATGATCTTCTTCACAGGTAGTTATAGATCATTCACTGTATGATCTTCTTCACATGTAGTTATAGATCATTCACTGTATGATCTTCTTCACAGGTAGTTATAGATCATTCACTGTATGATCTTCTTCACAGGTAGTTATAGATCATTCACTGTATGATCTTCTTCACAGGTAGTTATAGATCATTCACTGTATGATCTTCTTCACAGGTAGTTATAGATCATTCACTGTATGATCTTCTTCACAGGTAGTTATAGATCATTCACTGTATGATCTTCTTCACAGGAGTTATAGATCATTCACTGTATGATCTTCTTCACAGTTAGTTATAGATCATTCACTGTATGATCTTCTTCACAGGTAGTTATAGATCATTCACTGTATGATCTTCTTCACAGGAGTTATAGATCATTCACTGTATGATCTTCTTCACAGGTAGTTATAGATCATTCACTGTATGATCCTCACAGGTAGTTATAGATCATTCACTGTATGATCTTCTTCACAGGTAGTTATAGATCATTCACTGTATGATCTTCTTCACAGGTAGTTATAGATCATTTACTGTATGATCTTCTTCACAGGTAGTTATAGATCATTCACTGTATGATCTTCTTCACAGTTAGTTATAGATCATTCACTGTATGATCCTCACAGTTAGTTATAGATCATTCACTGTATGATCTTCTTCACAGGTAGTTATAGATCATTCACTGTATGATCTTCTTCACAGTTAGTTATAGATCATTCACTGTATGATCTTCTTCACAGTTAGTTATAGATCATTCACTGTATGATCTTCTTCACAGGTAGTTATAGATCATTCACTGTATGATCTTCTTCACAGTTAGTTATAGATCATTCACTGTATGATCTTCTTCACAGGTAGTTATAGATCATTCACTGTATGATCCTCACAGTTAGTTATAGATCATTCACTGTATGATCTTCTTCACAGGTAGTTATAGATCATTCACTGTATGATCCTCACAGGTAGTTATAGATCATTCACTGTATGATCTTCTTCACAGGTAGTTATAGATCATTCACTGTATGATCTTCTTCACAGTTAGTTATAGATCATTCACTGTATGATCTTCTTCACAGGAGTTATAGATCATTCACTGTATGATCTTCTTCACAGTTAGTTATAGATCATTCACTGTATGATCTTCTTCACAGTTAGTTATAGATCATTCACTGTATGCTCTTCTTCACAGGAGTTATAGATCATTCACTGTATGATCTTCTTCACAGGTAGTTATAGATCATTCACTGTATGATCTTCTTCACAGGTAGTTATAGATCATTCACTGTATGATCTTCTTCACAGGAGTTATAGATCATTCACTGTATGATCTTCTTCACAGGAGTTATAGATCATTCACTGTATGATCTTCTTCACAGTTAGTTATAGATAATTCACTGTATGATCTTCTTCACAGGAGTTATAGATCATTCACTGTATGATCTTCTTCACAGTTAGTTATAGATCATTCACTGTATGATCTTCTTCACAGGTAGTTATAGATAATTCACTGTATGATCTTCTTCACAGGTAGTTATAGATCATTCACTGTATGATCTTCTTCACAGGTAGTTATAGATCATTCACTGTATGATCTTCTTCACAGGTAGTTATAGATCATTCACTGTATGATCTTCTTCACAGTTAGTTATAGATCATTCACTGTATGATCTTCTTCACAGGTAGTTATAGATCATTCACTGTATGATCTTCTTCACAGGTAGTTATAGATCATTCACTGTATGATCTTCTTCACAGGTAGTTATAGATCATTCACTGTATGATCTTCTTCACAGGTAGTTATAGATCATTCACTGTATGATCTTCTTCACAGGTAGTTATAGATCATTCACTGTATGATCTTCTTCACAGGTAGTTATAGATCATTCACTGTATGATCTTCTTCACAGGTAGTTATAGATCATTCACTGTATGATCTTCTTCACAGGTAGTTATAGATCATTCACTGTATGATCTTCTTCACAGGTAGTTATAGATCATTCACTGTATGATCTTCTTCACAGGTAGTTATAGATCATTCACTGTATGATCTTTTCACAGGTAGTTATAGATCATTCACTGTATGATCTTCTTCACAGGTAGTTATAGATCATTCACTGTATGATCTTCTTCACAGGAGTTATAGATCATTCACTGTATGATCTTCTTCACAGGTAGTTATAGATCATTCACTGTATGATCTTCTTCACAGGTAGTTATAGATCATTCACTGTATGATCTTCTTCACAGTTAGTTATAGATCATTCACTGTATGATCTTCTTCACAGGTAGTTATAGATCATTCACTGTATGATCTTCTTCACAGGAGTTATAGATCATTCACTGTATGATCTTCTTCACAGGTAGTTATAGATCATTCACTGTATGATCTTCTTCACAGGAGTTATAGATCATTCACTGTATGATCTTCTTCACAGGAGTTATAGATCATTCACTGTATGATCTTCTTCACAGGTAGTTATAGATCATTCACTGTATGATCCTCTTCACAGGTAGTTATAGATCATTCACTGTATGATCTTCTTCACAGGTAGTTATAGATCATTCACTGTATGATCTTCTTCACAGTTAGTTATAGATCATTCACTGTATGATCTTCTTCACAGGTAGTTATAGATCATTCACTGTATGATCTTCTTCACAGGTAGTTATAGATCATTCACTGTATGATCTTCTTCACAGTTAGTTATAGATCATTCACTGTATGATCTTCTTCACAGTTAGTTATAGATCATTCACTGTATGATCTTCTTCACAGGTAGTTATAGATCATTCACTGTATGATCTTCTTCACAGGTAGTTATAGATCATTCACTGTATGATCTTCTTCACAGGTAGTTATAGATCATTCACTGTATGATCTTCTTCACAGGTAGTTATAGATCATTCACTGTATGATCTTCTTCACAGGTAGTTATAGATCATTCACTGTATGATCTTCTTCACAGTTAGTTATAGATCATTCACTGTATGATCTTCTTCACAGTTAGTTATAGATCATTCACTGTATGATCCTCACAGTTATAGTTATAGATCATTCATTGTATGACACCCTGCCTATTAAACTCTTAAAACTATTAGCTGGCCCTCTTACATGTGTTCTTTCTTCAGACCAGGCCAGCTAAATCAAAGTATGAAATAATACGGTGGTATTACAGTTTGTATGTTTTCATGGCAGAGGAGGTATTTCAATTAGCTCCAGTAGCACTAGTGTCTTTTCCCTGCTTAGGGAGGTTTAGATTTAATGTAGATTTAATGTATAATGTATACTCAGTAGATAGTAAATTATAACACTACCTTATGCATACTGCACCTTATGTGACACTGTGAATAATGTGAATATTCTTTTTCAGCTAGTTAGATGGTAAATTATATTGACCAAATTGACCTAATTGTTTACACTGCCTGTGTTTTTTTTACTACCTGTACCCCCCCCCCCCCCCTTCTGCCATGCTGCTATGATGCCTGAATGTCCCCAAGGGGATCAATAAAGGAATATCTTATCTTATCTTATCTTAGATTTAAATTGGCTCCAAAGTTGTGATCTTAGGGGCTTGTGTCCATACAGTGTCTCATTCTCCAACGGACTTACGACAAAAAGGGCTTTCTCTTAGGGCCATTTGAGACATTTTCGGGGCAAGACATGAATATAGACAATATATTATAATATAATATTAATTATATATGTTTTATTGGGACGGTTGGTGAATCCCAAACCCACCCCACTGTGGTGACTTTAAAACCTGTCACCTGTTACTGCTCGCCTCTCTGAAGAGAGATACATACCCCGACCCTTCACCATCAAAAGCTTCGCACAAGACACAATATAACCAAAATCACATCAAAACACACTGCGTTATAAAGATAGGCCCCCCCCCTCATCAGTGTTACTGTACGGTACCTGGAAACTGGGGAGGCTGTTGTCAGGCAGTCCATTGGTTGACACCTGAAGAAATAGATTTACATAATATGTATTCTATTTACAATAGAGAAACACGTAGTTAATATAGTTAGTGATTAGTGATTTAGTACCTAAGTACATTTAAAAGTAGAAACTTTTTAACTTTTACTCAAGTGTGTTTTTAGCCAGATACTCTGACTTTTACTTAAGAGTAAGATTTTGAGACGGTATACCATACTTTCACTTAAGTATAATTTTTGGGTACTTTTTACACCCCTGGCAACGGTCTAACGTCCACTTCCTGATCCCTATAACTTCCCCTAAGATGGCAAAGCACCCCCCAAGAAATGTCAGTAATTTTTTTTTAGATCATGACTGTCCAAAGTAGGGACCGTGGGCCAAATCCTACCCTCCACAACACCCTCCACAACACCCTCCACAACACCCTCCACAACACCCTCCACAACACCCTCCACAACACCCTCCACAACAGCCTCCACAACACCCTCCACAACACCCTCCACAACACCCTCCACAACACCCTCCACAACACCCTCCACAACACCCTCCAGGCCTCCACAACACCCTCCACAACACCCTCCACAACACCCTCCACAACAGCCTCCACAACACCCTCCACAACACCCTCCACAACACCCTCCACAACACCCTCCACAACACCCTCCAGGCCTCCACAACACCCTCCACAACACCCTCCACAACACCCTCCAGGCCTCCACAACACCCTCCACAACACCCTCCACAACACCTCCACAACACCCTCCACAACACCCTGCCTCCACAACACCCTCCACAACACCCTGCCTCCACAACACCCTGCCTCCACAACACCCTCCACAACACCCTGTCTCCACAACACCCTCCACAACACCCTCCACAACACCCTCCACAACACCCTCCACAACACCCTGCCTCCACAACACCCTGCCTCCACAACACCCTCCACAACACCCTCCACAACACCCTCCACAACAGCCTCCACAACAGCCTCCACAACACCCTCCACAACACCCTCCACAACACCCTCCACAACACCCTCCACAACACCTTCCACAACACCCTCCACAACACCCTCCACAACACCCTCCACAACACCCTCCACAACACCCTCCACAACACCCTCCACAACACCCTGCCTCCACAACACCCTCCACAACACCCTGCCTCCACAACACCCTCCACAACACCCTCCACAACACCCTGCCTCCACAACATCCTCCACAACACCCTCCACAACACCCTCCACAACACCCTCCACAACACCCTCCACAACACCCTCCACAACACCCTCCACAACACCCTCCACAACACCCTCCACAACACCCTCCACAACAGCCTCCACAACACCCTCCACAACACCCTCCACAACACCCTCCACAACACCCTCCACAACACCCTCCACAACACCCTGCCTCCACAACACCCTCCACAACACCCTCCACAACACCCTCCACCCTCCACAACACCCTCCACAACACCCTCCACAACAGCCTCCACAACACCCTCCACAACACCCTCTACAACACCCTCCACAACACCCTCCACAACACCCTCCACAACACCCTCCACAACACCCTCCACAACACCCTCCACAACAGCCTCCACAACACCCTCCACAACAGCCTCCACAACACCCTCCACAACAGCCTCCACAACACCCTCCACAACACCCTCCACAACACCCTCCACAACACCCTCCACAACACCCTGCCTCCACAACACCCTCCACAACACCCTCCACAACACCCTCCACAACACCCTCCACAACAGCCTCCACAACACCCTCCACAACACCCTGCCTCCACAACACCCTCCACAACACCCTCCACAACACCCTCCACAACACCCTCCACAACACCCTCCACAACACCCTCCACAACACCCTCCACAACACCCTCCACAACACCCTCCACAACACCCTCCACAACACCCTCCACAACAGCCTCCACAACACCCTGCCTCCACAACACCCTGCCTCCACAACACCCTCCACAACACCCTCCACAACACCCTCCACAACACCCTCCACAACACCCTCCACAACACCCTCCACAACAGCCTCCACAACACCCTCCACAACACCCTCCACAACACCCTCCACAACACCCTCCACAACACCCTCCACAACACCCTACACAACACCCTCCACAACACCCTCCACAACACCCTCCACAACACCCTCCACAACACCCTCCACAACACCCTCCAGGCCTCCACAACACCCTCCACAACACCCTCCAGGCCTCCACAACACCCTCCACAACACCCTCCACAACACCCTCCACAACACCCTCCACAACACCCTCCACAACAACCTCCACAACACCCTCCACAACACCCTCCACAACACCCTCCACAACACCCTGCCTCCACAACACCCTGCCTCCACAACACCCTGCCTCCACAACACCCTGCCTCCACAACACCCTCCACAACACCCTGCCTCCACAACACCCTCCACAACACCCTCCACAACACCCTCCACAACACCCTCCACAACACCCTGCCTCCACAACACCCTCCACAACACCCTCCACAACACCCTGCCTCCACAACACCCTCCACAACACCCTCCACAACACCCTCCACAACACCCTGCCTCCACAACACCCTCCACAACACCCTGCCTCCACAACACCCTCCACAACACCCTCCACAACAGCCTCCACAACACCCTCCACAACACCCTCCACAACACCCTCCACAACACCCTCCACAACACCCTCCACAACACCCTACACAACACCCTCCACAACACCCTCCACAACACCCTCCACAACACCCTCCACAACACCCTCCACATCACCTTCCACAACACCCTCCACAACACCCTCCACAACACCCTCCACAACACCCTCCACAACACCCTCCACAACACCCTCCACAACACCCTGCCTCCACAACACCCTCCACAACACCCTCCACAACACCCTCCACAACACCCTGCCTCCACAACACCCTCCACAACACCCTCCACAACACCCTCCACAACACCCTCCACAACACCCTCCACAACAGCCTCCACAACACCCTCCACAACACCCTCCACAACACCCTCCACAACACCCTCCACAACACCCTCCACAACACCCTCCACAACAGCCTCCACAACACCCTCCACAACACCCTCCACAACACCCTCCACAACATCCTCCACAACACCCTCCACAACACCCTCCACAACAGCCTCCACAACACCCTCCACAACAGCCTCCACAACACCCTCCACAATACCCTCCACAACACCCTCCACAACACCCTCCACAACACCCTCCACAACACCCTCCACAACAGCCTCCACAACACCCTCCACAATACCCTCCACAACACCCTCCACAACACCCTCCACAACAGCCTCCACAACACCCTCCACAACACCCTCCACAACAGCCTCCACAACAGCCTCCACAACACCCTCCACAACACCCTGCCTCCACAACAGCCTCCACAACACCCTCCACAACACCCTCCACAACACCCTCCACAACACCCTCCACAACACCCTGCCTCCACAACACCCTCCACAACACCCTCCACAACACCCTCCACAACACCCTCCACAACACCCTCCACAACACCCTCCACAACAGCCTCCACAACACCCTCCACAACACCCTCCACAACACCCTCCACAACACCCTCCACAACACCCTCCACAACAGCCTCCACAACACCCTCCACAATACCCTCCACAACACCCTCCACAACACCCTCCACAACACCCTCCACAACACCCTCCACAACAGCCTCCACAACACCCTCCACAATACCCTCCACAACACCCTCCACAACACCCTCCACAACACCCTCCACAACACCCTCCACAACACCCTCCACAACAGCCTCCACAACACCCTGCCTCCACAACACCCTCCACAACACCCTCCACAACACCCTCCACAACACCCTGCCTCCACAACACCCTCCACAACACCCTCCACAACACCCTCCACAACACCCTCCACAACACCCTCCACAACACCCCCTCCAAAGGGTTCCAGAGAATGATTAAGGTATTGAATTTGGTCAATTTTGATGACATTTAACAATATTTGAGGAGTGATTTTTAAACTAACTTGACTAACATGGTACAAATGCACTGATATTCAGAGGGCCATAAACTCAGCACAGAGAGTCCTCGGCTGCCCCCTCCCCTCACTGAACCACTTGCACAACTCCTGCTGCCTCACCAGAGCAAAACCAACATGATGCAGGACAGCTCACACCCTGGCTTCCCCCTGTTCGCCATGTTGCCATCGGGCAGGCGTTACAGGGGCATCAGAGCCAGAACAAACAGGCTCAGAGACAGTTTCTTCCCCAGAGCCGTCACCACCCTGAACTCTAACATGCACTAATAACTCACCCCCCCCCCCTCCCACACTGTGCAACATCCTACCCTTCAAGTGCAATATCCACAGTGCAATACCCACCCACTACCGTCTGACACTGTGATTGGTATTTGTGTATTGTTATTTTCTATATTGTACAGTATTGTAACATTGTCTTATTGTATAGTATTTTATGTTTCTGTATAGTATTTTATGTTTCTGTATAGTATTTTATGTTTCTGTATAGTATTTTATGTTTCTTGTATAGTATTTAATGTTTATTGTATAGTATTTTATGTTTCTCTTTTATTACTTGTGTGATTTTATTACTGCACCTTAAGTTTGAGTCCCAAATCTCGTTGTATGCAAATACCTGCACCTACACCTACATACACCTGATATATCAAGTTTCTTTATTAGTTGACATGCAAAAATACAGAATACCTTCACATGGAATGCTTTCCATGTGTCTTGCCTTGTGTTTCTATACATTGCTATAAGTCTTTGACCCTCACTAAATACCCCAGCACCCCCATAACACGTCAATGGGCATTCTTCTCATACAATCTCTCATTAGTGAATTAAACAGTAGTGGTAAATTCAAATATTCCTAATTTCACGGGGGACCCCTGGAAACCACCTCAAGGACCAATCCCTTGCAATCATATGTTCCCACCGTCCATATTGGACTCTGCTTTTAAGATCTGGAGCAATAAGGGTATATCTAGTTTTAAAGATCTGTATATTGACAATGTTTTTGCCTCATTTACTCAGCTGACTCAAAAGCACGACATCCCCCAGACTCATTTCTTCCGCTATATGCAAATTCGTGACTTTGTACGCAACAGATATCCTACATTTCCCAACTTGCCTGAAAAAACAACTTTTGATGAATTTCTAGATGTTAATGTATATAGAAGGGGAGCGATTGGAGTATTGTATGATATATTGTCGACCCTATATTCCCCCTCTCTCACTATTATCAAATCACATTGGGAGGATGATCTGTCTGTAGAATTTTCGGATGAACAATGGCAATCTATTCTCCGGAATGTTCACTCTTCCTCAATATGTGCCAGACATGGGCTCATACAGTTTAAGGTGCTACACCGTCTACATTTCTCAAAGGAGAAGTTGGCTAAGTTTTATCCAGGGACAGATCCTTTGTGCAACAGGTGCAAGACGATGACGGGTTCTCTCGTTCATATATTCTGGACGTGTCCAAATCTATATAATTATTGGACATCTATATTTGATACTTTTTCTGCAATATTTGGAACCAAAATTGACCCTTCCCCTATAATCGCAATCTTTGGAGTGGCACCAGAGGATATACCCATTCACATAAAACACTCGAAAATCATTGCTTTTTCTACCCTAATTGCTCGGCGTTTAATACGTATGATGTGGAAGCAGGAGGCCTCTCCCACACATGTCCAATGGATCAGAGATGTAATGGGGTTCCTGCAATTGGAAAAGATGAGATGCACCTTAGGAGGCTCTACGGATAGATTCTATAAGACATGGCAACCCTTTTTGACGTATATGGAGAATGAAAGGTTGGGTACACTCCCATAGTGGAATCTATGAGACTATGTTGGGACCTCGGAGCAAGTTGAAGATGTGAATGTGTTTTTGTTTTTGTTTCGTTATGTTTGCATTTTCTGTTAGTTTAGTGTTTGCCTAATGTGAGTCTGAGTTGAATCTGGGAGGGGGGGGTGGGCTGGTGGGAGGGAACTGGTGGGGGGATGGGCTGGTGGGAGGGAACTGGTGGGAGGGAGAGGGAGTGGGGGTGGGGGGGGGGGGGGGATTGCGGGGGGAAAGAACCAAAATGGATGATTCTATATTTTGACACTGACCATATCATGTATGTATCCATGCTGGTTGAAAATGAAAATAAAATTATCAAAGGACCACTGGGGGCTCCCAAACCCCACTTTGACAACAACTGGAGTGGACAAACATGAGGGCCACAACCAATATTTGACTGGTGGCTAATGGTTAAAAATATGACCCTTAATAATCAGTTTAAAATACCACTCCGGCATATATTAGTGTACATTCTAGACGGATTTGATCTTAACCCTGTGTAAATTAGAATATCTAGTATGTACAAACCAGTGGCGTCCTTTCAGTAATAGGCAAGGTATGGCGAGGAGGGGGGGGGGGGGGGGGGGGGGGGGGGGGGGGGGCTACACAAGCATTTTTAGTATAGTAATGTGTCAACAGACTAAAGCAAGGAACCACAATATTTTGCATACGAATTATGCAGAATGTAATATCATAACTGTCTATTACTTTTCTTGCAATTGAGCCAATTTTCCTTAGGTTTTGAGGTGTGTGTTCAACAGAATGTAGTATCAAAAACACATTCACAAAAAGTATGGGTTACTGAATGCTGAACTGCACTGTTATAATCACTAAGCCAGACCTTACCTGTGTCCCTTTATCACTTGTCTCTGCTGCCCTTTGATTAAAAAACGTCCCTATGTCCATTTTCCTTTTTTTTGGGCATATTTCAGTTAGTCACAGCAAAAGTCACCTAGTAAAAGTGAGATAATTGACAATATCAAAACATGCTAGGGCTGTACCGAATAGTTCGAAGCTTCGTTCATAATGTTGACATTCGAATTCTAAATCAACAAAAATTTTTTTAAATATTTTATATATATATATATATTTTTTTTTTTACATTTTTATTTGCCAAGGTATGGCGAGTGCCATACCTTGCCATACCAAATGGACGCCCCTGGTACAAACATGATCAATATAAACTAATATTTCCCAGATAATACAGTGAATACTATTAAAAACACATTAATTATTAATTATTATTCATTGTATCAAGACATCAGTCAGTCAACTACAGAATGAAAACATGTTTATCACTTTAGTTTAACTTGCATCACTGTTGGAGTTACTGCTGAGGAGGTGCGTCGAGCTATAACTCAGCTTGCCGATAAAAAGGCCAGTGGCCTGGACAATATTTCAGCAGAGCATCTCAAGTATGCGAGCCCCAGGGTTGCTATCCTGCTCTCTATCTGCTTTACAGGCCGCATGACACATGGGCTGCTGCAGGACTCCATGCTATCAGTCACTGTGGTGCCAGTTATCAAGGACAATGGGGGAAAGGTGGGGAGCTTGGACAACTACCGACCCAGTAAATAAAGGTGGATGATTCAGATTCAGAGTTTTATTTGCCACACGGAAGCAATACAAAATCATAAATACAGTTCTACCATGGGCAAAAGAAGCAGGAAGAAGAATACATCTTATAGTTACCTGCCGCCTATTCCTAAACTAAACAAGTATCACTTGATGGTCGGCGTACAACCTGATGATGATGATGACGATTGCACCGGGCGGCCAGTGTACTTTCTAAAGTCTTAGAGAGAATTCTATTGTTTAAGTTCTTTTTTTAGTCACTTCTGACAATCAGTTTGGGTTCAAAGCCAAGCGTGGCACTGACCTTTGTATCTATGCTTTGAAGGACGTTTGAATATGAATAAGGGTAAGAATTCCTCTGTGTCAGTGGGTTTTATTGATGCCTCTAAGGCATTCGACTGAGTTAACCACCAGAAACTGTTTTTAAAGCTGAGGGAGAGGGGCGTGCCTGGTAATATTATTAGAATCCTGGCATTCTGGTATGTGAACCTGACCATGCGCGTCAGATGGGGTAATACTATCTCTTGGTGTTGGGCATGGCGTCCGGCAGGGGGGTTACTCTCCCCTGCACTCTTGTATGCTGATGATTTGAACGGGTTATGTGTGTGGTAGGGCTGACCCCTATTAGTCGAATAGTCGACTAATCGATCGAAAGGAGCCGTAGTCTAATACAAATTCCTTTTTTTATTATTATTATTTTTTTATCACTCTTTCCAAAAGAAAAGAGGCCTAGAAGCGTGGCTGACGCTAATGGCACGCACACCAGAGGCTAACTGCCTAAGAAAACAGACACAGAGGCACTGAAAGAGGATTTCACCCATCTAATGAACACACTAGACTAGACAAATATCAAGATGTATCCATCAGTGGACCCATTGCATGCTTTTGCAGAGGACAAGGAGCCTTCAGTCGACTCCTTCAGACATTAAGCACCCCCACAGCACAAATGGAACGATAAAAAAAAAAATATATATATATATATATATATACTTTTTTTCCCCAAAAAAAATCCCATAGTCGACTATCAGCTAATTTCGGCCAATCATAATTGACTATCCAAATCCTTAGTCGGGGACAGCCCTAGTGTGTGGTAACAGGGTGGTGAATCACTTCATGTATGCTGATGATTTGAACGGGTTATGTGTGTGGTAACAGGGTGGTGAATCACTTCATGTATGCTGATGATTTGAACGGGTTATGTGTGTGGTAACAGGGTGGTGAATCACTTCATGTATGCTGATGATTTGAACGGGTTATGTGTGTGGTAACAGGGTGGTGAATCACTTCATGTATGCTGATGATTTGAACGGGTTATGTGTGTGGTAACAGGGTGGTGAATCACTTCATGTATGCTGATGATTTGAACGGGTTATGTGTGTGGTAACAGGGTGGTGAATCACTTCATGTATGCTGATGATTTGAACGGGTTATGTGTGTGGTAACAGGGTGGTGAATCACTTCATGTATGCTGATGATTTGAACGGGTTATGTGTGTGGTAACAGGGTGGTGAATCACTTCATGTATGCTGATGATTTGAACGGTTTATGTGTGTGGTAACATGGTGGTGAATCACTTCATGTATGCTGATGATTTGAACGGGTTATGTGTGTGGTAACAGGGTGGTGAATCACTTCATGTATGCTGATGATTTGAACGGGTTATGTGTGTGGTAACAGGGTGGTGAATCACTTCATGTATGCTGATGATTTGAACGGGTTATGTGTGTGGTAACAGGGTGGTGAATCACTTCATGTATGCTGATGATTTGAACGGGTTATGTGTGTGGTAACAGGGTGGTGAATCACTTCATGTATGCTGATGATTTGAACGGGTTATGTGTGTGGTAACAGGGTGGTGAATCACTTCATGTATGCTGATGATTTGAACGGGTTATGTGTGTGGTAACAGGGTGGTGAATCACTTCATGTATGCTGATGATTTGAACGGGTTATGTGTGTGGTAACAGGGTGGTGAATCACTTCATGTATGCTGATGATTTGAACGGGTTATGTGTGTGGTAACAGGGTGGTGAATCACTTCATGTATGCTGATGATTTGAACGGGTTATGTGTGTGGTAACAGGGTGGTGAATCACTTCATGTATGCTGATGATTTGAACGGGTTATGTGTGTGGTAACAGGGTGGTGAATCACTTCATGTATGCTGATGATTTGAACGGGTTATGTGTGTGGTAACAGGGTGGTGAATCACTTCATGTATGCTGATGATTTGAACGGGTTATGTGTGTGGTAACAGGGTGGTGAATCACTTCATGTATGCTGATGATTTGAACGGGTTATGTGTGTGGTAACAGGGTGGTGAATCACTTCATGTATGCTGATGATTTGAACGGGTTATGTGTGTGGTAACAGGGTGGTGAATCACTTCATGTATGCTGATGATTTGAACGGGTTATGTGTGTGGTAACAGGGTGGTGAATCACTTCATGTATGCTGATGATTTGAACGGGTTATGTGTGTGGTAACAGGGTGGTGAATCACTTCATGTATGCTGATGATTTGAACGGGTTATGTGTGTGGTAACAGGGTGGTGAATCACTTCATGTATGCTGATGATTTGAACGGGTTATGTGTGTGGTAACAGGGTGGTGAATCACTTCATGTATGCTGATGATTTAAACGGGTTATGTGTGTGGTAACATGGTGGTGAATCACTTCATATATGCTGATGATTTGAACGGGTTATGTGTGTGGTAACAGGGTGGTGAATCACTTCATGTATGCTGATGATTTGAACGGGCTATGTGTGTGGTAACAGGGTGGTGAATCACTTCATGTATGCTGATGATTTGAACGGGTTATGTGTGTGGTAACAGGGTGGTGAATCACTTCATGTATGCTGATGATTTGAACGGGTTATGTGTGTGGTAACAGGGTGGTGAATCACTTCATGTATGCTGATGATTTGAACGGGTTATGTGTGTGGTAACAGGGTGGTGAATCACTTCATGTATGCTGATGATTTGAACAGGTTATGTGTGTGGTAACATGGTGGTGAATCACTTCATGTATGCTGATGATTTGAACGGGTTATGTGTGTGGTAACAGGGTGGTGAATCACTTCATGTATGCTGATGATTTGAACGGGTTATGTGTGTGGTAACAGGGTGGTGAATCACTTCATGTATGCTGATGATTTGAACGGGTTATGTGTGTGGTAACAGGGTGGTGAATCACTTCATGTATGCTGATGATTTGAACGGGTTATGTGTGTGGTAACAGGGTGGTGAATCACTTCATGTATGCTGATGATTTGAACGGGTTATGTGTGTGGTAACAGGGTGGTGAATCACTTCATGTATGCTGATGATTTGAACGGGTTATGTGTGTGGTAACAGGGTGGTGAATCACTTCATGTATGCTGATGATTTGAACGGCTTATGTGTGTGGTAACAGGGTGGTGAATCACTTCATGTATGCTGATGATTTGAACGGGTTATGTGTGTGGTAACATGGTGGTGAATCACTTCATGTATGCTGATGATTTGAACGGGTTATGTGTGTGGTAACAGGGTGGTGAATCACTTCATGTATGCTGATGATTTGAACGGGTTATGTGTGTGGTAACAGGGTGGTGAATCACTTCATGTATGCTGATGATTTGAACGGGTTATGTGTGTGGTAACAGGGTGGTGAATCACTTCATGTATGCTGATGATTTGAACGGGTTATGTGTGTGGTAACAGGGTGGTGAATCACTTCATGTATGCTGATGATTTGAAAGGGTTATGTGTGTGGTAACAGGGTGGTGAATCACTTCATGTATGCTGATGATTTGAACGGGTTATGTGTGTGGTAACAGGGTGGTGAATCACTTCATGTATGCTGATGATTTGAACGGGTTATGTGTGTGGTAACATGGTGGTGAATCACTTCATGTATGCTGATGATTTGAACGGGTTATGTGTGTGGTAACAGGGTGGTGAATCACTTCATGTATGCTGATGATTTGAACGGGTTATGTGTGTGGTAACAGGGTGGTGAATCACTTCATGTATGCTGATGATTTGAACGGGTTATGTGTGTGGTAACAGGGTGGTGAATCACTTCATGTATGCTGATGATTTGAACGGGTTATGTGTGTGGTAACAGGGTGGTGAATCACTTCATGTATGCTGATGATTTGAACGGCTTATGTGTGTGGTAACAGGGTGGTGAATCACTTCATGTATGCTGATGATTTGAACGGGTTATGTGTGTGGTAACATGGTGGTGAATCACTTCATGTATGCTGATGATTTGAACGGGTTATGTGTGTGGTAACAGGGTGGTGAATCACTTCATGTATGCTGATGATTTGAACGGGTTATGTGTGTGGTAACAGGGTGGTGAATCACTTCATGTATGCTGATGATTTGAACGGCTTATGTGTGTGGTAACAGGGTGGTGAATCACTTCATGTATGCTGATGATTTGAACGGGTTATGTGTGTGGTAACATGGTGGTGAATCACTTCATGTATGCTGATGATTTGAACGGGTTATGTGTGTGGTAACAGGGTGGTGAATCACTTCATGTATGCTGATAATTTGAACGGGTTATGTGTGTGGTAACAGGGTGGTGAATCACTTCATGTATGCTGATGATTTGAACGGGTTATGTGTGTGGTAACAGGGTGGTGAATCACTTCATGTATGCTGATGATTTGAACGGGTTATGTGTGTGGTAACAGGGTGGTGAATCACTTCATGTATGCTGATGATTTGAACGGGTTATGTGTGTGGTAACAGGGTGGTGAATCACTTCATGTGTGCTGATGATTTGAACGGGTTATGTGTGTGGTAACAGGGTGGTGAATCACTTCATGTATGCTGATGATTTGAACGGGTTATGTGTGTGGTAACAGGGTGGTGAATCACTTCATGTATGCTGATGATTTGAACGGGTTATGTGTGTGGTAACAGGGTGGTGAATCACTTCATGTATGCTGATGATTTGAACGGCTTATGTGTGTGGTAACAGGGTGGTGAATCACTTCATGTATGCTGATGATTTGGCCATCCTGTCGCCAAGTAGTAGTGGTTTCCAAGAGCTGCTCAATATCTGTTCTGATTATCAGTGATGGGAATAACGGCGCTATAAGTAACAGCGTTAGTTTTTTCAGTAACGAGTAATCTAACGGATTACTCTTCCAATCTTAATAACGCCGTTATCGTTACTGCAAAAAAATGCGGCGCGTTACTATGAATGAACCTGTTTCTTTCATCAGACAGATCTCTGCACATTTCTGTCCTTCCTTGTTTAGTGGGCAGTGCGCGAGCCAAACGGATACATGCTGACGATTGGCTGAGGTTGAGTAAAATGTCATGGTAAGCCAATCAGAGGTAGAGGTGGGCAGGTGCCTCCAGAGTCTGATAACACGAGCGACTCAGTCAGCGTGAGACCGCGGGTCCGTGTAGTGTACGTTTTGAGCCCAAATAATCCAAAACTAATCCAACGAACAACACGAGCGACTCAGTCAGCGTGAGACCGCGGGTCCATGAGGGTTTTTTGTTCACTCTTGTTGTGTTGCAGCGCAGGGCACTATACAGTAGTGGCTCTACTGCTGACAGCCTTATCAACAGTGCTGCACTTCCTGGTTTAATAGCACAGTCTGGTGTGCAGAGATATATATATATCTGTATGTCATGCATGTCTTAAATGTCATGATTAGATTCGTTTAGATGATTCGATTAGATTCTTATATCTGTATGTTGTGTATGTCATAAATGTCATGAATTGAAAATGGGGGGACCCTGATGTAAACAAGACGAAAGTGTTTCTCTGGTCTGCATCCCCTTAACAATTGTGTGTATTGAGCCGTACTGTATTGTACCCATTCTGCAATCTGTTAATTAAAATGTTCAATCAATCAGTATATTTGTTATTTATTTTTGGTATAGTGCTTAACAAGCATAATTTAATGTTGCCCAGTTGTGGCCTGTTGAGGGGCAATACATATCAAAAGTTCCAAAACATCTATTGTGTTTGTATTTGTATGATCCACTATATAAACAGTAATTATAATATCTACATACATGGCATTTGATTGGAGGCTAATCTCACTTTGTCCCAGAGCAACATTAAAATAGTTTAGATTTGTGTATGTTGTTTATGTAAAAAAAAATCTTGAAAGTAACGCAATAGTTACTTTCTGAAGTAACTAGTTACTTTTATAATTTGTAACTGAGTAAGTAATTTAGTTACTTTTTGGAAGAAGTAACTAGTAACTGTAACTAGTTACTTTTTAAAAGTAACTTGCCCAACACTGTTTATTACACGTATATGTACAATACATACCAACTATTTGCCTGTTTTATTCTCCACCCATCCATAGCAACACTATTATCACCGACATCCAAGAAGGGGGATTCCCCCTTGAACGGCCCTTCTAAGGTTTCTCTCCTCCACATCGCCTGTGGTGCTTTTTTCCTATTGCTATAGGTTTTTCCTTACCTTCGCTGGGGTATGT
>NW_028174866.1:693786-789743 GCF_963971535.1 Notolepis coatsorum
CGTGTATATTAATATTTGAATAGTCATATTTGGCACTATATCGTCGAGTTGGACGTATTCTATTAAGCTAATAATAGTCTATTCATATGTAGTGCCTCGTGCGGTAAGAGTTCTATAGTAATCAGCACCCCCATCGTTTCGGGCATCAGCTGGACGCTTATCCAGGGTGGTTGACCCCACGTGAAGCTGCACCCGAGGAGCTCCAGGCCAAAGAGCGAGTGGACCTGTATATTGGATTATTCTACCGACGACGGCTAGCCTTCCCCGGCTTGGATTATGCTTTGAGTACTTTGATTATTCTATGGATAAAGGCCAACACTGCGGTGTGTTGGAAATACCCCCCCCGGAGAGGACGACAGGTGAGAAGACGCTCTACACGACGAGGTCGCCTCACGTCTCTCCATCGTGGACCGGAGGACGCCGGCCACAGAGAGTCCAACTGCTTTCATCTGTGGATCGAGGATCGCTGGGCACCGGGTCGCACGACTGTGGGCTCTCCCAGGATACCCTCGGCCAGACGGGATACAGCCAGACTCTACCCCCCCCCTCCAGCTGTCCTACAAGCAGTCGGAACCTCCCCCTAGTGTATCCAGCTATATAATCATTCAAGTATCATTGCTAATGTTCCCTAAATATTCCAGGTTGTATATTTGCTTCCTGCGCAATCAGAGATTGGACATTCGATATTGATCTACCTACGAATACTCATTTGCCATAAAAGTGCATACTATTTCAAATCATAAATGTAATTAAGTGATCGTTGTACATACCTTTTGCTATGTATTATTATTAAACGCAGACTTTCGACTTGGTACATTTGTGTTGGATCCGTTTCATCAGGTGGGAGTGTTTATCATAATTATTTATACCTAGTACTGGGTGGCCAGAGTCTAAAGTACAAGAGGTAGTGGTAGTAAGTATCATATCTAACAATACAGTCAGGGAATTGTACCCCTCAGTTACAATTGGTCCTTCGAGCCGGAGGGTAATCAGTGTAATATTAATATAGTGTTATTAATATTAAAATGGCCTATGATGAACACTCCACGAAACGATCCTCCTAACCAACAACGCCCGCGGCGCAAACGACAGCTCCCTCAGTACTTAGAGGCTTACGCTGTCAGTCAACAACCTAGTCTTCTACCAACAGTAAACGCGGTAAAACTAGAAAGTAAAATTATGTCTAACCCTAACGACCAGGCTACCCCGACCATAGAGGCCCCTATAGGTTCTAACGTAACTGACCCAGCTCACGGTGGGGACCAGGGGGAACCAGACATGACTTTACACCCCGCCAATACCGAAGAAGTAGTCCCCGACGAGTCCCGGGAGGAAGACAACACTACCGAGAGAAAACTCGGCACGGAAGAAGATGAGGAGAGCACCGTGGAGATAAGAGCTCCAAGACTCCGCACGGAGTACCCCAAGGGACGGCTCCCCTATACAACCGTCTTCTCCCAGCGAGGCAGAGAGGACACTACAGCAGGCATTCCTCGTCAGCCTGAAAGCCTCTACTGAACGCGATAGACTCCAGGGTGAACGCGATCGATTGCAGATACAGCAACGGAGCGAAGAAGAGCACATACGCCTGGAAATAAGACGCATTCAGATGGAAGAGAATATGGCAAGAGACCGGGCCGACGCCCAGCGCGCCGCCACTGGTGCCCAGAGAGAATCGGATCTCACCAAGCGCGAAGCCGAGCGCGACAGAGCACAAGCGCAACTAATAGAACAGCTGATCAGAAGGACAACACCCCCTCCCTCCACCAGAGGCTCCAGGAACTCGTCTAGACATCACTCCAGGGCGGCATCCCCTAGCCGAGTAAGCGACCCTGAACTTGACCAACAGACGAGGTTTATACCCCCCGCAGACCCCCTTCCCCAACCGGTCCAAGCGAGACCCAGCCACCGGGAAGGAGCAGCATACACTGCGGAGAGGCTAAATCAGAGACTACAAGCCCTGGATGACCTAGCGGAAGACGAAGAGGAAGAGGAGGAGAACCACGCCCGACGACAGCACAGTACTCTACCGGACCAGGAGGTCCAGTACAGCCCAGGCTATACCCCCGCGGAGCTGCGCTACAGACCCCCGACGCTATTCACGGGTGAGCACGACGCACGACCCGCACCGAGGAACAGCACCTGGACCAGCGGGCCATGGTACACAGCCGGTACCAGCCCACGCCAAGGAGCAGGAGGAGACTCGCCTAGGAGGCCTCTCCCCCAATGCTCGCCGATGTATCAACAATCCGCGTCATACATTGGCACACCTATGGTACCAGACTTCACCCAGGAGAACCGGGCCCAGTATACGGAGCTTCGCATGTGTCTGGAGACAATGTTGGTGGATGTCATTGATGAACGCCATAAATACGCGATACTACTGAAGCATTTAAAGGTACCCCGCGCGCACAACATAGCGCTCGCCTACGCCACTTCCACGACCCCATACACCGCAGCGCTGGTAGCGTTGGACCAGAGATATGGACGTATATGGGATTACGTGATCCAGGAGATCAGGCACATCGACCGCCTACCCCCAGCAACAGACAATCGAGCACTGGACGACCTGTCCATCAGAGTGCAGTCCCTAGTAGGGATGCTGGGAGCGCAGAGGGAAAAGGGTAGGCATGAACTATACGCCAACTCAAATGTAGAGAGGATCTTGGAGAAGCTACCGCCCGCCCGACAGGAGCGCTTTAGGCGGCAGAGAGACCACCGAGACCCTAATGGCCCCGAACCGAACCTCCTCGATCTAGCCGACTTCCTGGCGAGAGAAGTCAGCAGCTTACGGCTAGATACATTCGGACGGAGCACCCCTGGCTCCAGAGAAGGAACCAGGAGACTAAATGATGGAAGAAGATCGGTGACTGTCATGCACCAATCGGAGTCAGTGCCAAGCAGTAGGAGCCACAGTACCCCCTCAAGAAAGGAGAAGTGGAAGATAGTGTGCCCCTACTGTGAGAAAGAACACTGGCTGTCACAATGTGACTCATTCCCCAAGATGAATGCGGAGGAAGCGAGTCAATGGATAAAGTCCAACAGACGCTGTTTTCGCTGTGCGCGATCACACATGGCAGCCGAATGCCGCTTAAAGAAAAAGTGCAGTCGGTGCGATGGAGCCCATCTGGACATACTCCACGACAGTAACAGATGGCGGCCTCCACCCGCACCATCAAGCAGCAAAGCAAGCGTCATGTACATCGACCCCGCCAGCAGCAGCGGAGCCAGAGTGCTCTTAAAGGTAGTCCGTGTGACATTGTGCTACCAGAATAAAGTCATGGACACTTACGCCGTCCTTGATGACGGGTCAGAGAAGACCCTTCTGCTCGCGTCCGCTGCGGCCCAGCTAGGGCTGCGGGGGAGCGAAAACCAAATGACAATTCGGACAATAAGAAGAGATTTGAAAACGATAAAGGGCGAGAATGTCTCATTCTCTATCGCAGCAAGCGGCCAGCCCGAGCGACGGTACAGGATTACAGACGCTTTCACCAGCCAAGAAATAGGACTCTCGCGGTACACATACCCCGTAGCCAAGCTGATGGAGAAATATGTACATCTACGCAAGCTACCGATCCCACTCATAGACGGTGCTACCCCGACACTGTTGATAGGCTCCGACCATGCAGACCTCATTGTCCCGATAGACCGGGTTCATACCGGACCCAGAGGCTGTCCTGCAGCAGTCGAGACCCGCCTAGGATGGACTCTCCAAGGCCCACTCGCCAAATCTCTCAACCGAACCACAGCCACTAGCTGTCTCCACTCCCGAGTCACAGAGGGAGACACCGCACTCCTGCAGCATGTAGAGAGGCTATGGACCTTAGAACAAATGCCCTTTAAGAACGAAAAGAAAGACATTCGCTCTAAAGACGACATCTACGCCATTAACCTCCTCGAGACGGGAACAAAGAGAGTCCCAGTCAGCGGCGTGTTGAGATACGCCACGCCACTCTTGCGGCGGGAAGGGATGCCTACCTTTCACGCAAAGAAAGACGCCACAGAGCGGTACCTACTAAACACAGAGCGGCGCTTAGCCAAGGACCCCGCCCAAGAAAGTGTATACCGCGCTGAGATTGAGAAGCTCATCACAGCGGGACACGTCACAAAGATTGACATTAAAGAGGCCGACCAGACGACTGAATCGTGGTACGTGCCCCACCACAAGGTTCATCACAACGGCAAAGACCGCATCGTGTTTAACTGCAGCTACCAGATCGGATCCCAAAATCTGAATAAAGAGCTATTGCCCGGTCCTACACTCGGCCCCTCCCTACTAGGCGTACTACTCCGCTTCCGCCAGGACAAGGTGGCTATCAGCGGGGATATCAAAGGGATGTTCCTGCAGGTGAGATTAGTAGAGGAGGACAAGCCCCTGTTGCGGTTCCTATGGAGAGAGAGGCCAGGAGATGAGCACCCAGCCATCTACCAATGGGAAGTCCTCCCTTTCGGAACTACATGCAGCCCATGCTGTGCTACATTTGCACTACAGAGACATGTTGCAGAGGACCCAGCAGCGGACGAAGAGGTCCGACACAGTGTGAAGAACAGCTTCTACGTAGATAACTGTCTACAAAGCGTTTCGACCCAGGAAGAAGCCGAGGCTCTCCTACTTAAACTCCGCGCCTCTCTGATCAAAGGCGGCTTTGATCTCAGGCAGTGGGCCAGCAGCGATCCGCACGTACTGCGCAGCCTCTCCTCCGAGGACAAGGCAGCGAGCAGCGAGACCTGGATGGCCACAATCCCAGGAGAAGCCCAAGAGATGACACTAGGACTAGTGTGGCGCTTCAAAACAGATTCGCTCCACTATAGACACAAACCCCTGACCACGGAGCAGGGAAGGTCGACGGCAATACCGACCACCAGACGGAGTGTGTACAGAACACTCGCCCGACAATATGACCCGTTAGGATGTATACTACCGTACACCACCAGGGCAAAGATGATTGTACGAGCATTGTGGGACAAGGACCAGGGCTGGGACGACCCCATTCCCGCACACTTTGCATCCACCTGGAGAGAGTGGGAGATGGAACTCCACTCACTCCCAGGCGTTAATATACGCCGAAGCTACTTCCCACCCACGGTGAGGCCAGAGACATGTAAAATGGATCTACACGTCTTCAGTGACGCCTCCGAGGTCGCCTACGGATCAGTAGCCTACTTGCGGGCCCAAGAAGAGGGGGGAGAGATCTACACAGCATTCATCCTCGCCCGCTCGAGAATAGCCCCACGCAAGCAACAGTCTATCCCACGTCTAGAGCTCTGCGCAGCCCTCGCAGGAGCGCATCTAGCCACGCTCATCCAACGTGAGCTCACCATTCCGGTGCATAGAACAATCCTGTGGTCAGATTCCACGACAGTACTCGCCTGGATCAAATCGGATTCATGCAAATACAAAGTCTTCGTGGGAGTCAGAGTCACTGAGATTCAAGAGTTAACCGGAGAGTTAACCGGAGAAGCAAACTGGCGCTATGTTGATACAAAACACAACCCAGCTGACGTCATCACCCGGGGAATGTCCCTAGATGACTTAACCCGTCATAACATCTACAGTGACGGACCAGCATTCCTCAAGCTCCCGGAAGGAGATTGGCCCACGCCCACCCCGAGGGAAGCAAGTGACGAGGAGGCTGAGAATAAGAAACCCATGTTCTGTGGATTGAGCACTGTTGTCTCCGCAGACCCCAACATAGACGATTGCATTACCATAGAGAGTGCGCAGCAACGGACATTCCTGCGGCACCACCCAGAGATTAAGTCCCCCGCTGATATGTCAGCAGCTGACTACGAGGAAGCAGAACTGCTTCTACTGCAACGAGCCCAGAGAGACTCGTTCCCCGATGAACTAGACTGTCTACAGGGAGGAAAGCCCGTCCCATCAGACAGCAGATTGATTCATCTGGCCCCCGAGAGTGACACACATACCCTCATCAGAGTGGGTGGTCGCCTGCGGAGAGCCCCCAATTTACCGGATGACATTAAGTACCCGATCGTATTGAACAGCCGACACAAGGTCACAGAGCTGATTATAAAGAAATACGACGAGGATGTACACCACGCAGGAGCAGAGAGAGTCTTCGCGGAAATCAGACGTCGTTACTGGATACTTCAAGGAAGAGAGGCGGTGCGACGCTTCCAGCGAACCTGTCTAGACTGCCGAAAGTGGCGCGCGCAGCCCAGCATACCACGGATGGCTGACCTACCTCCATGTCGCCTCCGACTCGGCGACAAGCCATTCCACTCAACAGGCATGGACTGTTTTGGCCCGCTGCACATAAAGAAAGGAAGAGGCACCGAGAAGCGGTGGGGTATTGTATTCAAATGCATGACCACCAGAGCGATACATATCGAGCTCCTTCCGACCATGAGCGCAGACTCATTCCTTATGGCCTTCCGAAGATTCACATCACGGAAAGGAAAACCGTCTACATTATTGTCCGATCACGGGACAAACTTCAAAGGCGGAGAAAGAGAGCTGAGGGAGAGCTTCCAAGCTATGGGCCCAGAACTTAAGACCCACCTCGCTCCAGCCCAGATTGACTTCCAATTCAACCCCCCAAACGCACCCCACTTCGGTGGAACTTGGGAACGAGAAGTACGTTCTATAAAGACAGCCCTGTACGCAGTACTTGGGGCCCAGACTGTGGCGGAAGAAGTCCTAATGACAGTTCTCACGGAGATTGAGGGAGTATTGAACTCAAAGCCCCTCGGTTACGTCTCCAGTGATGTAGCAGATGTCGACCCAGTCACCCCCAACACCCTCCTGATGGGGCGGCTAGATCCCGCGTTACCCCAGACAATGTACCGGCCTGAAGAAGCGAACGGCCGACGAATGTGGAGGTACAGCCAAGTATTAGCCGACAAGTTTTGGAGCAGTTTCCTACTGCACTATCTACCGTCTCTACAGACCCGCCAGAAGTGGGTAAAAGAGAGAGAGAATTTGACGGAAGGAACAGTCGTCATGATTATTGACCAGTCACTACCCAGAGCTATGTGGCCGGCTGGCCGCGTAAGCAAAGTGATCACCGGTGCCGATGGCAAGGTCCGAGCAGCTGAAGTACTCGTCCAGGGGCGCATTTACACCCGTCCTGTGGCGAGGCTCATAGAACTGCCCCGACTCCCAGACACAATCGATGATGACCATGACCCTATGACTTTGTGAGTTGACTGACCCTTACAGCGAACCCTTGAGTGGTAGACAGTGCGGTTAATCTGTCTCTGCTTAACTAATTGGGTTGGGACCAATTAGGGGGCGGCTGTTCTGAAGGATCAGATTAAACCGAATATATATATTTATTTATATATATATATTTAATTGTATTTGTATATCCCCTGATATCCCTTGTATATTCCTTGTACAATATGCATTGAATATCCCTTCTAGTCTACTGAACATCCCATAATAGTCTCCATTCTACCATTGGACGAGACCTTGGTGCCAGGTCGCCATACCCCTCAGACCAGGTTCAATCGTACCGCTCAACATGTATGGACAAGTCCTAGTTCCGCGTAGGAATATGTCTACCGCACCACTAATGGTACTATTTGTTCATAGTGCGTATATATACTGCGCTATTAAAGTAGAGCTTTTCTTTTAGTCCAGTTCCTTACCCTCCAACAGAGTGACAGACGCAAAAGCCTCCCCGCGAACCACGTGTGGGCAGTAAGGCCAATTCGGCCCAGTATCGGCATTGAGACATTGTGTATATTAATATTTGAATAGTCATATTTGGCACTATATCGTCGAGTTGGACGTATTCTATTAAGCTAATAATAGTCTATTCATATGTAGTGCCTCGTGCGGTAAGAGTTCTATAGTAATCAGCACCCCCATCGTTTCGGGCATCAGCTGGACGCTTATCCAGGGTGGTTGACCCCACGTGAAGCTGCACCCGAGGAGCTCCAGGCCAAAGAGCGAGTGGACCTGTATATTGGATTATTCTACCGACGACGGCTAGCCTTCCCCGGCTTGGATTATGCTTTGAGTACTTTGATTATTCTATGGATAAAGGCCAACACTGCGGTGTGTTGGAAATACCCCCCCCGGAGAGGACGACAGGTGAGAAGACGCTCTACACGACGAGGTCGCCTCACGTCTCTCCATCGTGGACCGGAGGACGCCGGCCACAGAGAGTCCAACTGCTTTCATCTGTGGATCGAGGATCGCTGGGCACCGGGTCGCACGACTGTGGGCTCTCCCAGGATACCCTCGGCCAGACGGGATACAGCCAGACTCTACCCCCCCCCCTCCAGCTGTCCTACAAGCAGTCGGAACCTCCCCCTAGTGTATCCAGCTATATAATCATTCAAGTATCATTGCTATTGTTCCCTAAATATTCCAGGTTGTATATTTGCTTCCTGCGCAATCAGAGATTGGACATTCGATATTGATCTACCTACGAATACTCATTTGCCATAAAAGTGCATACTATTTCAAATCATAAATGTAATTAAGTGATCGTTGTACATACCTTTTGCTATGTATTATTATTAAACGCAGACTTTCGACTTGGTACATTTGTGTTGGATCCGTTTCATCAGGTGGGAGTGTTTATCATAATTATTTATACCTAGTACTGGGTGGCCAGAGTCTAAAGTACAAGAGGTAGTGGTAGTAAGTATCATATCTAACAATACAGTCAGGGAATTGTACCCCTCAGTTACAGTCAGGATGCCACCACCGCAGCCTCCGATGGCCAATAGGACCTCCTGGGGCAGGCGTGGGCGGGTCAGGGGGTTTGGGAGCCTGTCGGAGCCAGAGGGGTTCAGGACGCTGAGGATGAAGGGCCTGCAGTCGTGGCTGTCCCTCACCACAGGGTTGTTCTGGACGTTGCTCCTAAAGTAGTCAGGCCTCATCAAGCCCATGCGAACCTGGGAAGAGACAAGCAGACAGCGGGTACAACTTAGACATCGGTTGTAGATGGTTTCTGTTGCTAGGGAACAGTTTGGACCCAAATGTTTGAGAACCACTGTACTAGGGAACCTAGTGTTGTTTTAATGTAATGCACAGTAATACAATTCGTTTTTTTTTATAAATGTTTTTATTTTATTTTATTTTCATACATAAAACAGAACATAACAGTACAATAATAATAATAATAACAATGACAACAGCGACGACAACAATAATAACAGTAACATGAATCATAATGACCTTGACAAGAGACAGACAAACAAACAAGAAAAAGTAAAATAATAAAAATTTAATTAAAAATAAATGTGGCTCAGGCACTAGCAACCATGTTTGTGTATCCGTAATACAATTAGTTACCTTGGGCAGCAGCAAAGGGATGTGTGTTTTACGCTCCTCACGAGAGTGGTCGATCCAACGGAGGACGGCCTCGAACACCGTCTCCTCGCTCTTCACGTTCAGATCATCCCTCTCGATGATGTCCACCAGTTGCTGCGGGGACAGCTCCACAAACTCCTGTGAGACGCGCAACATCTCCTCAAAGTGGCACACGGTGAAGAGATGGGCCTTGCGCCTCAGGTCAGGGCAGCAGTAGATGTCCGTGAACCTCCAGATGCTGACACAGTTTTCCAGAGACAGCTGGCCTTCTAGGAAGTCAGAGCACGCTCCTACTATGCCAGTGACGCGAAGCTGGTCTGCAGCCACCAGAAGCTCTTCCACGTTCTCTGCTGTCACCAGCACAAAGCGTGTGTAGGAGTACTCTATGATGAGCTGCATCATACCCGGGGACACCCCAGGGATACTGTAGACTGCTTTATCTGAGTCGCTCCAGCGAGTGAAGAGGACTCTGTGGGACGCAGAGTATAGAGATATCTGATGAGTAAACAGTAAGCAACATTCTGTCCTGTGTAGTAATTAGGGCTGACCCCTATTAGTCAAATAGTCGACTAATCGGTCGAAAGGAGCCGTAGTCGACTGCCAACCTCTTGGAAGCGTGGCTAACGCTAATGGCACGCATACCAGAGGCCAACTGCATAAGAAAACAGGCACAGAGGCACTGAAAGAGGATTCCACCATCTAATGAACACACTAGACTAGACCAGGGGTTCCCAGAGCCGCCGCAGGTTTTTTTTTTTTTTTTTTGCAGTCAGGCCACTGAACTTCGAAGCAGGCCAGGACAGTTGTAGCAGCGCAATAGTTAGATAACCTAGGTGGGGAACAACCAGGAGATCACTGCAACTCACACAAGTTGGAGAACTATCTCTCTCTCTCTCTCTCTCTCTCTCTCTTGCTCTCACACACACACACACAAAAGGAGCCGCATGTGATTGGTGGAGGCGGGACCCTTACAAAAAACTGTTGTTGCTAATCATTGACACATGCTAGCCTGTAATAATCCCCCCCAGAAAAATCTACTTTGCATTTAATATATTGCAAATATATGCCATCACACACACTGGCATTTAAAGGGTTAGAATTATCAAATTAATATGTGGTGTTATGATCAGGGCTGAAGTTGAATGAAAGATTGTATTATTTTCAATCTGACATTACAAAAAAACTGAAAATCCATCAAAATCAGTGTTGTTGCTAATCATACATTATGCTAGTCTGTTTTTTAACAATAATTTGTGATGCCATCACAAACACTGGCATTTAAAGGGTACAAATAAAAAAAATGCCTGCACCAGAATTCAGGAAATTAAGTCTTTGTAAAGAAATGTCCTGGTGGGGGACCCCCAGACCCCCTGCTTAAAAAGTGGCCTGACTGGGGATATATTTTGCACTATATTTCCTGGCCTGAATGATTTCCCCAGTCCGGTCCTGGTTAAAAGCCTCCAATGCTTATTAGTGTGTGTGCGTTTGAACGTGTGCATGTTTCAACCATACATTTCCATTTATTAAAAAACATTTTTTTTACCTCCTATAATAGTGGGGGTCGCGGCTCTCTGACCCCGTTATTTTTGGGTCGCGGCCTGAAAAGTTTGGGAACCCCTGGACTAGACAAATATCAAGATGTATCCATCAGTGGACCAATTGCATGCTTTTGCAGAGGACAACAAGCCTTCAGTTGACTCCTTCAGACATTAAGCACCCCCCACAGCCCAAATGGAATGATAAAAAAATAAAAAATATATATATATTATACTTATTTTTATTAAATTTTTTATAGTCGACTAATAGTCGACTAACGGCACATTTTGGCCAATCATAGTCGACTATCCAAATCCTTATTCTTGGACAGCCCTAGTAGTAATATATTTTCCTTGTAGAAGTATAGGGTCTTAGCACAGTAGAAGTATAGTATCTTTTTACAGTAGAAGTACAGTATAGTATCTGTTTACAGTAGAAGTACAGTATAGTATCTGTTTACAGTAGAAGTACAGTATAGTATCTGTTTACAGTAGAAGTACAGTATAGTATTGGTTTACAGTAGAAGTGCAGTATAGTATCTGTTTACAGTAGAAGTACAGTATAGTATTGGTTTACAGTAGAAGTACAGTATATGTTTACAGTAGAAGTACAGTATATTATCTTTTTACATTAGAAGTACAGTATAGTATCTGTTTACAGTAGAAGTACAGTATAGTATCTGTTTACAGTAGAAGTACATTATAGTATATTTTTACAGTAGAAGTACAGTATAGTATATGTTTACAGTAGACGTTCAGTATAGTATCTGGTTACAGTAGAAGTACAGTATAGTATTTGTTTACAGTAGAAGTACAGTATAGTATCGGTTTACAGTAGAAGTACAGTATCTGTTTACAGTAGAAGTACAGTATAGTATATTTTTACATTATAAGTACAGTCTAGTATATGTTTACAGTAGAAGTACAGTATAGTATCTTTTTACAGTAGAAGTACAGTATATTATCTTTTTACAGTAGACATACAGTATATTATCTGTTTACAGTAGAAGTACAGTATAGTATCTGTTTACAGTAAAAGTACAGTATGGTATCTGTTTACTAACCAAGCTAACCTGAACCAAGCTACCCTGAACCAAGCTAAACTTACCTGAAATAGTCACTGCAGTCACACAGGAGGGCCTTGTGGGCATTCAACTCAGTGCTGTTGACTTTAATAACCACATCACAGAACCTTCCCTCATTAAGGATTGTACAGGACATTGTTTCCTTTTCCATGTGGGGATTTTAAATTGTATCTACAGAATATATTCAAGCTTACAGACAAGTAGCCGGAAACAACAAGTGAGATCTTCTGAGAGAATTGTTGAATATATACTGTAAATGTTCTAGAATGTGCTATTATGACATCATACTGTGACATCACAAATGTCCTAGAATGTTCTATTATGACACATCACAAATGTTCTAGAATGTTATATTATGACATCATACTGTGACATCACAAATGTTCTAGTATGTTTGATTATGACATCATACTGTGACATCCAGTGATGATAGTTTTGATAGTTTGTTTGGCGAGCCCAAATAATCCAAAACTAATCCAACGAACAACACAAGCGACTCAGTCAACGACAGACCGCGGGTCCATGAGCGTTTTTTGTTCACTCTTGTGTTAGTTGTGTTGCAGCGCAGGACACTACAGTAGTGGAGGCTACAGCCTTATCAACAGTGCTGCACTTCCTGGGTTAATAGCACAGTCTTCAGGTGCTCAGAGAGATATATATATATATATATATATATATATATATATATATATATATATATATATATATATATATATATATATATATATATATATATATATATATATATATATATATATATATATCTGTATGTCATGCATGTCTTAAATGTCATGATTAGATTAGTTTAGATGATTAGATTAGATTCTTATATCTGTATGTTGTGTATGTCATAAATGTCATGAATTGAAAATGGGGGACCCTGATGTAAACAAGACGAAAGTCTCTCATGGTCTGGATCCCCTTAAACCCATTCTCTGCCGGAGCTTATTCTCATCCTTGTAGCCTCTCTGCCAGCACTATTTGTCTATGGAGATGTTCACCTTCTTTGCAGGGCTATAACTTTTTAAATTGTATTGCTAAATTGACATTACTATAATAATAATAATAATAATAATAATAATAATAATAATAATAATAATAATAATAATAATAATAATAATAATAATAATAATAATAATAATAATAATAATAATAATAATAATAATAATAATAATAATAATAATAATAATAATAATAATAATAATAACTTTATTTGTATAGCACTTTTCATACAGAGGTTGCAGTTCAAAGTGCTTCACAACAGTAAAAAATACAGGCATAAGCGGGCATAAAAAAGATAGACAGGTAGCAAGGTATGGCAAATCACAGTGTTTCACATTAGGATCTAGCATCCCAATAGGCTCTCCGCTTACAGTTTTCACACAAATAATAAAAATTGTTTAAAATGATTCAGTTTAAAAATAGTCTAAAAATTATAAAATAGAACGGACATAAAAAATACAGGCATGAGCGAGCATAGCAAGATATGGTAAATCACAGTGTTTCACATTAGGATCTAGAATCCTAATAGGCTCTCTATTCAGTAATACAAATAATCACAGTGTTTCACATTTGGATCTAGCAAATAATAAAAATATTTCTTTTTTGTATTTTATTTTTTTATTATTTTTTAAACAAACACATAAACAAACAATCACAGAACCTTCCCTCATTAAGGATTGTACAGGACATTGTTTCCTTTTCCATGTGGGGATTTTAAATTGTATCTACAGAATATATTCAAGCTTACAGACAAGTAGCCGGAAATGTTCTAGAATGTGCTATTATGACATCATACTGTGACATCACAAATGTCCTAGAATGTTCTATTATGACACATCACAAATGTTCTAGAATGTTATATTATGACATCATACTGTGACATCACAAATGTTCTAGTATGTTTGATTATGACATCATACTGTGACATCCAGTGATGATAGTTTTGATAGTTTGTTTGGCGAGCCCAAATAATCCAAAACTAATCCAACGAACAACACAAGCGACTCAGTCAACGACAGACCGCGGGTCCATGAGCGTTTTTTGTTCACTCTTGTGTTAGTTGTGTTGCAGCGCAGGACACTACAGTAGTGGAGGCTACAGCCTTATCAACAGTGCTGCACTTCCTGGGTTAATAGCACAGTCTTCAGGTGCTCAGAGATATATATATATATATATATATATATATATATATATATATATATATATATATATATATATATATATATATATATATATATATATATATATATATATATATATATATATATCTGTATGTCATGCATGTCTTAAATGTCATGATTAGATTAGTTTAGATGATTAGATTAGATTCTTATATCTGTATGTTGTGTATGTCATAAATGTCATGAATTGAAAATGGGGGACCCTGATGTAAACAAGACGAAAGTCTCTCATGGTCTGGATCCCCTTAAACCCATTCTCTGCCGGAGCTTATTCTCATCCTTGTAGCCTCTCTGCCAGCACTATTTGTCTATGGAGATGTTCACCTTCTTTGCAGGGCTATAACTTTTTAAATTGTATTGCTAAATTGACATTACTATAATAATAATAATAATAATAATAATAATAATAATAATAATAATAATAATAATAATAATAATAATAATAATAATAATAATAATAATAATAATAATAATAATAATAATAATAATAATAATAATAATAATAATAATAATAATAATAATAATAATAATAATAATAATAATAATAATAATAATAATAATAATAACTTTATTTGTATAGCACTTTTCATACAGAGGTTGCAGTTCAAAGTGCTTCACAACAGTAAAAAATACAGGCATAAGCGGGCATAAAAAAGATAGACAGGTAGCAAGGTATGGCAAATCACAGTGTTTCACATTAGGATCTAGCATCCCAATAGGCTCTCCGCTTACAGTTTTCACACAAATAATAAAAATTGTTTAAAATGATTCAGTTTAAAAATAGTCTAAAAATTATAAAATAGAACGGACATAAAAAATACAGGCATGAGCGAGCATAGCAAGATATGGTAAATCACAGTGTTTCACATTAGGATCTAGAATCCTAATAGGCTCTCTATTCAGTAATACAAATAATCACAGTGTTTCACATTTGGATCTAGCAAATAATAAAAATATTTCTTTTTTGTATTTTATTTTTTTATTATTTTTTAAACAAACACATAAACAAACATGACAACACACGATAAGATATACAAGCATTAGTTGACAGTGCACATCCAATGAAATCACATTTTAGTTAATTGTCTTATACAGGATATACCCTTAATACCTACACACATATGCTCTAGCTCGTACCCCCCCCCCATCCCGGACCCCCCATTGGATAATCCATCCATTTTCCCTCGCTCCTAACCAGACATTACCATTATATGCTAGCTTTTATTTTCTCCACCACTTCTAACCACAATGTCATTTTGGATTCATTGAGACCCGAAATTCTTGCTGTAGATATTTCTTGATAGATCACATCGAGATATGTAATAATCCAGACCTTTCGGCAATTCTTTTCCGGTTGGAACCATCGTGATGCTATCAGCTTTTTAGCCACTGTGATACCCGATAAAACCAATCTCTTTAGCTGTGGATGTACTGCACACTCAAAAACATCATTCAGCAGTAATACAGAGGGGTGTACAGGTATATTCCAAGTTAAGAGATTTGATAATTGCTGGGTCACCTCTTTCCAGAATATCTTAACTGGTGGGCAGTCCCAGTACATGTGCATAAATGTCCCCATTTGGACAGCATTTGGAGTCTTGTATAATACCCATTTTTTTCAGTCTTATAGGAATCAAGTATGTCCTGTGAATATAGTTAAGATTGATTTGTTGATGGTCCAGGTTCCTTGATGTGAGTCGAACATTTGCCCAGGCTTCTTGCCAATCAAAATCACTTTCCAGGTCTGGTATATCCCTCCTCCAGACGGAGTCTAGGTGGAGGGTTTCATACGAGGACGTTAGTAATTGATGATAAAAATCTGAAACAAAACCTCTCGATGTCTCTCTTTCATAGAAGAATTTGTGGTATCTGTGGTGTTCAATTGGTTTCTTTAATGGAACACCTTGAGTCTTCAAACATAACAATAACTGTATGTAAAAAAGATGTGTGGACTTGGTGAGATTACATTTTTTGCGTATTTCTTCATAACTACAAAAACCCTGTTTGTTAAAAACATCCCCTAATGAGTGTATGCCTTGCTTTTCCCATATAGGGAATCTTATAGGTCGTTTTCCAATCAAGAGTGCATTGTTATTGAATAAGGGAGTATGATTGTGCCATTTATGTGGGTTAGGATATTTTTTTTGTGTTTCACGCCATATCCGGATCGCATGAGTAATTATGGGGCCAAATTTCCGTTCGCAATGCTTAATTGATAGTTTAGTGTATGCTATGTCCTTCAGTCTATGTGGGGCTACTATATTTTCTTCTAATTTTCTCCAGGATACTAATGCTTGGGGATCAAACCATGTTGTCAATGGTCTTAAAGTGTACGCCTTAAAATAGTGGAAAAAATCTGGAAATGCCATGCCACCGTCTGCTTTATTTCTGTGTGGTGGATCTTTTTATACGTGGTGGTTTGTTATTCCAAATAAATTTGTATGTGGAGGAGTGTAATTTTTTCCAGTAACCCTCTGGAGGGGGTAACGGTAGCATTGAGCTGAAGAAGTTGATTCTAGGTAGTACGTCCATCTTAACTTTTGATATCCGTGCCTGTACTGAGTTTTTAAGTTTTGCCCACCTATCAAGGTCGTCTATGATTTTGTTTTGGATTTTTGTGTAATTGTGCTTCACCGTTTGTCTTATGGTGGGGAATATTTCCACTCCCAAACATCTAAAGTGTTTTACCATAGGTATCTCTCCTGGGAGGGTTATATCTTTTTTTGCAGGGGCGTTAAGTGGAAGGAAAGCCGACTTCGGCCAATTTATCTTAAATCCCGATAAATCTCCAAAGTTCTCAATCAACTTGACCAGATGAGGCAGTGTGGTGTTGGGGTTTTGCATGAACAGTATTACGTCGTCCGCATATAAACTAATTTTATGTTGTGTGCCCTTGATTACGATTGGTTCTATGGATTGGGATTGTCTTATATATTGTGCTAAAGGCTCTAATGATAGATCGAATAGTCCGGGACTAAGAGGGCAACCCTGTCTAGCTGAGCGTGATACCAGAAAGATTCCGGAGGTGATTATACCTGTTGTAATCATGGCCGATGGGTCTTTGTATAATACTTTAATCATATCAATGAAACCTTTACCTAACCCCATCTTCTCTAATACTGCCCATAGATACGACCATTCCAGCCTGTCAAAAGCTTTCATTGCATCCAGGGACAGCATCGCCTTAAAAATAGTAAATAGTTTAAAATTATTCAGTTTAAAAATAGTCATCAGTAAGAAGTAAAAAGTGCGATAACCGACACATGAATTTGATAGGCAGTGTATAAGAGTAGGCAGGGTAAGAATAGTGCAGGTAAGTACAAGTTATGTCAGGATATCCCTGATGTTTCCTCTTGCCACTAGGTGGTAGCAGATATCTATCAGTGAAATGCCTGAGCAAAGAGATAGGTTTTAAGCTGTCTTTTAAAGATGTCAAGCGAGTTGGCTTCTCTCATGTTTTGGGGTAGTTTGTTCCATGGTTTTGGGGCATAGTTGATAAAGGCTGCATTACCGATCCTATGGCCCATTCAACATCGATTAGCTATCGTTCAGGATGTAGGAACGTTTAACTTTTTCATTCACACATTCATACTAAAATACCGTCCAGAGTATAAATATGTTTTTATCGTTTTCTGCTGTATTTCATAGAACGTGAGATATAGCCATAAATGCATATATTAGATGATCAAATGCAGTTTGATACCGATCAACGTTATATAAAAAATTTCACATGTACATGATCCTAAACGTCATGACTGGTCATCTGCTGGTGACCGGAGGGGGGGGGGGGGGTCGTTTATAATGCAATGACCGACGTTAAATGATTCATGTAGTATGGGTGATATATAGATCAGAGCAGTTTGTATGGTTAATAATAATCAAAAACGCTGAAACTTACAGCAGCTTCCTCGTAGCGATGGGGGATGATACTGGAGCAAAAATATCGCTATTATGGGATGTTGATCTAGGTGATCCAGTTCCGGTTTGTATAATACTAATATACGTCCAATCATGTTGTTTATTGAGTTATGGCAACGGATCGATATGCACTGGATAGAGTCCCGCGAGCGATAGCGAGTGGCCGGACGGAATAGCGGACGGACTAAGCACTTCCGGCCACTTCCGGTTTTGGCAACTCGCCGATCGGCCACCAGGTGGCGGTATTGAAGCGTTGGAGAGTTGAGCGGAGATCTACAGCACCAGTCAAGACTCCGTGGGTGAAATGTGAATACCATGACAGAAATTTTTAATATTGATCATTGGCGAGAAAAGGGTTACCAATTGTGTGTATTGTGCTGTACTGTACTGTACCCTTCTGCAATCTGTTAATTAAAATGTTCAATCAATCAGTATATATTTGTTATTTAATTTTTGGTATAGTGCTTAACAAGCAACATAATTTAATGTTGCCCAGTTGTGGCCTGTTGAGGGGCAGTATATCAAAAGTTCCAAAAACATCTATTGTGTTTGTATTTGTATGATCCACTATATAAACATAGTAATTATAATATCTACATACATGGCATTTGATTGGAGGCTAGTCTCACTTTGTCCCACAGCAACATTAAAATAGTTTAGATTTGTGTATGTTGTTTATGTAACAAATGTACTTGAAAGTAACACAAGTTACTTTCTGAAGTAGGGCGGCTAGGTGGTGTAGTGGGCAAGGCACTCGCCACCAATGTGGAGACGCTGGGTTCGCGTGTTCGAATCCAGCTCTCCACATTGTTTTCAGTTTAGCTGGTCATCCACAGTAATACACATTGGCCGTATTACGGGGAGGGAAACTGAAGGGTGGGGATCGGGGGTTGTGGACAGCGACTCCTACAGGTCGGTTGGTGCGCCTGCACAGTAGAATCAGGAAGTGTCGGGGGCAGCGTGAGCCTCCCACGCGTTACTCCTCGCCACTGAGAGATCGAGCTGCGCAGGTGAAAAGATGCGACTGCTGTTACCTCAAGTACCGGAGGGGACTCGTGCTATGTATGACTTAGTCCACATTGCAGCCGGCTTGTGGGAGGCAAGAAACAGCATTCGTGACAGGGGAGGGTTGAATTGGATGATACGAAATTGGGATGGGAGAAAATATAGAAAAATGGGAGAAAAAGTGGATCAAAAAAAAAAAGTTACTTTCTGAAGTAACTAGTTACTTTTATCATTTGTAACTGAGTAAGTAATTTAGTGACTTTTTGGAAGAAGTAACTAGTAACTGTAACTAGTTTAAAAGTAACTTGCCCAACACTGCTGATTATGGAGTAAGGCATGACGTGAAATACAATGCTAAGAAGAGTGTCATTATGATTTGCACGACTAAAAGCGATAAGGATATTTATTTTCCTTCTTTCTATCTGTCTGGGCTGGTGCTGGCCATCTGCTGTAGACACAAAATATTTGGGTCACATTGTTACTGATCAAATGAGTGATGATGACGACATGTACCGACAGCTCAAGCTACAGTAACATGCTGAGGAAGGAGTTCCATTTCTGCTCTGCTGGGGTGAAAGTTAACCTGTTTAGGGCCTATTGCACGCCTCTCCATACTGCCCCCCTGTGGCTGGGTCAAGTTTAAGCAGGCTAGCTTTCATAAGCTCCAGGTTGCTTCCAGTGATTGCCTGAGGAATTCTGCTGAGGAAGCCTAGGTGGCGCTGCAGCGCCAGTGAAATGTTTTGTGGTGCTGGAGTTAACTCCTTTCATGCTCTGCTGCTGAGACGAGTAGCCTCCAGCTGGCGTCTATACTTTCCGTAGCCGCATTTCTGGCAGACGCTCTCTGATTGGCCGACGTCAGTTTCTACACTGGTTAAGCTTAGGCACTCTTCGAAGTTGGTTAAGGTTAGAGTTTGTCTTAGAGCATGGCGATAGAACGCCAGGTAGTTTGCAGGCTGTTTGACGTGGAAATGGGCAAAGACACAGCTCGTCACGCTATTGGGCGCACATGTCACATGACCAGAAAAGAAAAAAATCTTGAAGGTAACGCAATAGTTACTTTCTGAAGTAACTAGTTACTTTTATAATTTGTAACCGAGTAAGTAATTTAGTTACTTTTTGGAAGAAGTAACTAGTAACTGTAACTGGTTACTTTTTAAAAGTAACTTGCCCAACACTGTTTATTACACGTATATGTACATACATACCAACTATTCGCCTGTTTTATTCTCCACCCATCCATAGCAACACTATTATCACCGACATCCAAGAAGGGGGATCCCCCCTTGAACGGCCCTTCTAAGGTTTCTCTCCTCCACATCGCCTGTGGTGCTTTTTTCCTATTGCTATATGTTTTTCCTTACCTTCGCTGGGGTATGTCTGGGAGTGTTGCATTTATTATTTTACATTTATTTTGGATTTCATGGTGGGTTTTTTGTTCTTGATTTATTGGGATGTTTCTTCTTGAAAGTTTAAAGAAGACTTGTCCGTCCCATGGGGACATTAACTTGTGATTTCAGGCTTTACAAATCAATTTGATTTGATTTAATATGCATTTATATGTCCAGTGATACAGGTATAAAGCCACTATGGTCAGGCACTCTACTACTGGCCCCTGAGCAGCTAACATTGGAGCGGTTAAAGCTGAGGTGCCTTGCTCAAGGGCACAGCGAGCAGGCATGTGCACACATAGAGCCCAACGGGTGCACAAGCACCTGCCCTTTTGTGCCTCATAAAAAAGTGCCCTTTTTATGCCAATTATTTTTACCATATTTTCTTTTTTACCTCCAGATCTGCAATCTGCTTTGGTTGGGGGTGCAATTCCTAACAGGCTCAACCATATGGATAAAAGTTCCAAACTAAAAACAGATATTACATTACATTACACAAACTAAAAACAGATATTCCATTACATTACACAAACTAAAAACAGATATTACATTACAGTACACAAACTAAAAACAAATATTACATTACATTACACAAACTAAAAACAGATATTACATTACAGTACACAAACTAAAAACAGATATTACATTACATTACACAAACTAAAAACAGATATTACATTACATTACACAAACTAAAAACAGATATTACATTACATTACACAAACTAAAAACCGATATTGTCTGAATAGAAGAAAGAAATGCACCACCTTTGGCTGATAGTAATTTATTAATTTCTTAGGATTTCTTTTGGTCTAATAAATGTTTAAGGTTCTTAGATGGATCCCCTGCTGCCTGCTCCTCCTCTTCCTCCTCCTCCTCATCTTCCTCATCTTCCTCCTCCTCCTCTTCCTCATCTTCCTCCTCTGCCTCCTCCTCCTCTTCCTCATCTTCCTCCTCCTTCTAATCCTCCTCCTCCTCTTCCTCCTCCTCCTCCTAATCCTCCTCCTCCTTCTCCTACTGTTCCACATCTTCCTCCTCCTCTTCCTAATCCTCCTCTTCCTCCTCCTCCTGCTCCTGTTCCTACTCTTCCTCATCTTCCTCCTGCTCCTCCTGCTCCTGCTCCTACTCTTCCTCATCTTCCTCCTCCCTCCTCCTCCTCCTCCTTCCTCCTCCTCCTCCCTCCTCCTCCTCCTCCTCCCTGCTCCTCCTCCTCCTCCCCCTGCTCCTCCTGCTCCTCCTGCAACTCATCCTCCTCCTGCTCCTCCTCCTCCTCCTCATCCTCCTCCTCTTCCTTTTCCTCTTCCTCCTCCTCCTCCTCCTGCTGCTACTCCTCCTCCTCCTGCTCCTCCTCATCCTCCTCATCCTCCTCCTCCTCCTGCTCCTCCTCCTCCTCCTCCTCTTCCTCCTCCTCCTCTCCTCTTCCTCCTGCTCTTCCTACTCCTCCTCCTAATCATCTTCCTCCTAATCTTCCTCCTCCTCCTCCTGCCTCTTCTCCTCTTCTCCTCTTCCTCCTCCTGCTCCTCCTCCTCATCCTCCTCCTCCTACTCCTCCTCCTACTCCTCCTCTTCCTCCTCATGCTCCTGCTCCTAATCATCTTCCTCCTAATCCTCCTCCTCCTCCCTCCTCATCCTTCTCCTGCTCCTCCTCCTCCTCCTCCTGCTCCTCCTCCTCCTCCTCCTCCTCCTCCCTCCTCCTCCTGCTCCTCCTGCTCCTCCTCCTCATCCTCCTCCTCCTGCTCCTCCTCCTCCTGCTCCTCCTCCTCCTCCTCCTCCTTATCCTCCTCATCCTCCTGTTCCTCCTCCTCCTCCTCCTCCTCCTCTTCCTCTCCTCCTGCTCCTCCTCCTCCTTCTGCTCCTCCTCCTGCTCCTCCTCCTCCTCCTCCTGCTCCTCCTCCTCCTGCTCCTCCTCCTGCTCCTCCTCCTGCTCCTCCTCCTCCTGCTCCTCCTTCTCCTCCTCCTCCACGGGGAGCAGCGTACTGGCTCATGTAAAATGGCAGGCCATGCATTATGCAGCAGCTTAGGTCACTGCGCCGGGTCTTCATGTCCTCGGCTACAGTCCACTTGTCGCTGCTCTGGTCGTAGCGCTCCACGTTGGAGATGGTGCTGAAGCTAATGGAGGTGCCCCCGACCACGAAGAGCAGGTCGTCCAGCACCGCGATGCCAAAGAAGCTGCGGGGGGTGAGCATGGCGGGCAGGGCGCTCCAGGAGTCAGTCAAGGGGCTGTAGGCCTCCGCGCTACGCAGGGCGTGTCCAAAGTTTCTACCGTCATCCCCTCCCACCTGAGGACAGGACACATGAGAGGAATGTTTTAGTGTGTGGCTCAGGCAGGCAGACACTGTATTAATCGATTTATGGAAATGAGGGCATCACAGCAGCATTGCAAGTCAAATGATACATATCTATATAAATATCTAGCTCAGAGTAGGGTGGTTTTATGATGAAGAGGAACTCAGGGCTAAGAATAGGGTGGTTTTATGATGAAGAGGAGCTCAGGGCTCAGAGTAGGATGGTTTTATGATGAAGAGGAGCTCAGAGTAGGGTGGTTTTATGATGAAGAGGAACTCAGGGCTCAAAGTAGGATCTCCAAGGAGCTTAGTTCACATCCAGATTGAACACTGGACTCCACTTGCTTTGACAGAATGTTCCCAGAAATGTTCCCTTTGATACTGTGTTATTCAGGTGATCTCCTTTACTAGTTTAAAGAAAGAAGGGCGCTCCAGTAGCACACCACATAGCGCGCTGAGTCACGAAGCGGTCGGCCCAGGTTCGATTCCCCGACCCGGTGGCCATATGCCGCATGTCTTCCCCTCTTCTCCTTCCGCTTCACCCTCTCTCCTCTGTTGGTCCTGCATGGCCAAAAGGTCCTGCGTTGACCAGAAAAAAGCTGAAAATGCTATAAATAAAATCTTAAAAAAAAGATAAATAAATTTAAAAAATACTTGTTTAGTTCAGTCTTAGTCTAGATTAGTTTCATATAGTCTTTTGTAGTTCAGTCTTAGTCTTAATGGTATTTTACTATCAAATGCTGCATGGAGGGCGGCTGGGTGGCGTAGCGGAGATTGCGCTCGTCACCAGTGCAAGAGACTCCGGTCTCGACTCCCCGAGTCAGCATTGCTTGCGGCTTGGGCCAGTCATCATACTATCTCAATTGGCAGAGGTAGCGGGTGGAAAGTCGATGGGTGGGGATTGGACGTTGTGGACAGCGACTCCTACAGGTCGGTTGGGTGACGCCTGTACAGCAGAGACAGGAAGTATCGGGGGCAGCATGAGCCTCCCACGTGTTACTCCTCGCCACTGAGAGTCCGCACTGTCTGGTGAAAAGATGCGACAGGCTGCCTCCTCGTGTACCAGAGGGGACACGTGATGCAAGGCTTCTATCCTCACTACAGCCGACCAGTGAGAGGCATAGTCCAGCAACGTTCAAGACAGGGGAGGGGAGAATTGGCAATACAAAATTGGGATGAGAGAAAAATAGAAAATAAGGAGAAAAAGTGGATAAAAAAAAAATGCTGCATGGGTGGAGAAGCCAGACAAATCCAGGCAACCTGAGGCAGCGACAAAGCATTTGTCTCCGTGTGCACCTACCGCATAGACTTGTCCTCCGTATGCAGCGACTCCCACTCCGTCACGCCTGCTGCTCATGGGAGCGATCAGAGTCCACTGGTCGGTGTCTGGGCTGTAGCACTCAGCTGTGAGCAGATACTCCGCCCTGTTGAAGCCACCACAGATGTAAACCTGTAATAAGAAAGAATATTCTAATTTAGTTTATATATTCCATTTGATTTCATTCTACTTTAATTGTCTGTTAATGTTGATGCACCAAAGGACCCAGACACATATTTTGTATGTGCAAGCTTACTTGGCAATAAAGACATTTATGATTTCTGATCTAACGTTCCTTGTGTTCATCTAGCACCCTGTGTCCCTCAGTTCCACCCACCTTGCCCTGGAGGGCTGCTGCCCCGGCGTCGCCCCTGTGCTCCAGCATGGGTGAGATCACTGTCCACTGGTCGGTTTCAGGCTTGTAGCGCTCTGCGGTGTTCAGTACCTCGTCTCCGTCGTTCCCTCCCATGGCGTAGATACAGCCGTCCAACGCGACCACGCTGAGCTCACAGCGGCGTGAGTGCATGGGAGCCGCCTGCAGCCAGCTGCGAGTGACGGGGTTGAACCTGCGCACACTGCTGAGAACCGAGTCTACGCCGTCCGAGCCGCCGACGCAGTAGACCAGACCGTGGAGATAAGCGGTGCCGTGCCAGGCCCAGCGACTCTCCCCCTCAACACTCACGTCCATCCATCCACCGGCTCGGATATCGTAAGCCTCCATGGACAGGATGCCGCCACCGCAGCCTCCGATGGCCAATAGGACCTCCTGGGGCAGGCGTGGGCGGGTCAGGGGGTTTGGGAGCCTGTCGGAGCCAGGGGGGTTCAGGACGCTGAGGATGAGGGGCCTGCAGTCCTGGCTGTCCCTCACCACAGGGTTGTTCTGGACGTTGCTCCTGAAGTAGTCAGGCCTCATCAAGCCCATGCGAACCTGGGAAGAGACAAGCAGACAGTGGGTACAACTTAGACATCGGTTGTAGACGGTTTCTGTTGCTAGGGAACAGTTTGGACCCAAATGTTTGAGAACCACTGTACTAGGGAACCTAGTGTTGTTTTAATGTAATGCACAGTAGTAATACAATTCGTTTTTTTTATTTTTTATATAAATGTTTTTCTTTTCTTTTCTTTTCATACATAAAACAGAACATAACAGTACAATAATAATAATAATAATAATAATAATAATAATAATAATAATAATAATAATAATAATAATAATAATAATAATAATAATAATAATAATAATAATAATAATAATGACAACAGCGACGACAACAATAATAACAGTAACATGAATCATAATGACCTTGACAAGAGACAGACAAAAAAGAAAAAGTTAAATAATAAAAATTTTATTAAAAATAAATGTGGCTCAGGCACTAGCAACCACGTTTGTGTATCCGTAATACAATTAGTTACCTTGGGCAGCAGCAAAGGGATGTGTGTTTTACGCTCCTCACGGGAGTGGTCGATCCAACGGAGGACGGCCTCGAACACCGTCTCCTCGCTCTTCACGTTCAGATCATCCCTCTCGATGATGTCCACCAGTTGCTGCGGGGACAGCTCCACAAACTCCTGTGAGACGCGCAACATCTCCTCAAAGTGGCACACGGTGAAGAGATGGGCCTTGCGCCTCAGGTCAGGGCAGCAGTAGATGTCCGTGAACCTCCAGATGCTGACACAGTTTTCCAGAGACAGCTGGCCTTCTAAGAAGTTAGAGCACGCTCCTACTATGCCAGTGACGCGAAGCTGGTCTGCAGCCACCAGAAGCTCTTCCACGTTCTCTGCTGTCACCAGCACAAAGCGTGTGTAGGAGTACTCTATGATGAGCTGCATCATACCCGGGGACACCCCAGGGATACTGTAGACTGCTTTATCCGAGTCGCTCCAGCGAGTGAAGAGGACTCTGTGGGACGCAGAGTATAGAGATATCTGATGAGTAAACAGTAAGCAACATTCTGTCCTGTGTAGTAATTAGGGCTGACCCCTATTAGTCGAATAGTCGGCTAATCGGTCGAAAGGAGCCGTAGTCGACTGCCAACCTCTTAGAAGCGTGGCTAACGCTAATGGCACGCATACCAGAGGCAAACTGCCTAAGAAAACAGGCACAGAGGCACTGAAAGAGGATTTCACCCATCTAATGAACACACTAGACTAGACAAATATCAAGATGTATCCATCAGTGGACCAATTGCATGCTTTTGCAGAGGACAACAAGCCTTCAGTCGACTCCTTCAGACATTAAGCACCCCCCACAGCCCAAATGGAATGATACAAATATATATATTATACTTTTTTTTTTTTTTTTATAGTCGAATAATAGTCGACTAACGGCACATTTTGGCCAATCATAGTCGACTATCCAAATCCTTAGTCGGGGACAGCCCTAGTAGTAATATATTTTCACTGTAGAAGTATAGGGTCTTAGCACTGTAGAAGTATAATATCTGTTTACAGTAGAAGTACAGTATAGTATATTTTTACAGTAGAAGTACAGTATAGTATATGTTTACAGTAGATGTACAGTATAATATCTGTTTACAGTAGAAGTACAGTATAGTATCTGTTTACAGTAGAAGTACAGTATAGTATCTGTTTACAGTAGCAGTATAGTATCTTTTTACAGTAGAAGTACAGTATATTATCTTTTTACAGTAGACGTACAGTATATTATCTGTTTACAGTAGAAGTACAGTATAGTATCTGTTTACAGTAAAAGTACAGTATGGTATCTGTTTACTAACCAAGCTAACCTGAACCAAGCTAACCTGAACCAAGCTAAACTTACCTGAAATAGTCACTGCAGTCACACAGGAGGGCCTTGTGGGCATTCAACTCAGTGCTGTTGACTTTAATAACCACATCACAGAACCTTCCCTCATTAAGGATTGTACAGGACATTGTTTCCTTTTCCATGTGGGGATTTTAAATTGTATCTACAGAATATATTCAAGCTTACAGACAAGTAGCCGGAAACAACAAGTGATATCTTCACTTGGTCTTCTGAGATCTGAGATCTTCTGAGAGAATTGTTGTATATACTGTACACAAATGTTCTAGAATGTGCTATTATGACATCATACTGTGACATCACAAATGTCCTAGAATGTTCTATTATGACATCATACTGTGACATCACAAATGTTCTAGAATGTTATATTATGACATCATACTGTGACATCACAAATGTTCGATTATGACATCATACTGTGGCATCACAAATGTTCTAGTATGTTTGATTATGACATCATACTGTGACATCCAGTGATGGGAATAATGGCGTTATAAAACTCTTCCAATCTTAATAACACCGTAACTGTTACTGCCAAAAAATGCGGCGCGTTACTATGATTGAAGCTGTTTTTTTTATCAGACAGATCTCTGCCCTGAGAAGCAATACTTTTTTTCCTTGGTTAGTGGGCAGTGCGCGATTGGTAAAATGTCATGGTAAGCCAATCAGAGGTAGAGGTGTTAGAAAGAATCCAGAGTCTGACACACAGCGACAACACAAGCGACTCAGTCAACGACAGACCGCGGTTCCCTGTACGTTTTGATAGTTTGTTTGGCAAGCCCAAATAATCCAAAACTAATCCAACGAACAACACAAGCGAGCAGTCAACGACAGACCGCGGGTCCATGAGCGCTTTTTGTTCACTCTTGTGTTAGTTGTGTTGCAGCGCAGGGCACTACAGTAGTGGAGGCTACAGCCTTATCAACAGTGCTGCACTTCCTGGTTTAATAGCACAGTCTTTAGGTGCCTGTATGTCATGCATGTTTTAAATGTCATGATTAGATTAGTTTAGATGATTAGATTAGATTCTTATATCTGTATGTTGTGTATGTCATAAATGTCATGAATTGAAAATGGGGGACCCTGATGTAAACAAGACTAAAGTCTCTCTGGTCTGCATCCCTTTAACAATTGTGTGTATTGAGCTGTACTGTACTGTACCCATTCTGCAATCTGTTAATTAAAATGTTCAATCAATCAGTATATATTTGTTATTTAATTTTTGGTATAGTGCTTAACAAGCATAATTTAATGTTGCCCAGTTGTGGCCTGTTGAGGGGCAATACATATCAAAAGTTCCAAAACATCTATTGTGTTTGTATTTGTATGATCCACTATATAAACATAGTAATTATAATATCTACATACATGGCATTTGATTGGAGGCTAGTCTCACTTTGTCCCACAGCAACATTAAAATAGTTTAGATTTGTGTATGTTGTTTATGTAACAAATGTACTTGAAAGTAACACAATAGTTACTTTCTGAAGTAACTAGTTACTTTTATAATTTGTAACTGAGTAAGTAATTTAGTTACTTTTTGGAAGAAGTAACTAGTAACTGTAACTAGTTACTTTTTTAAAGTAACTTGCCCAACACTGCTGATTATGGAGTAAGGTATGACGTGAAATACAATGCTAAGAAGAGTGTCATTCTGATTTGCACGACTAAAAGCGATAAGGATATTTATTTTCCTTCTTTCTATCTGTCTGGGCTGGTGCTGGCCATCTGCTGTAGTACAAAATATTTGGGTCACATTCAGGGCCGCCTCAGGGGGTGTGCGAGCAGTGCGGTTGCACAGGGCCTCGCGGGAAGGGGGGCCTCGCACAATTTTTTATTTTTTTTGCGAGGCCCCCATTCCCGCGAGGCCCTTTTTCATCACAGACCTAAAATCTAATTTTGCTTAAATGCTTATATATTTCACATTAGACACGTTTGTAGAATGTGTCTGACTTGTTCCTGGCTCTGCGGCTCTGCAGACTGCAGATACACTATTGGAGCTCTGGGGCTCTGCAGCAGACATACTATTGGTTTCAACGAAGGGAGGGGTTACATGTGTACAGTCGGCCGGCGTGCGTCAGCTGCGTCTGACTATTTTGCGCGTGCAGCATTGGAGGTTATGCCAGCCAAGACGAAGAGGACGGTCGTTCGGCAGATGGACTGAAGATGAAAGTTGTTGCATGTTAGAAAGTTCAGTCAAGCTAGCCATGTCGTCTTAGCTAAAGGCAGGGACAGCTAGTTAGCTTTAGCTAGATTATAATATCGAGTGCTAACGTGTGGTTCAGTCGGGATAGCCATGTCGGCTAGTAGCTTAGCTAAAGGCTAACTAGCGTTAGCTAACCTAGAGAGAGCGCGTGCAGCATTGTTATGCCAAGATGAAGAGGACGGTCGTTCGGCAGATGAACTTCTTCAACTCCACGCGGTTGTCTCCATCCTCTTGGACGTTTGGTGAGTTTTTAATGCACTCTATTCTATTCCCGCCGTGGAGATATCTCTCTCTCTCTCTCTCTCTCTTGGGCCGGCTAGCTATCGTGGCTATGTTATGTTGGCTAACGTTATGTGGAGCCAGCGGGCCGGCTAGCTATCGTAGCTGACGCTCTGTTGGACCAGCGGGCCGGCTAGCTATCGTAGCTAACCTTATGTTGAGCTAGCGGGCCGGCTAGCTATCGTAGCTAATGTTATGTTGAGCTAGCGGGCTGGCTAACTATCGTAGCCAACGTTATGTTGAGCTAGCGGGCCGGCTAGCTGTCGTAGACGTTATGTTGAGCCAAGCGGGCCGGCTAGCTAACGTAGCTAACGTTATAATGAGCCAAGCGGGCTGGCTAGCTAACGTAGCTAACGTTATATTGAGCCAAGCGGGCCGGCTAGCTGTCGTAGCTAATGTTATATTGAGCCAAAGTGGGCCGGCTAGCTAACGTAGCTAACGTTATATTGAGCCAAAGCGGGCCGGCTAGCTAACATAGCTAACGTTATATTGAGCCAAAGCGGGCCGGCTAGCTAACATAGCTAACGTTATATTGAGCCAAACGGGCCGGCTAGCTGTCGTAGCTAACGGTGTGTACCTGGTGTCAGTACCTGGCTACTCTATTTGCAGTTAGCCTCCTTAGCTGATGTCGGCCGTTGGCTCCTTGCTACTTTGTTTTCTCTGGTATAGACCCTCTTCTCTTTGGATTTAAGTGTTGATCTTTGTCCTTTTGGATCTATGTATATTCATGTTGCCTTTGAAGTTATCTTTTCCCTCTGTTTTGTTCTTCCATTAAAAGTTGAATATCCTTTAGGGGCTCATCTTAGCTGTCTTGCTTATCTCTCTCTCTCTGTCTGGAACACAGACCCATCTCTCTCTCTCTCTCTCTGTCTGGACCACAGACTCATCTCTCTCTCTCTGGACCACAGACTCTCTCTGTCTGGATCATCACAGACTCTCTCTCTCTCTCTCTCTCTCTCTCTCTCTCTCTCTCTCTCTCTCTCTCTCTCTCTCTCTCTCTCTCTCTGAGCATTGCATTGCTTATAGTTGTCAATTGTGTCAGTCAGTTCATTGCAATTTTTCCTTCAGTCACATTTAGTTTTATCCTGCACCTGGCCTAAAACAGGTTGGATGTGCACACAGCTGCTCTACTGTGTTTGTAGCAGAGCAACCATACCTGAAGCCTTGTAAACAAAGACATCAACACTAGAGTGTGTACTTCTATCTACACAGTACAGCCAAAGCATTCCCATTGCTAGGCAAAAACTCCACCTGTTTTCTACACTGCTTCTTCCCTTGCTGGATTTTCTGCATTACTGCCACTTGTACATGTGTGTTGTGGAGAAATTTGTACAGTGTTACAAAGCGATAACACTGTATATTGACTGTAGAACGGGAGCTCTCTCTCTCTCTCTCTCTCTCTCTCTCTCTCTCTCTCTCTCTCTCTCTCTCTCTCTCTCTCTCTCTCTCTCTCTCTCTCTCTCTCTCTCTCTCTTGCTATATGTTGACTGTATCATGCCCAGCCTCGGGCAGCGCTATTATTTAACACTTTGATCGCCATGGGTTAAATTCATAATTTACAATCCCTCGCCAGCTCTATTTGTCTATGGAGAAGTTCCCCTTCTTTGCAGGGCTATAACTTTTTAAATTCTATTGCTACATTGCCATTATTATGGCCCATTCAATGTCCTATATGTATTGTTCAGGGTGTAGCAACGTTAAACTTTTTCATTCACATATTCATACTAAAATATGGTCTAAAGTATAAGTATGTTTTTATCGTTTTCTGCAGCTTTCTTCAGAACGTGATTTATAGCCCTAAATGCATTATATTGATGATCAGATACAGTTTGGTAGGAATCTGTGCGAGATGAAAAATTTCAACTGGACGTACTTCTAGAATGATCTACGTATGATCTGATGATGACCGGATGGGCGGGGATCGTTTATAATTCCGTGGGCAGCGTTATATCATTCATCCAGAGTGGGTCATATGTTCATCATAGCAGTTTATATGGAATACGTTAGAAAATAACGCTGAATCTTACCGTATGTTCTCTCGAACCGTTAGACAGTTGAGTGGAGCTCACCAGTACATCTCAGGGCTCCGGAAAGGAAATATGATTTCGATGACAGATTTTTGAAATATTGACATCAAAGACGAGTTACGGCATCTTCGGCAGAATGAGCATGGCTAGGAATGACGTCTTAACTCGTCATCGGCGATCATAGTGTTAAGAATATGTTGACTGTATGAAAAAAAAAAAAAATTATCTTTAGGGGGGGGGGGGGGGGGGGGGGGGGGCCTCGCGTTTCAACTCGCACAGGGCCTCGCATTTCTCCCAGGCGGCCCTGGTCACATTGTTACTGATCAAATGAGTGATGATGACGACATGTACCGACAGCTCAAGCTACAGTAACATGCTGAGGAAGGAGTTCCATTTCTGCTCTGCTGGGGTGAAAGTTAACCTGTTTAGGGCCTATTGCACGCCTCTCCATACTGCCCCCCTGTGGCTGGCTCAAGTTTAAGCAGGCTAGCTTTCATCGTGAGGTAAGCGACAGTTGTGATTGGAGGATCAAGAAAAGAGGGCAGGGTTTGAGATAGGTCTATTCTGCTGACGAAGCCTAGGTGGCGCTGCAGCGCCAGTGAAATGTTTTGTGCTGCTGGAGTTAACTCCTTTCATGCTCTGCTGCTGAGACACCTGATGTACAAATGTATCATGTCGTCTGAATGTGTCCCAGAAGCGTGATTACCAAAACAAGTCGCATTTCTCGGAGACGCTCTCTGATTGGCACTGACTGACGCTCTCTGATTGGCCACTGACGCGTTTTGGCCAATCCGTGACGAGCTGTGTCTTTGCCCATTTCCTCGTCAAACAGCCTGCAAACTACCTGGCGTTCTATCGCCATGATCTAAGACAAACTCTAACCTTAACCAACTTCGAAGAGTGCCTAAGCTTAACCAGTGTAGAAACAGGCGTCGGCCAATTTGCATACCGCCCCAACAGGTCCACGGAGGACGCCATAGCCCATGTGCTGCACACAGCAGCATCACACCTGGACAAGAGGCAGGGGAACTATGTGAGAATGCTATTCATCGACTACAGCTCAGCATTCAATACCATAGTCCCCTCCAAACTCATAGCCAAGCTCAGGGACCTGGGCTTGAACTATGACCTCTGCCAGTGGGTCTTGGACTTCCTGACGGGCAGACCCCAGGTGGTGAGAGCAGGCAACTGCACCTCCTCATCCATCACCCTCAACATAGGGGCCCCACAGGGCTGTGTTCTGAGTCCCCTCCTCTACTCCCTGTACACACATGACTGTGTGGCTCAGCGGAGCAACAACACAATCATCAAATTTGCTGACGACACAGTAGTGGTGGGCCTGATCTCTGCCAACGACGAGAGGGCCTACCTGGAAGAGGTCAAGGTCCTGGCGGGATGGTGCCAGGAAAACAGCCTCTCCCTGAACGTCAGCAAAACAAAGGAGATGATTGTGGACTTTAGGAGGTCGGGGGTCAGGGACTACAGCCCCCTCAGCATCGACGGGGCACCGGTTGAGAGAGTCAACAGCTTTAAGTACCTCGGAGCCCACATATCCGAGGACTTGACATGGACCACACACATTGACAGTGTTGTGAAGAAGGCACGACAACGCCTCTACTTCCTCAGGCGCCTAAGGAAGTTCCAAGTCAGTCAGAAGATCCTTAGGAACTTCTACTCATGTACAATAGAGAGCATCCTGACTGGCAACATCACCTCCTGGTTTGGGAATAGCACTGCACAAGACCGAAGCAGACTACAAAGAGTGACACGTTCAGCGGAACGCAGAATTGGAGGGGGGCTTCCCACCCTCCAGAACATTTACAACAAGCGGTGCAGGGGTAAGGCTAAGAGAATCATCAAGAACTCCAGCCACCCAAACAACTGCCTCTTTGAACTGCTGTGGTCAGGCAAGCGATACCGGAGTCTCAAGGCGAGCACAGAAAGACTCAGAAGAAGCTTCTATCCCCAGGCCATCAGGCTGCTCAACGAACAATAAACACTATGCAACAACCATCAAATGCACACAGCACACACATCCACACGCACACTCACTTTAAACAAACAACACACTGCAGCACCCACTCTCCACACTTTAGATCACCTAAACACACTTTATATTTATTGGTAAAGGATTTGCACTACAACTCGTACACCTACTGTAAATTGTACCTAAATTGTACCTCATCCCATTTCTGCTTTGCACTATATAGTATTGTATATTAGTACACTGCATAGTATATTGTATATTGTATGGTAACTCAGTTACTTCTATTCTGCATCGAACATTGTACATATGTCTATACTGAACACTGTGACCTCTACTTTTTACTTCTTTTTACATGCTACTTTATTTTATTTCATACTTATCTTGTCTAGCACAGTCTCTGGAGCGTAACAGTAAGAAGCATTTTGTATAAAAGTATTCTGTACTTCTGTATGACAACTATTAAAGAAACTAAACTAAACTAACCAATCAGAGAGCGTCTCCGAGAAATGCGGCTTGTTTTGGTAATCACGCGTCTCAGAACCGGATCATCCTGTTGCTGACGCAAGTCAACCTACTGTATCTCAGTGACATCAAGTTCCAGTCCTGTTGTAGAGCTGCTATTGGTTTATATTTTTATTTATTGTGAATGTGATGTAATTTGTTGATTATGTTTGTGTGTTTTTTACTCTGTGGACCATGTGTCTGTTAATAAAGATGATGATGATGATGATGATGATGATGATGATGATGATGATGATGATGATGATGATGATGATGATGATGATGATGATGGGGGGGGGGGGGGGGGTCATTTCCCATTCCTCATCATGGAAAAGCCTGTGGTTACTCGGTAGCCGGCCAGGCCGTTTATCGTTTAATTGTGGCCTAATATTAAACTACAAGCCAAGAAACTAAACACGTTTCGCAAATTATGCCACATCAATGTGGAACGCCCTACCTAAAGCTGTAAAGGAATGTGAATCCCTACCCACATTCAAAACCACTCTTAAAGAGCACCTACGGGAGACTGCAATTCGAAACTGGCCACCGTAAATGTCCAAACCCCCCACCCCCTCCTAATAGACAGTCTCCTCCCCGCCGCATGTATATATTCTCTCCCCACCGTATGTATATTTCTCTCCCACCCACCCACCCACCCCCTCCAAATGTACAGTCTCCTCCCCACTGTATGTATATACTCTGTCAGGATCTAGGGGTAACAGTACTGTATATTTGAATACCATTTATGTCACAAATGTATCAGTACTAAATACCTGTATGTCCCTATGCCATAAATGGCATGTATGTTGTGTATGTCCCTATGTCAATATGAATTGAAAATGGGCGACCCTGATGTAAACAAGACAAACGTCTTTCTCTGGTCTGCATCCCCGTAACAATTGTGTGTATTGAGCCGTACTGTATTGTACCCATTCTGCAATCTGTTAAATAAAGTTTTCATTCATCATTCATTCATTCGGTTGGACAAGTTTTGAAGTGGGTGCTATGACAAAATTCGACCACACGGAGGCACTGTTTGACCGCCCTCCAAGCTTTTAAATACAACCAGACGTCTCCGGCGCTGCTCTTCACATCTTGTCGGGTGATGAGCGTCTCGACCGCCGCGCGTCTGAAGAATCTCTGAACACGTCAGCGTGGAATATTTGCAATTGCTCCACAACAAGGTAAAGGTAGAGTACAGGCCCTAACAGTTGTTACTCAGTGATGCTGTAGCTCTTCAACGCGTCACCGCGTCAGGTGCATGTCTTGTATCTGCACGCACACTGCTACACACTACTCCTTATTTACAAAGTCAAGGTGTCATCAATAAGTGCATCATGCCACACATATCATAATAAGGACGAGGTAAACATGCGATTTGAGTAAGAAGAACGCAGACTAAATGTGCAAAGTGCATCTTTAGTTGAGTTGACTAGGCCGTGTGTCTATTAGTGCGGGGGGAATTAATTTGCACACCTGCGGCTGCAGAGATTATTATTGTACTGTTTTGTAGTTTGAACTCGAAGCTCACGTTTTAATGGTTAAATTCAACTTGATTTAATTAACTGCGTGATTAAGATCAAGTGACGCATTCACATTATGGACCAGCAGCACCTCTGGATATTCAATCATTTGGATAATCTGATTGATTGATTGAACATTTTATTAACGGATTGCAGAATGGGTACAGCTCTGTACATTGGAGGTGGGGGGGGGGGGGGGGGGGGACACTGTACACTGTACATTGGAATACTGACAAAGCCATACTTGGTCATTTACTTTACAACTGGGTTAGGACATTTGTAGGGGCCAGTTTAGAATTGCAGTCTCCCGTAGGTGTTCTTTGAGAGTGTTTTTGAAAGTGGGTAGTGATTCACATTCCTTTACAGCTGTGGGTAGGGCGTTCCACATTGATGTGGCATAATTGCGAAACGTGTTTAGTCCCTTGTTTGAGCCGAATCTGGGTTTAACATGATTTGTGGAGCTCCCTCTGGTGTTGTGATCGTGGTGTTCACTGACATTTGGGAAGTATTTTGACATGTACATGTGTACCTTAGTGGTGTAGTACTGTAGTGTATCTTGTAGACCAGGCCCATTGCAAGTTGCTGTACTCTGTCGTCTACTCTAAGCCAACCTAGGTTGTCAAAGTGTTCAGGGGTGAGGTGGGTTCTAGGAGTCGGGTCAAGCAGTAGTCTGACCAGTTTGTTTTGAGATGTTTGTAATTTTGTTTTTAGCGCCTTTGAGGTGCTTTGGTACCATGAGGTGCAAGCATAGTCGTAGTACCCTTGAATGAGTGCTCCTGTTAGAGTCTTCAGGGTATTCTTGTTTACCAGAGAGGAGATCCGGTACAAGAATCGAGTTTGTTGGTTGACTTTTCTTTTATTACCTCCTTCCTGTTCCTCCTTCTCAGCAGACTTCTTGTTTTGCCTGCTGGTGTCAACAGTAGCTTGCTAATCTGCCAAATGTGGTCGTCAGCATCAGCAGGGCTTTACCTGGTTTCTAGAGCTATGGGAAGCCATTTAGAGGCTCCACGCCAAGAAAAAGACACCGTGATCGGAGCTCTTTCAAAATGCTCGCTGCAATGACAACGTATTTGTATTATATTAATTTAGATGGTCTGAAAAAAATGAGGCATCATCACTCTAAGAGTAGTTACAAGCCGACATTCACAATGCATTCAGGGCAGGAACCAATCAACAAGAACCCCCAGGTTTCATCTCTAAAACACAGTGCCCTCGAGCAAGGCTTCAAGGTTTGTGATCAATTAAAAACGGTTAGATACTGAGGTAGGGAGGTTTGTGATCATGTTTTATATTAAAAACCGTTACATACTGAGGTAGGGAGGTTAGTGATCATGTTTTATATTAAAAACAGTTACATACTGAGGTAGGGAGGTTAGTGATCATGTTCTATATTAAAAACAGTTACACACTGAGGTAGAGAGGTTAGTGATCATGTTTTATATTAAACACAGTTACATAGTGAGGTAGAGAGGTTAGTGATCATGTTTTATATTAAAAACAGTTACATAGTGAGGTAGAGAGGTTAGTGATCATGTTTTATATTAAAAACAGTTACACACTGAGGTAGGGAGGTTAGTGATCATGTTTTATATTAAAAACAGTTACACACTGAGGTAGGGAGGTTAGTGATCATGTTTTAAATTAAAAACAGTTACACACTGAGGTAGGGAGGTTAGTGATCATGTTTTATATTAAAAACAGTTACACACTGAGGTAGGGAGGTTAGTGATCATGTTTTATATTAATTAAGCATTACATCACACGCAGGAGTGGTTTGTGACCAATAAACCATGCCTAGGGGTGGTTGTTAGGCCCGAGGCGCAGCCGAGGGTCGTTAGACCCCCCTAGGCATGGTTTATTGGTCACAAATCACGACTGCACGTGGTGTAAAGCTTTTATACAACTGCCAGATTCATCCAACCTTATTTCTATACAATAAACACACATTAATCGAAGATTTATTGAAAAAACCATCCGCCAGAAAAAGTAGTTCCCACAACTCCATGTGGAAGCAGCTTGAAGTGCATCCAACCAAACTAACACATCCAACTGTGTATTATTGGAATGATTGAGAGAAGTTGCCTCATGTGGAAGCAGCTTGAAGTGCATCCAACCAACTAACACATCCAACTGTGTATTATTGGAATGATTGATTGAAAATTTATTAAAACGTTTTCTTTGCCCTATAGGAAAAAAACGTTTTCTTCGCCCTATTTTTTTATTTATTTCTTTTAGCCTAAACTTAACCAGTTGGAAACCAGGGGTACAGTAATAAAATTAGCAATCAACCAATCAATCAATTCAATAGACCATGCTCACTTAAAACAGCGCTGCTTCTCTCTCAGTCTGACTCCCCCGCTGTTGCAGACAGGAGTGTGTGTGTGTGTGTGTGTGTGTGTCACAGTGTGTGTGTGCGTGTGTGTGTGTGTGTATGTGTGTGTGTGTGTGTGTGTGTGTGTGTATGTGTGTGTTTGTGGGTACGCCAGCGTCGGACAGTGTGAGAGAGAACGCTGCAGTCGGAAAGTAGGAAGGAAGAAATTTAAATCAATCAATTAATCTATCAATCAATCCGCGATTTTTCTTTTGTTCTAGATTGAGTCAAGACCCATCAATTACATCATCCAACATTGTTTAAAATACTAACACATTCCCCTTGACAGAATCGCTTCATATTTAGTCGTTATGGTGCTTTCAACATAACCATTTGTTCTCCGCGATCCTGTTTTCTCCCGGAGTGAGCCGGGGAGGGTTATGTGATTTGGTTGTGGGCGGGTCCTGAGCCCAGGACCGTGGATTGTTACCAATAAAGACGTGTGAATGGCCAATCAGAATCGAGAAATTTGCATGCCGTTGTATAAAAACAGTTACACACTGAGGTAGGGAGGTTAGTGATCATGTTTTATATTAAAAACAGTTACACACTGAGGTAGAGAGGTTAGTGATCATGTTTTATATTAAACACAGTTACATACTGAGGTAGGGAGGTTAGTGATCATGTTTTAAATTAAAAACAGTTACACACTGAGGTAGGGAGGTTAGTGATCATGTTTTAAATTAAAAACAGTTACACACTGAGGTAGAGAGGTTAGTGATCATGTTTTAAATTAAAAACAGTTACACACTGAGGTAGAGAGGTTAGTGATCATGTTTTATATTAAAAACAGTTACACACTGAGGTAGAGAGGTTAGTGATCATGTTTTATATTAAACACAGTTACATACTGAGGTAGAGAGGTTAGTGATCATGTTTTATATTAAAAACAGTTACACACTGAGGTAGAGAGGTTAGTGATCATGTTTTATATTAAACACAGTTACATACTGAGGTAGGGAGGTTAGTGATCATGTTTCATATTAAAAACAGTTACACACTGAGGTAGGGAGGTTAGTGATCATGTTTTATATTAAAAACAGTTACATACTGAGGTAGGGAGGTTAGTGATCATGTTTTATATTAAAAACAGTTACACACTGAGGTAGGGAGGTTAGTGATCATGTTTTATATTAAAAACAGTTACACACTGAGGTAGAGAGGTTAGTGATCATGTTTTATATTAAAAACAGTTACACACTGAGGTAGAGAGGTTAGTGATCATGTTTTATATTAAACACAGTTACACACTGAGGTAGAGAGGTTAGTGATCATGTTTTATATTAAACACCGTTACACACTGAGGTAGAGAAGTTAGTGATCATGTTTTATATTAAAAACAGTTACACACTGAGGTAGGGAGGTTAGTGATCATGTTTTATATTAAAAACAGTTACACACTGAGGTAGGGAGGTTAGTGATCATGTTTTATATTAAAACAGTTACACACTGAGGTAGGGAGGTTAGTGATCATGTTTTATATTAAAAACAGTTACACACTGAGGTAGGGAGGTTAGTGATCATGTTTTATATTAAACACAGTTACACACTGAGGTAGAGAGGTTAGTGATCATGTTTTATATTAAAACAGTTACACACTGAGGTAGAGAGGTTAGTGATCATGTTTTATATTAAAACAGTTACACACTGAGGTAGAGAGGTTAGTGATCATGTTTTATATTAAAACAGTTACACGCTGAGGTAGGGAGGTTAGTGATCATGTTTTATATTAAAAACAGTTACACACTGAGGTAGGGAGGTTAGTGATCATGGTTTATATTAAACACAGTTACATACTGAGGTAGGGAGGTTAGTGATCATGTTTTATATTAAACACAGTTACACACTGAGGTAGAGAGGTTAGTGATTATGTTTTATATTAAAAACAGTTACACACTGAGGTAGAGAGGTTAGTGATCATGTTTTATATTAAAAACAGTTACATACTGAGGTAGAGAGGTTAGTGATCATGTTTTATATTAAACACAGTTACACACTGAGGTAGGGAGGTTAGTGATCATGTTTTATATTAAAAACAGTTACACACTGAGGTAGGGAGGTTAGTGATCATGTTTTATATTAAACACAGTTACATACTGAGGTAGAGAGGTTAGTGATCATGTTTTATATTAAACACAGTTACATACTGAGGTAGGGAGGTTAGTGATCATGTTTTATATTAAAAACAGTTTCATACTGAGGTAGGGAGGTTAGTGATCATGTTTTATATTAAAAACAGTTACATAATGAGGTAGAGAGGTTGGTGATCATGTTTTATATTAAACACAGTTACATAGTGAGGTAGGGAGGTTAGTGATCATGTTTTATATTAAACACAGTTACACACTGAGGTAGGGAGGTTAGTGATCATGTTTTATATTAAACACAGTTACATACTGAGGTAGGGAGGTTAGTGATCATGTTTTATATTAAAAACAGTTACATAATGAGGTAGAGAGGTTGGTGATCATGTTTTATATTAAACACAGTTACATAGTGAGGTAGGGAGGTTAGTGATCATGTTTTATATTAAACACAGTTACACACTGAGGTAGAGAGGTTAGTGATCATGTTTTATATTAAAACAGTTACACACTGAGGTAGAGAGGTTAGTGATCATGTTTTATATTAAACACAGTTACACACTGAGGTAGGGAGGTTAGTGATCATGTTTTATATTAAAAACAGTTACATAGTGAGGTAGGGAGGTTAGTGATCATGTTTTATATTAAACACAGTTACACACTGAGGTAGGGAGGTTAGTGATCATGTTTTATATTAAAAACAGTTACATACTGAGGTAGAGAGGTTAGTGATCATGTTTTATATTAAAAACAGTTACACACTGAGGTAGGGAGGTTAGTGATGATGTTTTATATTAAAAACAGTTACACACTGAGGTAGGGAGGTTAGTGATCATGTTTTATATTAAACACAGTTACACACTGAGGTAGGGAGGTTAGTGATCATGTTTTATATTAAAAACAGTTACACACTGAGGTAGGGAGGTTAGTGATCATGTTTTATATTAAACACAGTTACACACTGAGGTAGGGAGGTTAGTGATCATGTTTTATATTAAAAACAGTTACACACTGAGGTAGGGAGGTTAGTGATCATGTTTTATATTAAAAACAGTTACATACTGAGGTAGAGAGGTTAGTGATCATGTTTTATATTAAAACAGTTACACACTGAGGTAGAGAGGTTAGTGATCATGTTTTATATTAAAAACAGTTACATACTGAGGTAGGGAGGTCTGTGATCATGTTTTATATTAAAAACAGTTACACACTGAGGTAGAGGTTAGTGATCATGTTTTATATTAAAACAGTTACACACTGAGGTAGGGAGGTTAGTGATCATGTTTTATATTAAAAACAGTTACATACTGAGGTAGGGAGGTTAGTGATCATGTTTTATATTAAAAACAGTTACATACTGAGGTAGAGAGGTTAGTGATCATGTTTTATATTAAAAACAGTTACATACTGAGGTAGGGAGGTTAGTGAGCATGTTTTATATTAAAAACAGTTACATACTGAGGTAGAGAGGTTAGTGATCATGTTTTATATTAAAAACAGTTACACACTGAGGTAGAGAGGTTAGTGATCATGTTTTATATTAAAACAGTTACACACTGAGGTAGGGAGGTTAGTGATCATGTTTTATATTAAAAACAGTTACATACTGAGGTAGGGAGGTTAGTGATCATGTTTTATATTCAAAACAGTTTCACACTGAGGGTGGGAGGTTAGTGATCATGTTTTATATTAAACACAGTTACATACTGAGGTAGGGAGGTTAGTGATCATGTTTTATATTCAAAACAGTTTCACACTGAGGGTGGGAGGTTAGTGATCATGTTTTATATTAAACACAGTTACACACTGAGGTAGAGAGGTTAGTGATCATGTTTTATATTAAACACAGTTACACACTGAGGTAGAGAGGTTAGTGATCATGTTTTATATTAAAAACAGTTACACACTGAGGTAGAGAGGTTAGTGATCATGTTTTATATTAAAAACAGTTACACACTGAGGTAGAGAGGTTAGTGATCATGTTTTATATTAAACACCGTTACACACTGAGGTAGAGAGGTTAGTGATCATGTTTTATATTAAAAACAGTTTCACACTGCGGGTGGGAGGTTTGTGATCATGTTTTAAATGTCCCATAGGATAGTGGGGTGAAGTTGATTGACACTCTCTTGAATCTCCCGTCGTCTCCTCTCTCTCCTCCAGACCTCCGTTTGTCCCCCAGGAAGGGAGCCGGCCCTCCAGCAGCATGATGGACTACTGCTCCCCACAGCCATCGCGTCATCGTCACAACCCCGTGGACAGCATCTGCCGCAAGCTGCAGACCATCCAGTGGCGCGGTGACCGGGAGCGCAACTCGCCCTTCCAGATCCCCAAGCTGTCCTCCAGCAGCTACGACAGCCCCCAGTGCGGCCTCAGGGGCAACCTGGAGGCCATCCTGAAGAAGCGCGCCGTGCGTGGCGGAGAGGGCGGGGGGAGGGGAGAGGACGGCGCGGGGATGCTGACCCCCCAGAGGGCTTGGAGGAGCCACTCGAGTCCCTCTGCGGTCACTAGTACCACCCCGTCCGCCCACTTCTCCACCCCGGCCACCACCAGGATCCCTGCGCCGGCCAACGTCACCTTTAACATGGGCAGCGCTCGGGCAGAGAAGAGAGGCGGCGGCGGTGGTGGTACCGGTACCGGTGGACTGGCACACGGCAGGACGTGGCAGAGGTCTTGCTCCACGCCAGCCGCGGCTCAGACCAAGGACTCTTCTTCCTCTTCTTCTTCTTGCTTTACTTTCTCGCGAGAGGAAGTCCATCATTTCGCGCACCTGGAGGGCGAGAGGCCGCAGAGCCGCAGTCCGCCGCAGCTGTTGTTCGCTCCCGTAAACGACAACAACCGGACGCACGATATCCTCGCCTACAACTTCTGCCCGGCGGCGGACTCTGTGAGCCCTCTGGAGTGTGAGCTGCAGTTCCCTGCTCTGGTGGTCAAGAGGCTGTCCATGGGAGACGGAGGTAGGTGGGGAGCAGGGGTGCAGTCGTGCACACACCCGGTTACACGCCGTGTTATTAGTAGTCACTCAGGGCAGAAGTGCGCGCAATGATAAGTACCCAGCCGTTGTAGAAAGCTACCCGGCCGGCGGCCGGCACTTCTCACCTAGACTTTGCATAATAATAGGAACCTACGAGAAGGTGGGGGGCTGCTTGATCTCCATTGTTATGCATAATAATCATCTGTTCTGTGCGCAACTGAGGGTACATGTATGCGCGTGCGCGGGAGCACGCGTGCGGCGTGTCACCAGTTCCCATATTACGACTGCACCACTGGTGGGGAGGGAGGAGGAGATGTTGTATTTAGGGACCACCGATCCAACATTTTCAGTCCCAATCCAGATACCTGGGCTTTGGGTATCGGCTGATGCTGCGTTCCGATCCATTACATTTAATGGGGTCATTGGGGTCAACTTTTTGGGACGTTAGCTTATTTGCCATCTACCCTGGAGTTAGACCAGCAGATGCATACCCCTTTCTTCTCTGTGCATGCATTAGGCTTAGGGAACAGCCGCACCGTTAGCCTAGCTTAGCGGCATTCACTGGAAGTAGGTGTGCCAGTGTAGCCTAGTTCCCAACAGTCACGAAATACACTCCAAATACAACTCTAAAAAGTCCCTGTAAACATGTTGTGACCTGTGTATTTACCACGTGGAGAAATAACTATTTTCTATTGACATTTTAGTTTTCTAAGCAGATACTGAACTATTTTTTGCCGAACCACTCGCCTCAAAAGCCCCGTTCTTCAAAAAGCAACAGGGCTTTTGAGGTGATGAAATCGGCAAAAAATTGTTCAGAGTATATATCTGCTCAGGAAACTAAAATGTCTCCATGTGGTAAATACAGGAACGTAAATACAGGAACGTTTTAGAGTTGTATTTCATGACTGTTGGGAACTAGGCTACACTGGCACACCTACTTCCAGTGAATGACGCTAAGCTAGGCTAACGGTGCGGCTGTTCCCTAAGCCTAATGCATGAACAGAGAAGAAAAGAATAATAATAATAACTTTATTTGTATAGCACTTTTCATACAGAGGTTGCAGTTCAAAGTGCTTCACAACAGTAAAAAATACAGGCATAAGCGAGCATAAAAAGATATACAGGTAGAATCACAGTGTTTCACATTAGGATCTAGCATCCCAATAGGCTCACCGCTTACAGTTTTCAGTAACACAAACACAAATAGTTTAAAATGATTCCGTTTAAAAATAGTCAAAAAATTATAAAATAGAACGGACATAAAAAATACAGGCATGAGCGAGCATAGCAAGGTATGGCAAATCAGTGTTTCACATTAGGATCTAGCATCCTAATAGGCCAGGGGTGGCCAACCAGTCAGAGACTAAGAGCCACAAAAAAATTACTGTGGTACCACAAAGAGCCACACCATATACCAGCGTTTCTCAACCTTTTTTTTCAGTCACGGCACCCTTCATGTGTTTATAGGTCTCACCCTCTGGCCTCTGAAGTTGCTAATGTCTTTTTTATTTGGGCCTCACAGGGTTAAAAGTACCCTGTGAGACCCACTGTTGCAAAATTACAAAATCACTTTTAGCCATTTAAAAAAATTATGTTTATTTAAAAAATGTTAAAGGGGAACTATTTTACTATTTCTTTCACTATTTGGGCACTTTTACACAATTCCTGTGAGTCTATGGAACACCTAGGTTTTTTTCAAAAAAAATGCATTGTTTTGTATTTCTTTTTTTTTCTTTATTGGTCTTTTTCCCCCTCCATTTTTCCTCCGATTTTTCTCCCATCCCAATGTTAGTCGTATGCCAATTCCCAGTCCCTTCCTGATCGCTGCGCACTTACCCCCCACAGTCAGATCATCTGGGAGAGTGGAGGCTACCACGTGCTTCCTCCGACACACGTCCAGCCAATCACCGCTTCTTTTCACCTGGCAGCGCGGATTCTCATTGAGAGGGTGTAGCGTGTGGGAGGACCACACTATCCCCCTCACGTCCAATCCGCGCTTAGCAGGCGCCCCGACCGAACTGTAGGAGTCGCTGTTTATAACGACCCGGACCCACCCCGCCAGCTTCTCCCACCCTCTGATACAGCCAATTGTATCAGTGCAGACGGCCAGCCAAGCTGTTATGGATGGAAGAGCCGCACATTGACGGGCAAAGAGCCGCATGCGGCTCGCGAGCCGCGGGTTGGCCACCCCTGTAATAGGCTCTCTATTCAGTAATACAAATAATCAGTGTTTCACATTTGGATCTAGCAAATAATAAAAATAGTTTAAAATGATTCAGTTTAAAAATAGTCATCAGTAAGAAGTAAAAAGTGCAATAACCGACACATTAATTTGATAGGCAGTGTATAAGAGTAGGCAGGGTAAGAATAGTGCAGTTAAATACAAGTTGTGTCAGGATATCCCTGATGTTTCCTCTTGCCACTAGGTGGTAGCAGATATCTATCAGTGAAATGCCTGAGCAAAGAGATTTTAAGCTTTTTTTTAAGCTAGGGATGCCCCGATCGATCGGCCACCGATCGTTATCGGCTGATATTCAGTATAAATATGCGATCGGTGATCGGTGATAATGTTTTATTTTCACAGATCGTCAAACCCGATCACTCGCTGTCGCTGAGTTCTGTCTCAGACACCGGTGGTGCGGCGTCTGCTCTCGAGTCCAGCCCCTCCCGCACGCATGTAAACACGGGTCTAGTCTAGTGAGACACGGGAGGACTGCGTGGCGTGGCGGCATCTCCCTGAGCTAACGTTAGCTTAGCTACCGTTACAAAATGACCCAGTCAACTATTCACTTTAAGTTTAATACATGATGAGGCATTGTCTAACCGAACGGTATCTAGCCGGCCAGCTACCGATAGCTCCTGACATCAACAAACGCCGGCTCTAGCAAGTATAGTAGGTAGGTATGATACCTGTTAGCTGTTAGCTGTTAGCTCACGTTAGCGCAAGTTAGTTCACTGTTAAAAACGAAATGTCCCATTGAACTAAATAATTCACTGAGGCGTTGTATTAACGTTATATATCCGGCTAGCAGTAGCTACAGATAGCTCCTGATATCAATGTCTTATAACACTGATTCAATGCGTATACGAGCTGAGGGCTTGCTGAGCACAGTTAAGTAACGTTATACCAATAGGTCCAGGTGCAGCGCCGGAGAATCCTGGCCGTAGCTCGAGGCTACTCGAATATAGGTCCAGCTGCAGCTCCGGAGAATCCTGGCTGTAGCTGGAGGCTACTAGAGTACACACAGACAGTGGAGCTTGTTGCGTGGTGGCGATGTCTCGCAGATAATACAAGTACAAGTCTAATTATATAATATATATATTTTATAAAAAAAAATAAAAAAAATTATATATATTTTTTTAATTTCTTTTAATCAAAAACGATCGGTATCAGATCGGTATCGGCCGATATGGCTCACAACGATCGGTGATCGTATCGGTGGCAAAAAACGTGATCGGGGCATCCCTAATTATAGCCTATAGCAGTGGTCTGCAATAGGCGGCGAAATTGGCCCGCCAGCAATGATATCTGGCTCGTCAAATTATTTAAAAAAATATCGATATTAAATTAGCCATTGTTTTTATTTCTGGTCCGCCCAATACAATGGCTTGGAAAAAATGTGGCCCGAGGCCAAACTTAATTGCTGACCCCTGGCCTATAGCTTAGTAGCACCGGGGCTCCCCAGGGAACGGTCATCTCACCAGTCCTGTTCACTCTGTACACCGACGACTGGAGCGGCTCAGACCCTGAGATGCTCTTCATCAAATACTCTGATGACACAGTCATCGTTGACGCCACCAACTCCAATGACCGCATCATTGGAGAAATGAACAGGTTCGCAGAGTGGTGTAAGAACAACTTCCTGGACATAAACCCCAGCAAAACAAAGGAACTGCTGGTGGACTTCAGGCGTGACCCCACAACTCTCCCGGCTCTGGAGATAAATGGCCAGAAAATAGAGCGCGTTGAGGAGTATAAATATCTTGGCACCACCAAGCTCACCTTCAAGACCAACACAGATAACATCCACTCTTAAGTGCCAACAGCGACTGTTCTTCCTCAGGAAGATGAGGAAGCTTCAGGTGCGACCATCAACCCTGCAGGCTTTCTACAACTCCTTTGTGGAATCGATAATGTCCTTTAACATCACATCATGGTTTGGAGTGATGCGTGCCATCAACCGGAAACCTCTCGACAGGGTCGTTAAGATCAGCGGCAAGATAATTGGGAAGGACTCGGCAGCATCCACAAGAAACGGACAGTTAAAAAGGCCTCCCAAATAGTTGAGGACAACACACACACCCTTCACACCCATTACAAACTAATGCCCTCAGGCCGTCGATACAGAGCTTCATCACTGAATAAAAGGGGATTACCGTAATCTTCGGACTATAAGGTGCACCGGAGTATAAGCCGCAGCCGCAGACTGATGTGTACATATATAAGCCGCACTGGACTATAAGCCGCAGGTGTTTTAATGTTTAATTACCATATGTAAGGATATGTAAGGATTCATGCACAGAGGGGATTGTCGGGAAAGAGATGGCTGTTTGAGGAAGCTCCCATTTATTAACATACAGTATGGCGCGGACCGGCCATAGCTCGGTACACACTGCGGCCGGCTAGCGTGATGATAGCTGAATCTGGTGTGCTAGAGTCCATCCATGATTCTGTGAAAATCATACAGCAGCAGTCTGCTAAGTTTCTCTTGAGTAGTGAGTCGCAAGCGGATTTCATCCATCTTGTTCCGAATGGAGCGGGCGTTTGTTAGGAAGAGTGTGTCGGCAACGGTGGCTTGACTGGAGTAGCCGTTCGCCTACTGTAGCATTGATGCCGGCCCGCTTGCCTCGCTCCTGCTTCCGTTCACAGCGTCTTCTTCTCCGCTTGTCTGTCGCGGCAGGAGCCTCGCTTGGAGGTCCCCTAGTGGCCGTTAGCTGTAAAAAAATCCATAGATTAGCCGCACCGTTGTATAAGCCGCAGGGTCGAAAAATGGGGAAAAAAGGCGCGGCTCATAGTCTGAAAATTACGGTAGGTAGCTTCGTGCCAACCTCCATCTGACTGCTGAACACCTAGGTCTGGTGGAGGCCGGACTGCCCCCCCCCCCCCCCCCCCCCCCCAACGACTTTGGACTACTTAAAATAGACTCTCCCTTCCACCTGATGGACATATACTATGTACCTGTACTACCATTATTTATTATTTATATACATACAGAACTGCTCCACATGGTTTTTAATATATCATGCTTTAAGTACTGTAGTTTTAATGTAGTTGGTGTTTTTTTTATATAGTGGTCTTTTTATTGTAGTTTTAACAATTTTTTTATATAGGGTCTATGTAATGTGACTGTATGTTTGTATTTGCACAAATGAAGTTCCGAAAGGAAAATAAAGTAATTTGAAGTTGAAGTATATCAGAGCTTGTCCTGATGGTGTACACTTGCCCACTTTAAAATAATTAATGCTTTATTGCCATAAAAATCATCAGTTGCTAAGAATTTATTCAGTTCCCATCAGATGTTCCCATCAGTCTGGAGAATATAGATCTGTAGATGTAATTCATCAGTCTGGAGAATATAGATCTGTAGATGTAATTCATCAGTCTGGAGAATATAGATCTGTAGATGTAATTCATCAGTCTGGAGAATATAGATCTGTAGATGTAATTCATCAGTCTGGAGAATATAGATCTGTAGATTTCCCCATCAGTCTGGAGAATATAGATCTGTAGATGTAATCCATCCGTCTGGAGAATATAGATCTGTAGATTTCCCCATCAGTCTGGAGAATATAGATCTGTAGATGTAATCCATCCGTCTGGAGAATATAGATCTGTAGATGTTCCCATCAGTCTGGACAATATAGATCTGTAGATGTTCCCATCTTTCTGGAGAACATCAGTCCATGGAGCCAAAATCACCTCTATCTCAGGGCCCATGTTCCTGTAAAAGGACCAGAGGAACTTCAGACATCTATCATCACACTTGATGAGTAATTAAGCATTACATCACGTGCAGGAGTGGGTTGTGACAATTAGACCATGCCTAGGGGTGGTCGTTAGAAGGCATGGTCTAATTGTCACAACCCACGACTGCGTGTGGTGTAATGGCTTTTATACAACTGGCACATTCATCCAACCTTATTGCTATATTGCTATACAATAAACACACATTAATTGAAGATTTATTGAAAAAAACATCCGCCAGAAAAAGTAGTTCCCAAAAAAAAGAGAAGTTGCCTCCATGTGGAAGCAGCTCGGAAGTGCATCCAACTGTTCTCAGTAGGACATCCAACAAACTAACACATCCAACTGTCTTTCAACTAGGCATCCAACAAACTAAGACATCCAACTGTTCTCAGTAGGACATCCAACAAACTAACACATCTAACTGTCTTTCAACTAGGCATCCAACAAACTAAGACATCCAACTGTCTTTCTACTAGACATCCAGCAAACTAACACATCCAACTTTTCTTTAGTTTTTAACCTACTTTCTATAGAACTTCATTCTTAGATGCTTCTATAGAAAGTAGGTAAAACAAATAAAAAAAAGTTTTCTTTGCCCTATAAGATTTTTCTTTAAACCTTTCTTTCTATAGAAGCAGCTGGGAGGTGCACTGTTTTAAGTGAGCGTGGGTTATTGAATTGATTGATTGATTAGGCCCTCTTTCGAAGTTGGTTAGAGTTTGGAATCAGGGCTGATGGTTTATCGCCCTGCTCTAAAGACAAACTTTAACCTTAACCAACTTCGAAAGAGGGCCTAAACTTAACCAGTTGGAAACAAGGCTGCTTCTATAGAAAGTAGGTAAAAAAAAAAAAAAAATGCAATCAATCAATTCGTGCGATTTTTATTTTGTTCCACAATGACTCATGACCCATCATGATCAATTACATCATCCAACATTGTTTAAGCAACTAAGACATTCGCCGTGACAGATCGTTTTTCATTTAGTCTTTATGACCCTATCACCATTATCCTTTCGTAATGTTTCCTGTCCAGCTTGTCCGCCATCTTGCTTTCATCCCTAAAACCACGAACGGCGCATTGATAGTAATGCGGTTGTGGGCGGGTCCTGGGACCAAGAGCGTTGGGTTATGAAAAATACCCACGTGTAAGTTGACTGTTTCAGCCAATCAGAATCGAGAAATTTGCATGCCGTTGTATAAAGACAAACTCTAACCATAACCAACTTCGAAAGAGGGCCTAAACTTAACCAGTTGGAAACCAGGCGGACAGTAATAAAATTTGCTGTTTCCAACTGGTTAAGTTTAGGCCCTCTTTCGAAGTTGGTTAAGGTTAGAGTTTGGAATCAGGGCTGGTGGTCTATTGCCCTGCTCTAAAGACAAACTCTAACTAGGGATGCCCCGATCGATCGGCCACCGATCGTTATCGGCCAATAATCAGTATAAATATGCGATCGGTGATAATGCTTTATTTTCGCCGATCGTCAAAACCGATCTCACTCGCTGAGTTCTGTCTCAGACACCGGGAGCTGCACACAGTGCTGCGGCATCTGCTCCTCCTCCAGCCCCTCCCGCACGCATGTAAACACGGGTCTAGTCTAGTCTAGTGGGATGGGACCTCCCTGAGCTAACGTTAGCTACCGTTACAAAATGACCCAGTCAACTATTCACTTTTAGTTTAATACATGATGAGGCATTGTCTAACCGAACGGTATCTAGCCGGCTAGCTACTGATGGCTCCTGATATCAACAAATGCTCCAGTAAGTCTAGTAGTGCATGTTGATACCTCCGTTAGCTCACGTTAGCTGACGTTAGTTCACTGTTCAAAACGAAATGTCCCATTGAACTAAATAGTTCACTGAGGCGTTGTATTAACGTTATATAGCCGGCTAGCAGTAGCTACAGATAGCTCCTGATATCAATGTCTTATAACACTGATTCGATGCGTATTCGAGCTGAGGGCATGTTGTTGAATGTGATCAATAGGGTCCAGCTGCAGCTCTGGAGAATCCTGGCCGTAGCTGGAGGCTACTCGAGTATAGGGTCCAGCTGCAGCTCCGGAGAATCCTGGCCGTAGCTGGAGGCTACTCGAGTACACACAGACAGTGGAGCTTGTTGCGTGGTGGCGATGTCTCGCAGATAATACAAGTACAAGTCTAATTATATAATATGTATATTTTATAAAAAAATAAAAATAAAAAATGTATATAAAATAATTAAAAAAAAAATTTTATCAAAAACGATCGGTATCGGTATCGGCCGATATGGCTCACGACGATCGGTGATCGGTATCGGTGGCAAAAAACGTGATCAGGGCATCCCTAACTCTAACCTTAACCAACTTCGAAAGAGGGCCTAAACTTAACCAGTTGGAAACAAGGCTGCTTCTATAGAAAGTAGGTACAAATAATTTTTTTAATTTTTTTTGCAATTAATCAATCAATCAATCAATTCTCATGACTCATCAATTACATCATCCAACATTGTTTAAGCAACTAAGACATTCGCCGTGACAGAATCGTTTTCCATTTAGTCTTTATGACCCTATCACCATATCCTTTCGTAACGTTTACTGTCCGCCATCTTGCTTGCATTTCTAAAAACTCGCACGGCGGAGTGATAGTAATTCGGTTGTGGGCGGGTCCTGGGACCAAGAGTGTGGGGTTATTATTAGAAATACCCACGTGTAACTTGACTGTTTCAGCCAATCAGAATCGAGAAATGTGCATGCCGTTGTATAAAGGAACTTCATACATCTATCATCACACTTCATGAGTAAAGGAACTTCAGACGTCTATCATCACACTTCATGAGTAAAGGAACTTCAGACATCTATCATCACACTTCATGAGTAAAGGAGCTTCATACATCTATCATCACACTTCATGAGTAAAGGAACTTCAGACGTCTATCATCACACTTCATGAGTAAAGGAACTTCAGACATCTATCATCACACTTCATGAGTAAAGGAGCTTCAGACATCTATCATCACACTTCATGAGTAAAGGAGCTTCAGACGTCTATCATCACACTTCATGAGTAAAGTAACTTCAGACATCTATCATCACACTTCATGAGTAAAGGAGCTTCAGACATCTATCATCACACTTCATGAGTAAAGGAGCTTCAGACGTCTATCATCACACTTCATGAGTAAAGGAGCTTCAGACATCTATCATCACACTTCATGAGTAAAGGAGCTTCAGACGTCTATCATCACACTTCATGAGTAAAGGAGCTTCAGACATCTATCATCACACTTCATGAGTAAAGGAGCTTCAGACGTCTATCATCACACTTCATGAGTAAAGGAGCTTCAGACATCTATCATCACACTTCATGAGTAAAGGAACTTCAGACATCTATCTTCACACTTCATGAGTAAAGGACCTTCAGACATCTATCATCACACTTCATGAGTAAAGGAACTTCAGACATCTATCATCACACTTAATGAGTAAAGGAACTTCAGACATCTATCATCACACTTAATGAGTAAAGGAACTTCAGACATCTATCATCACACTTCATGAGTAAAGGAACTTCAGACATCTATCATCACACTTCATGAGTAAAGGAACTTCAGACATCTATCATCACACTTCATGAATAAAGGAACTTCAGACATCTATCATCACACTTCATGAGTAAAGGAACTTCAGACATCTATCATCACACTTCATGAGTAAAGGAACTTCAGACATCTATCATCACACTTCATGAGTAAAGTAACTTCAGACGTCTATCATCACACTTCATGAGTAAAGGAACTTCAGACGTCTATCATCACACTTCATGAGTAAAGGACCTTCAGACATCTATCATCACACTTCATGAGTAAAGGACCTTCAGACATCTATCATCACACTTCATGAGTAAAGAAACTTCAGACATCTATCATCACACTTCATGAGTAAAGGACCTTCAGACATCTATCATCACACTTCATGAGTAAAGGACCTTCAGACATCTATCATCACACTTCATGAGTAAAGAAACTTCAGACATCTATCTTCACACTTCATGAGTAAAGAAACTTCAGACATCTATCTTCACACTTCATGAGTAAAGGAACTTCAGACGTCTATCATCACACTTCATGAGTAAAGGACCTTCAGACATCTATCATCACACTTCATGAGTAAAGAAACTTCAGACATCTATCTTCACACTTCATGAGTAAAGAAACTTCAGACATCTATCTTCACACTTCATGAGTAAAGAAACTTCAGACATCTATCTTCACACTTCATGAGTAAAGAAACTTCAGACATCTATCTTCACACTTCATGAGTAAAGGACCTTCAGACATCTATCATCACACTTCATGAGTAAAGGACCTTCAGACATCTATCATCACACTTCATGAGTAAAGAAACTTCAGACATCTATCTTCACACTTCATGAGTAAAGAAACTTCAGACATCTATCTTCACACTTCATGAGTAAAGGAACTTCAGACGTCTATCATCACACTTCATGAGTAAAGGACCTTCAGACATCTATCATCACACTTCATGAGTAAAGAAACTTCAGACATCTATCTTCACACTTCATGAGTAAAGAAACTTCAGACATCTATCTTCACACTTCATGAGTAAAGAAACTTCAGACATCTATCTTCACACTTCATGAGTAAAGAAACTTCAGACATCTATCTTCACACTTCATGAGTAAAGGACCTTCAGACATCTATCATCACACTTCATGAGTAAAGGACCTTCAGACATCTATCATCACACTTCATGAGTAAAGAAACTTCAGACATCTATCTTCACACTTCATGAGTAAAGAAACTTCAGACATCTATCTTCACACTTCATGAGTAAAGGAACTTCAGACGTCTATCATCACACTTCATGAATAAAGAAACTTCAGACATCTATCTTCACACTTCATGAATAAAGAAACTTCAGACATCTATCTTCACACTTCATGAATAAAGAAACTTCAGACATCTATCTTCACACTTCATGAATAAAGAAACTTCAGACATCTATCTTCACACTTCATGAATAAAGAAACTTCAGACATCTATCATCACACTTCATGAGTAAAGTAACTTCAGACATCTATCATCACACTTCATGAGTAAAGTAACTTCAGACATCTATCATCACACTTCATGAGTAAAGTAACTTCAGACATCTATCATCACACTTCATGAGTAAAGGAGTATAATGCTGGTTTTGAGCTGTGTTTTTTTTTGTTTTTCCTAATCTTCTACTCGGTGCTAGGCCTAGAGGAAAACCTACTGTATCATGCGCTTGATCCTTATCTAACTTTAACGTGTGTGTGTGTGTGTGCGTGTGTGTGTGTGTGTGTGTGTGTGTGTGTGTGTGTAGGATCAGCGCTGTCCTCAGAGTTCAGGAAGGAGATTATGGCCGAGGTTAGTCTAATCTGCGAGGAGGATCTGCTGGACACCATCTTTCACGCCTGTGACACCCAGCGCAGAGGTACACTACACACACACACACAGACCAGGCTGCAGAAACAAATTAGTGGGGGGGCATAAAATTTTCTCGGGGGGGCACAATGGTTTTTCAACACAGGTTCCCTTTTATACGTTTCAGCTGGGACAACGGTGCTGTGGCTTGCTTGGCGCTGCCCATGGTGCTGAACTAAACAGCAGAGAGGCAATTGAAAAATCAAATTTCTCTATCTTAAGAACATTCACTTATACAAAAACAGACTGAACGGATATATATAACAGACCTGCTGGGGCAGCGGACTGAGAGCAGGGGACACAGACAGGCTGGATAAGATGGTCAGGAAGGCCAGTAGCGTGGTTGGGGTGGAGCTGGACGCCCTAGCGAGGGTGGCGGAGAGGAGGAACCTTGCTAAGCTCCAGGCCATCAGGGAAAACCCCTCCCACCCACTATACACAGACTTGGCTGACAGGAGGAGCATGTATTGTTATAGGCTCACACTACCTAAATGCAGCACTGAACGGCACAGGAAGTCCTTCATTCCGACAGCCATCAGACTATACAATATCACTGTGCCTCACTGCATCACTGAGCACAGAGTGACAGTTACCATCTTCCTGGACTCTTACTTTTTAAACAGCACTGTGCAATATTACACCTACTGTAGACTTCAGTATATTTTTACTGTATTTATTTACTGTATCTTTTATTCTATTTTTATTCTATTTCATTTTATTCTATTCTTAGGCCATTTGTTTTGTTATTCTTATTCGTGACTTGTTCTGTCTAAATGTTTAATGTTGAGTGATTTGCAGTGTCAAATTTCCCTCAGGGTAATACATTTCTATTCTATTCTATTCTATATCTTTGAAAAGTCTCCATTTATTCAACACTTCTGAATTCACTGACAAACTGAACTGACAAAAATAAGGTGCATAAAAAAGCAAACAAAATTCCTCCACATTCCTTCACCATCATTAGTAGAGCGGCAAGCGGCGTTTGGGGACAGAGTGAAATCTTCTTAAAACACTGCCCCTCCACTCATTCCTGAACTCAAGTCCTTCTCAAATGCCAACTGAATTAAATTGGCCTTGCGTTGATGAAGCATACTAAGGCGATGTTCTGTAAAGATGTTCTTGAGGGTAGAAAACGAATTCTCACAGAGTGCCGTGCTAGCTTCAGTAGTGTTGTTGTTGACATCAGTGCCCACTAGGGCTGTTCCCGACTAAGCATTTGGATAGTCGACTTTGATTGACAAAAAAAAAAAAAAAATGCAGGGTGGGCACAGCTGACTCAGTGAGCGGGCCAGGCCCCCCAATGCCCGCCCATGGCGCCGGGTCTGCACACACACACACACACACACACACACACACCCACCCAGCGCAGAGGTACACTACACTACACACACACACACCCAGTGCAGAGGTACACTACACTACACACACACACACCCAGCGCAGAGGTACACTACACACACACACACACACATCCTGTGACACCCAGCGCAGAGGTACACTACACTACACACACACACACCCAGCGCATAGGTACACTACACAAACACACATCCCAGTGTTTTCATCATTTTCATGAGACTATAAGCACATTTTATCAGTTAATGTTCTGTTTGGCAAGATCACTGTTTGTGTCACTGTCTTGAATTGTGACTTATTTATGTGGTTGGGAATTGTTTTTGCACATTTTTGTTGCTGCTTTTAAAAGCGTTTACATTTTATACATTTTAGAACGGAACTAGGCTATGCACATCCTGGTCCAAGAATAAGATGACCAGTGAAGAGACTAGATTAGATTCCACATATGACGTATATATTGACATGACGGCCAGAGCCTGGTGAAAAAGAATTTGAAGGATTTAATTCCAAAACGCATCATATCCATTTTGAAAGAAAATTGTTGCCTGAAATATATTCCTCGACATTTACTCGTATTACAATTATTGAATTAAGGTCGCATTCATACCAGAGCTGTTTGGTCCGCTTTAAACGCACCAGAGTTCGTTTCCTCGGATAGCTTGGTTTGGGGTGGTGTGAAAGCTCATGTAGGTCGCTTTCACATATAGTTTGGTGGACTTGTGCGATTCGGGGGTGAAGTTGCAACATTGTTGCATTCTTCATTTGGTTCGGTTTGCTTTCACACTGCAATTTGTCAAGTGCACCAAACTTTCTGAACAATGTCACGCGCTCGTCTATTGGATATATAGAATCCCCAAAACAGGCTTCGGGGACAGCTCTACAGCGCACATACATACACACCACATTATTCTGCGAAGCAGCCCAGCGCACACACACACATACACACACATACACACACACACACACACACACCACATTATTCTGCGAAGCAGCCCAGCACACATACATTATTCTCGTATATTGCTGAAATGCTGACGCAGTTTTTTTTACTTTGATGTGACATTGTTCGATTGAAGCTCATTGCCATCATTCTCTCGCTAAACAACTTGTACACCTCGTTGTTTTTGTGAGTGGCCACAAGCAGTTGTTTAATTAGCTCGTCTGACCATATTTCTATCGGGGCTTTTATCCCCTCATTCACCCACGTCTGTCCACGAGACATGTTCCACGCGTGCTTGTTTTGCAGTGCGCGCCGCTGTGTTTGTTTTTGTTTCCTTCTCCCCAAAAATGCACAGTTTATCGGGTCACTTCCTATATTTGGTCTTGCGTTTGGTCCGATGAGCATTCACACCACAAAAGTACGCACCAGGCTTCACTTGGAAGCGAACCGAGACCTACGTTTTCAGGCGGACCAGAGTTCGCTTTTTTGGTCCGCACCAGAGTTTGAATGAGCTTTCACACCACCCCAAACCAAGCGGACTATCCGAGGAAATGAACTCTGGTGCGTTTGAAGCGGACCAAACGGCTCTGGTGTGAATGTAATACTCAGTAGTGAGTTTTATTTGTAATTGCCTAGGGATATGAGAATGGACCTATCAAGCCTGCCTTCTTTTCCTAATCCTCCAATCACAACTGTTGCTTCCCATTTTGTGGACTGTTTCAAAGCTTCAACAGTAATTATCAGCGAATAATTGAAGCTAAATGAGAACTGTATGATAGTTTTCTGAAAGTTCTCATGATTTAATGAGATATAAATAAATAAATAAATAATGATTTAATTTTGGGACTAAAAACAAAGAAAACTAAGTAGTCGAATAGTGATTTTAGCGTGGATTACAATCAGCAATTGATGCTTCAAACCATTACCATCAGCGATCGAAGCTTCAAAGCATTTGGGTCAGCCCTACTGATAACCAATAATACATTTTCTGTTATGGCTGATAACCAACAATATTGACTAATCTATAGGATTTGGTCTGTACCGGTATATAAAAAGTTATAATATAATCCAAATTTGTATATTATGCAGAAGAATCGTTGAAAAATGGCATTTGTTTTTAATAAGTCACATGGTTTTACTTCGAGTGGATTTTATCGTCTTGAGGAAAGGAGTTTGGTGCTTTTGTTTTTTCAGAAGCAGGATGTATCTTCTGTGGTTTTCAGAACGATGGTTATATTCAGGAGTAGCTGATCTCTAAAAGAGATAGGTACGGTGTGTGGTAAACTCATGGGGGGAAATGGGGTTTCCCTGACTTTTAGAGCTTTAGGCGGTAACATCACCAGTTTAATGGGTTTTGCACAGTGTTGTGTGGGTTAGAAAGAAAAACTGCTTTGTGGAGTTTCAGTGTTTTTAAACCTGCTTTGGGTGCTCTGTGGAGTGTTTCAGTGTTTTTAAACCTGCTCTGGGGGCTCTGTGGAGTGTTTCAGTGTTTTTAAACCTGCTCTGGGGGCTCTGTGGAGTGTTTCAGTGTTTTTAAACCTGCTCTGGGGGCTCTGTGGAGTGTTTCAGTGTTTTTAAACCTGCTCTGGGGGCTCTGTGGAGTGTTTCAGTGTTTTTAAACCTGCTCTGGGGGCTCTGTGGAGTGTTTCAGTGTTTTTAAACCTGCTCTGGGTGCTCTGTGGAGTGTTTCAGTGTTTTTAAACCTGCTTTGGGTGCTCTGTGGAGTGTTTCAGTGTTTTTAAACCTGCTTTGGGGGTTCTGGGGAGTATGAAGCACACTCAGGGGCTCATACAGAACCAAGCATTTCACCGTAAAGTACATGTATTTTATTGTGACAACTAATAAACACACTTGAACTTGAGTAGGTTTCAGTGTTTTAAATCCTGCTTTGGGTGCTTTATGGAGTATGTTTCAGTGATTATTTCAGGGCTTGTACATAGTGCATTGTGGTTAGATTTGTGTTTGTTTTATGGCTAACTAGCTTGAGCTGCAGGTATTCAGTCTAAAGAACAGCATGGCTTGTGCTGAGGAGGGATCCCACAGATCAACCACATCACTGGTAAGTAGGGACTAGAGGTCCAACATTAAATGTCTCATCCGTTTCTCTTCTGCCTCTCCTCTCTTCCTCTCTCCTGCCTGTCTCCTCTTCTCTCTTCCACCTCTCTCCTTCTCTTCCTATGTCCTCCTCTCTCCTCTCTCCTCCTCCTCCTCCTCTCTTCCTCTCTCCTGCCCGTCTCCTCTTCTCTCTTCCACCTCTCTCCTTCTCTTCCTATGTCCTCCTCTCTCCTCTCTCCTCCTCCTCCTCCTCCTCCTCTCTCCTGCCTGTCTCCACCTCTCTCCTTCTCTTCCCATGTCCTCTCTTCTCTTCCCTTCTCCGCTCTTCCTCCTCTCTCCTCTCTTTTCCACCTCTCTCCTCCTCCTCCTCCTCCTCTCTTCCTCTCTCCTGCCTGTCTCCTCTTCTCTTCCACCTATCTGCTTCTCTTCCTATGTCCTCCTCGCTTATCTTCCCTTCTCCGCTCTTCCTCCTCTCCTCTCTTTTCCACCTCTCTCCTCCTCCTCCTCCTCCTCCTCCTCCTCCTCCTCCGCTCTTCCTCCTCTCTCCTCTCTTTTCCACCTCTCCTCCTCCTCCTCCTCTCTTCCTCTCTCCTGCCTGTCTCCTCTTCTCTCTTCCACCTCTCTCCTTCTCTTCCCATGTCCTCCTCTCTTCTCTTCCTCTCTCCTGCCTGTCTCCTCTTCTCTCCTCCTCTTCTCTCCTCCTCCACCTCTCTCCTCCCTCCTCTTCCTCCTCTCTCCTCTCTCCTCCTCCTCCTCCACCTCTCTCCTCCTCCTCCTCTCTTCCCCTCTCCTGCCTGTCTCCTCTTCTCTCCTCCTCTTCTCTCCTCCTCCACCTCTCTCCTCCCTCCTCTTCCTCCTCTCTCCTCTCTCCTCCTCCTCCTCCACCTCTCTCCTCCTCCTCCTCTCTTCCCCTCTCCTGCCTGTCTCCTCTTCTCTCTTCCACCTCTCTCCTTCTCTTCCTATGTCCTCCTCGCTTCTCTTCCGCTCTCCGCTCTCCGCTCCTCTCTCCTCCTCTCTCCTCTCTCCGCTCCTCTCTCCTCCTCCTCCTCCTCCTCCTCTCTCCTCTCTCCGCTCCTCTCTCCTCCTCCTCCTCCTCCTCCTCTCTTCTTCCTCTCTCCTCTCTCCTCCTCCTCCTCCTCCTCTCTTCCCCTCTCCTGCCTGTCTCCTCTTCTCTCTTCCACCTCTCTCTTCTCTTCCTCCTCTCTCCTCTCTCCTCCACCTCTCTCCTCCTCCACCTCTCTCCTCTCCTCCTCCTCCTCCACCTCTCTCCTCCTCCTCCTCTCTTCCCCTCTCCTGCCTGTCTCCTCTTCTCTCTTCCACCTCTCTCCTTCTCTTCCTATGTCCTCCTCGCTTCTCTTCCGCTCTCCGCTCTCCGCTCCTCTCTCCTCCTCTCTCCTCTCTCCGCTCCTCTCTCCTCCTCCTCCTCCTCCTCTCTCCTCTCTCCGCTCCTCTCTCCTCCTCCTCCTCCTCCTCCTCCTCTCTTCTTCCTCTCTCCTCTCTCCTCCTCCTCCTCCTCCTCTCTTCCCCTCTCCTGCCTGTCTCCTCTTCTCTCTTCCACCTCTCTCCTTCTCTTCCCATGTCCTCCTCTCTTCTCTTCCCTTCTCCGCTCCTCTCTCCTCTCTTTTCTACCTCTATCCTCCTCCTCCTCCTCCTCTTCCTCTCTCCTGCCTGTCTCCTCTTCTCTCTTCCACCTCTCTCCTTCTCTTCCCATGTCCTCCTCTCTCCTCCTCCTCCTCCTCCTCCTCTCTTCTCTCTTTTCCACCTCTCTTCTCCTCCTCCTCCTCTCTTCCTCTCTCCTTCTCTTCCTATGTCCTCCTCTCTTCTCTTCCCTTCTCCGCTCTTCCTCCTCTCTCCTCTCTTTTCTACCTCTCTCCTCCTCCTCCTCTCTTCCTCTCTCCTGCCTGTCTCCTCTTCTCTCTTCCTCCTCTCTCCTCTCTTTTCTACCTCTCTCCTTCCTCTCTCCTCTCTCCTCCTCTCTCCTCTCTCTTCCTCCCTTCTCCCTCCTCCTCCTCCTCCACCTCTCTCCTCCTCCACCTCTCTCTCCTCTCTCCTCCTCCTCCTCCTCCTCCTCCTCCTCTCTTCCTCTCTCCTGCCTGTCTCCTCTTCTCTCTTCCACCTCTCTCTTCTCCTCCTCCTCTCTCCTCCTCCTCCTCCTCTTCTCTTCTCCTCCTCCTCCACCTCTCTCCACCTCTCTCCTCCTCTCTCCTCTCTCCTCCTCCTCCTCTCCTCCTCCTCCTCTTCCTCCTCTCTCCTCTCTCCTCTCTCCACCTCTCTCTCCTCTCTTCTCTTCCTCCTCTCTCCTCTCTCCTCCTCCTCTTCCTCCTCTCTCCTCTCTCCTCCTCCACCTCTCTCTCCTCCTCCTCCTCCTCCTCCTCCTCCTCCTCCTCCTCCTCCTCTCTTCCCCTCTCCTGCCTGTCTCCTCTTCTCTCTTCCACCTCTCTCTCCTCTCTCCTCTCTCCTCCTCCTCCTCCTCCTCCTCCTCCTCCTCCTCTCTGCTGTCCCAGGTAAAGTGTGTGTGTCTCACATCGTGGACTACCTGCGTCACACCACCAGTCGTGGCTCGGAGGACAGTGGTCTGGAGGAGCTGTGTAACATGTTGGACCCGGACCAGAAGGACGTGTCCATCGACCTGGACACCTACCACGCCATCATGAAGGAGTGGATCGAGGACCGCCGCAAGAACGGGTACTGGGACAGCAGGGTTGGGCACCGAAAACCGGTTCTAATAGGAACCGGTTCCTAACTTCTGGAAGTAACATATTTGCATTTCGATTCTTAATTTCGATTCTTTAAAAAAATAAAATTATTTTTATTTTTTAACTTTGTTAATGAATACCCTAGTTACAGTACAGCAACCAAATTAAACTGTATCGAGTCGACTGAAAATGTGAATAGTATGAAAAAAACGTAAAAAAAAAAACTCCTGCGAAATAAGCTGTGACCTGTTTTGACCTGCACTGCAAAGAATCGGAATCGAGAATCGTTTAGAACAGGAATCGATATGGAGAATCGGAATCTGAACCGGAATCATTCAAATCCAAACGATGCCCGACCCTACTGGACAGCAGACGACGCCGAGTCCGTTCACATGTTGTTCTGGATACATGCTAATATCCAGTTAAAGGTCTTAAATGAGAGATTGATGAGGAAATGGAATATTGCGAGCATCGGCATGGAAACGGAACTCGCCACAAAACCCTAATATGAGCGTATCGTATCCCAACCATCATGTTCAGGTTTCTCATAATCGGGATATATGAGCTTATTCTGGCTAGATATAGTGTTTATTATGTGCCAATTGGAATATAGTATCCTGAATGATATGGAACTATTAAAGTGCACGGAAACACACCCATTGTCACCAAGCAACGATCGAATGACATGCGATTTAGAAACTTGGTGAAAATCAATGTGTCTTAACATAGTGGGCCATAAGCAACAAAGGTTTAAAGGGGAACTATCTTATAAATGGCCTTTTTCAGTGTTTAGCATTGTTTCCTAGCTATGTGGACTTATATTAATAAGATCTATGTCTCTAATTCTCATATTGGCGCATTCTTCCAATTCTCCTCTCACAATATTCACCCTCACTGAACTGAGTCATCTGAAAATTTGCATATCTGTGATGTCAGATATACTCAGCTGCATAATAATGTGGCAGTTGGTGTGGCAGTTGGCACCAGGCCACACAGTGGTTGGAGCCCAGCCTCAAAACGGCTTAAGATCTTGAGGTAGAAAAATGCTGTTTTTGAGTACTTGATTAGAAATACAAAACAATTATTTCCTTTTGAAAAAAACCTTACAGAGGTGTTCCATAGACTCACAGGAATTGTGTAAAAGTGCCCAAATAGTGAAAGAAATAGTAAATTAGTTCCCCTTTAAAAAACTATACATGTAATTGGAGAAATTGCTTTGGACAGTTTATGCCTTTTTAATATCTGGTGCACAATTGACTTAACGCTTGGCACTGACTTTGTCTCATCGATTTGAAATTGGCCCAATGTGTTTTTCTTAAATTATTATATATTTTTTTTAAGAATCGTGTCGATTCTAGCTAAGTTATGCAAGTGTTTGCTATGTTTGAGGATGACACATCAGAGAATATTTCTACTAGTGCAATGCCTCCCTCAGTTGTATCTGTATGCAACATGGCAGTGTGGTGCTACAGTAGAAAGCCTGTTCCAGTACTTCTGCCTTCAAGGCACCCTCGGTATATCCCAGTCCCCATAATTTTCAGATCAAAGGACTTGTTTTCTAACAATGTTGGGTTTCCGCTGCATTTCAAAATGGGTTTTTATATTTATTTGATGTGTTTTATACACACTATATTTTATATGTGTAGTCTGTATTAGGCTTGGGCGGTATAATTAGTTTCATACCGTCATACCTTGCTGACATAATACCCCGGTATACGGTATATGACTGTATGACTTTCATTTTCATCAGGGGGGGGGGGGGGGGGGGGGCGGAGCTGACAATATACTCGTTATCACCATACATAACGCTTATATTGAAACACGTTGACATTAGGGCCGTTCTTTCAACCTAAAAGTGCACTTTCTTCAACCTCGCACCTAAATTCCTTAGCAACCCGGCCGTGTTACCAAGTAAACAAATCACAGAACGATAACCAGTTAGCCAGCCAGGTACCGACGTTAGCTCTCAGAACAATTAGCCATGTTAGTTAGCCAGCATCCAGCCAGGCAGAGACGTTAGCTCTCAGAACGATTAGCCACGTTAGTTAGCCAGCAACCAGCCAGGCAGAGACGTTAGCTCTCAGAACTATTAGCCACGTTAGTTAGCCAGCAACCAGCCAGGCAGAGACGATAGCTCTCAGAACGATTAGCCACGTTAGTTAGCCAGCAACCAGCCAGGCAGAGACGTTAGCTCTCAGAACTATTAGCCACGTTAGTTAGCCAGCAACCAGCCAGGCAGAGACGATAGCTCTCAGAACGATTAGCCACGTTAGTTAGCCAGCAACCAGTCAGGCAGAGACGATAGCTCTCAGAACTATTAGCCACGTTAGTTAGCCAGCATCCAGCCAGGCAGAGACGTTAGCTCTCAGAACGATTAGCCACGTTAGTTAGCTAGCATCCAGCCAGGCAAGACGTTAGCTCTCAGAACGATTAGCCACGTTAGTTAGCTAGCATCCAGCCATGCAGAGACGTTAGCTCTCAGAACGATTAGCCACGTTAGTTAGCCAGCATCCAGCCAGGCAGAGACGTTAGCGCTCAGAACGATTAGCCACGTAATTCTCTGCTGGCGCATGCTGTGCACTACAATCAACTCCGTGTCTGTAATAGCAGTCTGTGACGTCACGGTATTGAGAATCATACCGGCGGGATCTCGAAATACCCTGGTATACCGTAATACCGTCATACCGCCCAAGCCTAGTCTGTATAGTAGCAGCAGGAGCCGTCGCTATCATTTCCATAGTAGCCGTTTAAAGCTGCTGGATAAAAAGAGCTTGTAGCACCGTGGTTCTCGACAAGGTCAAGGTACCAGTGGGATCGCCAGAAACATGGGGAATAGTTTTATTTATCCTGATGATGGATATATGAGACTCCAATCATAGTTTTATTTATCCTAATGATGGAATATATGAGACTCCAATCATAGTTTTATTTATCCTAATCACAGAATAAGAGACTCCAATCATAGTTTTATTTATCCTGATGACAGAATATATAAGCGACTCCAATCATAGTTTTATTTATCCTGATGACAGAATATATATGAGACTCCAATCATAGTTTTATTTATCCTGATGACGGAATATATAAGCGACTCCAATCATAGTTTTATTTATCCTGATGACAGAATATATAAGCGACTCCAATCATAGTTTTATTTATCCTGATGACAGAATATATAAGCGACTCCAATCATAGTTTTATTTATCCTGATGACAGAATATATAAGCGACTCCAATCATAGTTTTATTCATCCTGATGACAGAATATGAGACTCCAATGATAGGTTTGACTCTCTCTGACATCACCATACCACCTACAGTAGACTGTTGTGAAATTGAGTATAATAAGTCGTATCTAACAACAAATATCTTCTCAGATTGGGGGGTCTGTGACATTTTCTTCCCTTGTATTTTAGGGAAGAACCAACGGATGACCTAACTCTGGAGGACTCAATCAAAGGTGAGTGCACTGCACACACACACACACACACACACACACACACACACACACACACACACACACACACACATGACTCCCAACCCTAGCTGTGTGTGTGTGTTTGATGGATGTGTGGGTGTTTTGGGGGGGGGGCTGACTGTTCCGGGGGGGCGGGGGGGTTCACAAAACTTCACATGCCTTCGAGCGATATTGTACTTTTGTACTTATTAAGTCTGCACGTTTACATTGCACTACTTTGATTGTCTTTTATACCCATCTGCAATGTATGCATTGTTCTTTTTATTCTGTCAATCTGTGTGCTGATTTTATGCCTATGTTCACTTACACTATATACCGTAGATGGTTATTAATATGTATTATTGTTACGATGTGTGCATTGAAAAGTCTCGACGACATTGAAAATGACGGTGACCCCGATTGTCTTTTGGAGTATAAATAAAGGTTGATGGTGTGTGTGTTGTGTTGTGTGGTGTAGCCAGGAGACCCACACTGCTGAATCTGACCTCAGGTGTGTGTCGTGTGGTGTAGCTAGGAGATCCACACGGCTGAATCTGACCTCAGGTGTGTGTTGTGTGGTGTAGCTAGGAGATCCACGCTGCTGAATCTGACCTCAGGTGTGTGTTGTGTGGTGTAGCTAGGAGATCCACACGGCTGAATCTGACCTCAGGTGTGTGTTGTGTGGTGTAGCTAGGAGACCCACACGGCTGAATCTGACCTCAGGTGTGTGTTGTGTGGTGTAGCTAGGAGATCCACACGGCTGAATCTGACCTCAGGTGTGTGTTGTTGTGTGGTGTAGCTAGGAGATCCACACGGCTGAATCTGACCTCAGGTGTGTGTTGTTGTGTGGTGTAGCTAGGAGATCCACACGGCTGAATCTGACCTCAGGTGTGTGTTGTTGTGTGGTGTAGCTAGGAGATCCACACGGCTGAATCTGACCTCAGGTGTGTGTTGTTGTGTGGTGTAGCTAGGAGACCCACACTGCTGAATCTGACCTCAGGTGTGTGTTGTTGTGTGGTGTAGCTAGGAGATCCACACGGCTGAATCTGACCTCAGGTGTGTGTTGTGTGGTGTAGCCAGGAGACCCACACGGCTGAATCTGACCTCAGGTGTGTGTTGTGTCGTGTAGCCAGGAGATCCACACGGCTGAATCTGACCTCAGGTGTGTGTTGTTGTGTGGTGTAGCCAGGAGACCCACGCTGCTGAATCTGACCTCAGGTGTGTGTTGTTGTGTGGTGTAGCTAGGAGATCCACGCTGCTGAATCTGACCTCAGGCAGTCTGGAGGCCTTCGGAGGAGAGGTGTCCAGAGCTGATCTGTAAGTATACTGTGTGTGTGTGTGTGTGTGTGTGTGTGTGTGTGTGTGTCTTCCAAGTGAGACGTCAGAGCTGTGTAGCAGACCTCTTCAGGGTTCGCACAAGGTCCTAGTGCCTAAAGTGCTTGGTTTTCTACCAAAAAAAAAAAAGTAAAGGCCTGGAATTCCTTGAAAACAGCAAATTTTTTTAACAAGGTGCTTAAAAAGTCCTTGAAATTAAAATCAACCATTCGCATTGAAAGTTTTGTCCATCCATGATAAAATTGTTCTGAATCAAGAAATATAATTTTTTTTCATTTAAAGTGTAACTAATTGTTGGAAATTGGGTTTTAAAGCCAGACATATTGGATCAGATTTTTTTTTCTATAAAAAACGGCGTGTATCCTTTTAAATTGCCCCTTTTTAAATAAAAAACGGTGCTTAGGAAAGTACTTGTAAGTCCTTGAATTACATTTTGCAATGTCTGTGGGAACCCTGCCTCTAGTTGTCCAACCAGTAACGACTCCTGGCATGCAGGCTGGGTATAGGCGCTGATTTCCTGATACAGCAAAAAGGTCCCAGTTTGATTTCAACGTGATATGGATTCTGTCCGGCTCGATGGTGCTGGTTTCAGGGGACCAGCATCTGCCATTGTTGTCAAAAGATATAATTTAATCAACTAAGTTTCCAACAACCGTAGATAACTAGAGACATCTGAAGAAATAACATCTAGTGAAAATCTTCACACATCCACTGAAAAAAGGGCATAGATTAAAAGAGCAATCTCTGGATTTTAAGAATCGATACTGGGTCATTCAAATGAAACAATGCAATATATATATATATATATATATATATATATATATATATATATATATATATATATTTGAGATTTGTTCCTGTCCCACACGCTCACTGTCTCCATCTTGTCTGTGTGTCTGTCCGTCATTCATCACCAGTGAAACCTCAGAGCTGGTCTACTGTGTAGCAGACCTCCAGCTGTCCAATCAGAAGCTCCAGGAGGAAGTACGGAAGATGAAGGCAGCGATGGAGGGCATGGAGGAGGCCAATCAGAGACTAGCGGAGGACAACGAGGAGCTCCGCAACCAGGCCAGGGTGTACGACTCATAAACACCAACTCCCACATACAGTACACACAAACCTCTCACTGTGTCCTTGCTTCCCCAGTGTGTCTTCCTCCTATGGCTCTTCTGTGTATTCTTGTTTCTCTCTGGCACTGTGTGTGTCTTCTTTTAGTACGTCTTCATTTGTCTTTCATGTTGTTCCATCACTTCCCCTGCCCCCATGTTCCTGTTGGTAGAGGAATCGAACAGATGATACTTTATAGCACACACCCACTTTAAACAAACACACTGTAGCACCCACTCCCCACACTTTATAGCACACACCCACTTTAAACAAACACACTGTAGCACCCACTCCCCACACTTTATAGCACACACCCACTTTAAACAAACACACTGTAGCACCCACTCCCCACACTTTATAGCACACACCCACTTTAAACAAACACACTGTAGCACCCACTCCCCATACTTTATAGCACACACCCACTTTAAACAAACACACTGTAGCACCCACTCCCCACACTTTATAGCACACACCCACTTTAAACAAACACACTGTAGCACCCACTCCCCACACTTTATAGCACACACCCACTTTAAACAAACACACTGTAGCACCCACTCCCCACACTTTATATTTATTGATGAAGGATTGCACTACAACTCGTACACCTTACTGTAAATTGTACCTAAATTGTACCTCATCCCATTTCTGCTTTGCACTATATAGTATTGTATATTATTACACTGCACAGTAAATTGTATATTATATGGTAACTCAGTTACGTCTATTCTGCATCGAACATTGTACATATGTCTATACCGAACACTGTGACCTCATTTTCTTCTTCTAAATTACATGCTATACTATGTTATTTGATACTATCTTGTCTAGCACAGTCTCTGGAGCGTAACAGTAAGAAGCATTTTGTATAAAAGTATTCTGTACTTCTGTATGACAACTATTAAAGAAACTTGAAACATGAAAACTTTAACTTGATTCTGATGAACTGGGCCACCTTTAGACATGTCTCCCCATGTTCCCCTGTGTCTTCCCGTCTCATGTGCCTTCGCCCTCCAGGTGGTCCAGAAAGACCTCTTGATACTAGGGCTGGGCGATATAACGATAACGATAAATATCGCAATATATTTTAATAATCAATATCGAATATCGAAATTAAAAAAAAATACTTTTTTTTCTTTTTTTTTTTAATAATTTTTTTTATTTATTTTTGACCTGCAACAGGGCAGTTTTAAAACCAGAGACAGTGCACAGACTTGTCTTTCTTGCCTGCAACTTAAAGTAATGGCTTTGCTTGTCCAAATGACAATACTGACCAAATTGAGATTTATTTTTCGCTTGTCCATTTATTTTGTTTGCTATCTAATGTAAAATACAGTTTGAAACAGTCTGTACACAGTAGGCTATGTGTGCTAGCAGAGCTAGACTCCAGTCACGAGTCACGGTGCACATGTGCGGTGGTTTGTCCACCAAAAAAGCGCCAAAAGATAGAAAAGAAACTAGCAGAGCCAGAACTGTTCAACTCCTCTGGAGCCACAGCCAGCAGAGAAGCCGGTTTACTTTAGCTTTTAAACCAGCTGCAGCCTGAGAACTGGAGTGTGAGGGGATGTAACACTAAAGATGGCGGCAATGACAAAGAATTGCTGCAAAATAAACATCTGTTTTTTTTTTTTTTTATATACTTATAACAATTTTCGATAATTATCGATATAGAGAAATATGATAACATTATCATATCGTTATCGCGATATGATTTTTTGCCATATTGCCCAGCCCTACTTGATACACAACGTACGACAGGTTCTTAATTGGAAGCACTAGCTAACAACTGGCTCAGAAAGAAGTCGATGTACAATATTCAATGGTTAGTAGAAGGCACTTGGTTATATTTCCGTCACATGGCGCTGACCTCAAACCCCCTTCCCCCTCTGCAGCGTCCAGCAGCAGGCCCAGAAGGAGAGCCTTCTGAAGGAGGAGGTGGAGGAGATGAAGGTGACTCTGACTTGTACCGAGGAGGACCGGGCCCGTGTCTCAGCTCACAGCAAACACATGGTCAGTCCAGACCCTTGGATAACATCCCACCGTTGTTTGGGAACTTATAATGCTGTCACAAGCTACCCTGAGCACTGGAGGGCACTGTTGCTTTAATCTTCTTGTGGCAATCCGGTGAAAGTAAATCTTTTAATATTTGTTTGATAGAGCAACACTAGGAGGTGGGGGTTTGCAGAAATTATGCAAATACATTGCTTCACATTTCATGAATGCAGATGAGTAAAGATTTGAAGAGTGTTAATAACTGGGAAAATATGTTTTACTTTCACACTAACAATCATTTTGTAGGAATACCGGTAGGTGGATTATCTTCATCATTTTGGGAACAAAACTCTCACATTTCTGGTTTCTGTTCATGAATGTTGTCCTCCAGGAAAGAGAGAACCAGAGTCTTATCGCTAAGATCGCTTCTCTTCAGGAAGAGGTACTGTACTTCAGATGAATGTCATTTTCAAATCTATTTTAAAGTTGTGTTTTAAAATGTTCCGTCCATGTCATAGTTTAAGACGGCAGACATTTTGTGCTTTCAGGTGATTTAGAACATTAACATTTTCTAGTCGTATGAATTTGCTCTACTAAATGTACAACATTGGCTGTCACCGAAAAGTCTGTTCTTGGAGGCACTCGGAAGATTCACATTAACTTACTGTAACATAACTCGGAAGGACATGTTCCACTACTGCATGATTCATATCTGGATCGAGACTGGATGGGTCGGTAGTTGAGCCAGATAACCAGTCCTTCCTCCCAGCTCCACATTACATTCTTTGTCATCCAACTATCTCTGATAGTTATATAATATTTTCATCATTATTAAAAAAAAAAAGAAAAAGTCCAAATTATTATTTAAAATGTTTTTCACAATACCTAACAAGACGATACAAACCTGACGAGACCAACACAAAACAAAGTGAGGGGGGTTGCAGAGTATTACAAAGGTTCAGTAGTACACAAACGTATTCAAGATATGATCTAATAAAGTTCCAGGCACCTTGAAGGCCATCGGGCCGATCACTCTCTTGACACAGCCTGTTCCATTGATGATGACAAGTCCATGAACTCCTTGCGCCAGTTCTCCAAACTGAAGCAGTTTGGTTTGCGTTCTTTCCAGTTCAATAAAATGGTTTGTTTGGCTGCTAAAAAGGCCAATGCTACAATACTTTGTAAGATGTTTGCTTGAGCAGTGGGCCGGGCTTGATGTCAGTTTGAAGAGTAACTGACGGGTCCTCCGCAATGTCGAACCAAAATTGCTTAACAAGCGGGCAGTACCACAGCAATGCCAGCACAATTTGGGTAGTGTGTGTGATACATTGTATTCAATGTACAGGGTGTTATAGGCCCTGTGTAGTATCTTTAATTGTAACATTTTATATCTAACACGATTGGATATTTTAGTACTATTCCTAAGTGCTGCTTCCCATTGTGTTTCAGATATGGGTATACCCATGTCTCGCTCCCATTGGACTTTAGTTTTGGTATTGGCATCGGGGGTGGTTGAACATGATAGGAAAGGCATCGTCTCCGCAATGTATAGCCTGTCTGTAATTCCCATTACTTTCTCTTCCAATACTTTATTTGTTCCTATATCTATGCCTTTAGACGGAACTTATTTAATAACGGATTTTATTTGTAAATAAGATGCAAATTCTGTGTCTTTCAGCCCAAACTGTTTTCAATTAATTAAAAGGTACCATATTTCCACTTTCCATCACTTGTCCCACCTGTTTTCTATTATGGTGTTGCCATAAATAATTTTTGATGGTAAGGAATATCCACTGAAGGCCACGCGTTTATGTAAGATATTCACTATTTCACATGAACATTCTAACAACGGATTGTCCAGTCTGGGAGTGATTTTGAATTGAGTGAATTTGTTCTTCTAGCCATTCCCAGCTGCCAATCTGTCTCGCACTATTGTAAACCCACTGCAAGATTGAATTATATGCTATGGCTATGTAATACTGGTGGATATCTGGTAGTCCTATTCCTCCACTACTTCGCAGTTTTATTAATCTTTTTATGGCTGATCCTAGGTTTTTTGTTGTTCCATATGAAGCCAGACATTTATTTATTGATTTATTTATTTGAACCAACTAGGAGGGAACTTTAATGGTATAGAAGACATCAAAAAAGCTAGCCTTGGTAACAAACACATTTGTATAACATCAGATCTACCCCATAGGGATAAAGGCAAGACTGTCCATCTTTTGATGTCTTCCTTTATATTCTTTAAAAGGTCCGGCTGACGGGGCGTTCAGGTGGCGTAGCGGAGATTGTGCTCGTCACCAATGCAAGAGGCTGCGGTCTCGACTCCCGGAGAGTCAGCGTTGCCTTGGCTCGGGCTGATCGCTATACTAACTCGTTTGGCTGAGTTAGGGGGAGGGGAGCCGTGGGTGGGTCCTGGGCGTTGTGGACAGCGACCCCTACAGTTCGGTCGGGGCGCCTGCACAGCGAGGGTAGGATCTGGAGAGAGGTAGTGTGACCTTCCACACGTTACACTCTCCCGGTGAGAATCTGCGCTGCCAGGCTGACTGCACATGCGTCGGAGGAAAGCATGGGACAGTCTCCGGCCTCCCGGACCAACAGTAGGGGGGGGGGGGGGGGGGGGTGCGCGCACGCAACAACCAGGAAGGGGGTTGGGAATTGGCATAACGACTAACAGTGGGATGGGAGAAAAATCGGAAAAAGGAGGGGGGTAAAGATAATAATAAAAAATAAAAATAAAAGTCCGGCTGACACACATAATAACATTCTGTGGCAGAAAGGCTGTGATTGGCTCCTAATGGTATTTTGTCCATCCGCCCGTCCCTCCCCCAGAACCATAAGGTTACCATGGAGATTGATGAGCTTCAGAGGAAAATGGTGGAACTATGTGAAATGAACACCGACCTGCAGGTAACTCTACTATCTCTTTACTGTCTGTCCTAGATTCTATGTGTCTCTTTGTACTACAGGTGTCTGTAGTCTGATCTGCAGGATCTCTTACTGTCTTTAAAGCTTCTTTATTCTTCTTTATCTGGAGCAGCCACTCCAGAAACCTTTCTTGGACAAATCTTAGGGTTTTCCACCATTTTCACTCCGTCACTACTGTCCTTCTTGTTGTGCTCTTCTGCTCTGGCAAACGAACCAATCAAAACACACGCCAGCATGGGCATGTCTGCACAGAGACTAATACTGAGAAATAAGAAGGCAGTCCCCTGGCGGCATTGTGTAACTGTACCAGACGTTAATTTACATGTAAAGGTTCCACACTGCACCTTTAGTGACTTGGCAGATTGTGTGGTAGGATATATGGCAGACTGTATCTCCTTCAGAAGTCTTTTCAGACCCCCTAATAAGGGAGGTGTAGTTCCCGGCGCGGTCCACCCGTATAGGGATGTATCATTGGGAAAATGTATTATCGGCTATTGTAATAATTCTGCCTCATGAACAGTTCAGTTCAGAGTTTTTATTTGCCACATGGAATCATACAATCAGAGTTTCTTCATTACACAATCATAAATATCATTCCATGGACAAAAGGAGCAGGAAGAAGAATAAATCTTATAGTTACCTGCCCCTTATTCCTAAACTAAACAAGTATTTACTTAATGGTCGGTGTACAACCTAATTTACACAAATAATAATTTATACCATTATACAAGAAACACACAATCCACAGTTAAACAAGAATTGTTTTTATAATAATAAAGAATAAAGCATAAAAGAAAGAGAAAAAATAAATAAAAAAACATCTCACTATTCAGATCGCATTTGATTTTCATACTGACTACATTTTATACGTATATACTATTACATCCCTTAAGCTCGCTATGGAGAGAATTCCACAACTTTACACCAATAACTGAAGGACACATCTGTTTAAGTGTGGTACATGCAAACTGATGTTTAAAATTGTATTTTCTCCTACTAAACTCACTTTCTAAATGAAAAAGATTTTGTAGTTTTTCTGGCAGTGTATTATTTCTTGCCCTAAACATAATTAACATTGTTTGAAACTTAACCATGTCTTCAAGTTTAATTATTCTAGATTTAATAAATAATGTATTTGTGTGTTCTCGATAACTCACTATGTGTGATTCTTACAGCCCTCTTCTGTAATATATATAATGGTTTTATATTGGTCCCATAAGTATTCCCCCATACTTCAACACAATAACTGATATAAGGTGAGATGAGTGAACAGTAGAGTGTTCTCATTGCCTCATACTTTAACACATCCTTTACTTTATTCATAACAAAAATACTCTTGGACATCTTTTTTTTTAACGTGCTATGTGCGATTTCCATGTTAATTTATCATCCATAATCACACCAAGAAAACGAAATTCATTAACTCTCTCTATATCAACTCCATCCATGATCAGTACTATATTTTCATCTAGTTTGATTGCCAAAAATCATAAATTTAGTTTTTTTCAGATTCAGTGATAGCTTATTTACATCAAACCATTTCTTTAGCTTTGTCATTTCATACACAATATATTCAGCTAGTTCCTTTAAATTATTTCCAGAGCAAAAAAAATTGGTATCATTAGCAAACAAGACAAACTGTAATAGTTTTGAAACATCACAAATATCATTAATATATAAAATAAAGAGTTTGGGCCCCAAAACCGAACCTTGCGGTACCCCACATTCAATTTTCATGAGCTCAGATTTGACATCTGCCAACTGCACATATTGTTGCCTACTGTGGAGATAACTACTCAACCATTCTAGAACCATTCCTCTCACACCATATGAGCGTAATTTAGAAATTAGAATATTATGATCTAAGGTATCAAATGCCTTTTTTAAATCAATAAACACCCCTATTGTTAATTTCCTTTTATCTGTCGCTGTTGTTATTTCTTCAATAATATTCATTAAGGCAGTCGCTGTTGATCTGTTTTGCCTAAAGCCATACTGGCTTTCGCTCAGCAGTTTGTTCTTTTCCACAAAACCATCTAACTTATGCGAAAACAGTTTTTCAAGCACTTTCGAGAACTGTGAGAGCAATGACACTGGTCTATAGTTAGTGAAGCTGTGCTTATCTCCTACTTTGTAAAGTGGGATCACTTTTGCTACCTTCATCCTGTCTGGACAAATACCTGTCTGAAAAGAAAGATTACAAATATAACAGAGGTTGGATTATACAAATTGTCTTCTTCACTATAATCATATCTATCCCATCACATTGGCAAGCTTTCCATTTTTTGCACAAAATGAGTTCCCTTCTATCACTAACATTATTGTTTAAGCATTTTTTGTTGAAATAAAATGGGTTACAAAGTTGTTTAATTTGTCGAACTACACTTACCAGTAGAACGCCTGTCGTTCAGTGCCGTCGCCTAATACACGTCACAGCCATTGTGTAGTTTCTCAGTGAACGAAAACATAAACGTTGTTATTTTGCTACCTTTACGATTAATTGGTGTAACAGTGGAGAGAGTGAAGGCTATGATCACAATAGGTATTCTATACTGTACAGTACATTCTTTCATGCTTGTAACCTTTTTGTAAATGAACCCTTTCACTGCCACACTACCAAACGGTTAACCCTTTCACTGCGACGATACACAGAAGGTTAACCCTTTCACTGCCACACGACAGCCGGTTAACCCCAGTTCACTGCCACACGACAGAAGGTTAACCCGTTACTATCACACAACCGACGGTCGTTAAACTATTCCTCTTCCACAGGGAATAAGTGTCGGTACCTTGTGTGTAAACATGCTGTCGTGTCCGTCTCTCATCCCTACAGGTTCAGATCCACTCCTTTGACGCCGTCATGAGTGACAAGGAGACGGTGATACAAGAGGTCAGCAGCACCTTGGCACCACCCACTGGTTTACTCCTCCTGTGTGGAGGTTTTAATGATCTACTCATTTTAAAACCGCTTCTTTATAAAGGTCCTAAAGGGATACAGACTAGGGGTGGGAATCACCAGAGGCCTCACGATACGAGACTAGCACGATACTTTAGTCACAATACGATAGTATTGCGATATTAATATTGCGATATATATTACCTTTTTTCAACTGCAAGTAAAACTGTCAACATGTTTTATCTAATAAAATAAAATGTTCATCTCACTTCAATCATTTTTATTGCAGAACATGGTATTTTCTCAAGCAGACGGATGTAAACACTGTAATCTGTGTTGCATGTACCTGACAAACTGAACTGTTTGTATTACAGTCATATTCCAACTTAATTGAATGCACATGTGTGTGTGGACTACTGTACTATTACAGGTATTGAAATGAACAATGCAACTTCCTTATACAAAAAAAACGTATGAATAATTAAATATCGATACTTGGCGTCCCTGTATCGATACAGTATCGCCACGCAAAGTATCGTGATACTACTACGTATCGATTTCCCCCCCCCCCCCACCCCTAATACTAACCTATTGAAATACAAATATTTCCTAAATCCAAGATCAACTTGATGATGGTGGTGATGTCCTCCCTCCACATAACACCACAGACACAATGACCATCAGAATTGCATGTTTAGCGATGAAGGTTTCTGAGTATAAGGGGCTGTTCTACAGCCGGTCCAGGGTTCACTTTGCCCTCTACAGTTTTCTTATAGGGCTGGCAGAGCGGTAGCGGATGCCACCCTGACCTTGTTGAACTACCTGTATCATCTAGGCCTTTCGAAAAGTCGACTACCCCCCCCCCCCCAAATGCAAATATTATTATTAATTTTTTTGCTTGGGATCATTCCATTTGGGCTGTGGGGGGTGCTTAATGTCTGAAGGAGTCGACTGAAGGCTTCTTGTCCTCTGCAAAAGCATTCAATTGGTCCACTGATGGATACATCTTGATATTTGTCTAGTCTAGTGTGTTCATTAGACGGGTGAAATCCTCTTTCAGTGCCTGTTTTATTAGGCAGTTAGCCTCGCTGGTATGTGCGCCATTAGCGTTAACCACGCTTTTAGGCCTCTTTGCTTTTGGAAAGAATGATGCTAATATATATATATAATAATATATATATTTTTGCATTCGACTAAGAGGTTGGCAGTCGACTACGGCTCCTTTCGATCCATTAGTCGAGGGCAGCCCTAGTATCGTCACCTCGAGGTTCAGTTGCCTCACGGACAGGCTTCTGTTTGTAAACTTTTCCTCTGCTTTTAATACTATTTAGCCGTATTTGCTTCACTTCTTTTATCTTGATGTCATTTTGAAACCTTTTGACGGGTCATAAATGTGTGAAGAGTTAACCCTTTCACTGCCACACGACAGAAGGTTAGCCCTTTACTATCACGCGCGGATGCGGAGCTAATGATAATGATGGAGCATCGCCGTCGGTTGTGTGATAGTAAAGGGTTAACCTTCTGTCGTGTGGCAGTGAAAGAGTTAATGGTGTCCTTTCAAACGAGCTTCACTCGTCCACTGGTTCAGCTCTGTTGTGTCTCCTCTCCTTCATGTTCTCGACACAAATCGCTGTCAAAGTAAATACCTGAACTTTATAAAGTTTCCTGATGATTCTGTTCCATTTAGCCTTTTTGGAATGAGAGGAACCACGTTTCTTCAGTAGTTGATGACTTTGTGTCACGGTGTAAGGAGTCTTTTCTTGGGTTGAATGTGTCTAAAACCAAAGACATGATGATTGACTTCAAGACGTCTGCACCTGACCCGACAGATATAAACTAACCTACACTGTAGCACTCAACACTTTGATGAACATTGTTGCTCAGCTGATAGAGTTGTATCCTTCCTGATGACTTGTCGTACAGAACTTGTAAGTAGCTTTGGATAAAAGCAACAGCTAAATGACTAAATGTAAATATCGAGCAGAATTAAGTTGACCTGGTGGAAAATTAAGTTGACCTGGTGGAAAATTACAAGTATTTGAGCACTGTACCGCGTTTGACAACAAGTTGAGCTTTCAACCAAAAGTAGCAAAGTCCAACAACATATTTTACTTCTTGAGAAAACTCTGCTAAAAGTCCCTTTTAATGTGTGAAGTTCCCAGGCCATATTGTACTGTCCTGATCACTTCCTGCAGAGGGTATTTGAGGTCCTACCTTCAGTGTTGGGAAAGTTCACTTTCTACATCAGTGGTCACCAACCCGTCGATCTTTGAGACTTTCCCTATAGATCTTTTCTTTTTTTTATACATTTTTTTAGATCTTTCCCTGAGAGTCCACATTACAGTTCTACATTTGTTTTGATGTGAAAAGTGATTCTGCTCTTAGCACTGACTGAGAAAGTACACATTACAGTTCTACTTTATAAAATGCTAATTGTAAATATGTTTGTCAATGTTAATAATATGAGAAAGTCCACATTACAGTTCTACTTTTGTTTTGATGTGAAAAGTGATGCTGCACTTAGCACTGACTGAGAAAGTACATATTACAGTTCTACTTTGACGTTTTTAATGTTGGACCAAAGCATTGCATGTAATTAGAATACAGGCAAATAAAAGTAATTTAGTTTAAAGTACAATCTTGGCTGTCTTTTTCTCTCAACGCTTGCCTTCACCAAAAAAAAACGTGATCTTGGGCTTAAAGGTTGGTGATCACTGTTCTACATGAACTAGTTCAGTTCACACATTTTAAAATGAACTAGTTCAGTTCATAGTTCATAATTCAACATTTTAACTAAAGTTCATGGTTTAAAAAATGAACTAGTTTAACTAGTTATTTTTTCAATACGTTGCTGCGAGCTATTATTTGTCAAAATGATTGCCACAACCCATATAGAACCACAGACAGTAATCAGAATACTGGCATTTCCATCACATTGTGATTATTTATCAGTGTTTCCCCGACCATTGCCTTGAAGGGGCGTCATGCGTAACGAGTCTCTCTCTCCACGCGCAACACGCGCGTGTGTGTGTGTGTGTGTGTGCGCGCACACCCCCGTACGCCCCGTCACAAATCTGCCACACTTTTGAACCGAGTTATACTGTGATAGAGCGCCGAGAATGAACGCGTTCACGTTCACAATTACGTTCATCTAGCGGAAATACAGTCACGTTCAGTTCACGTTCGCCCCAAAATATGAACGAGTTCATGAGCGATGGTTCATTGAACGCGTTCAGGTGCATCGCTGCCTACCTTCAGTAGCTGTAGATGTTCTCGTTGCAACCAAATGTCCCCTGGCGGGATAATAAAGTTTGACCTGACGGAAGAACAGATTAGCCTCCAGGACACCCTCTCTCTCTCTCTCTCTCTCTCTCTCTCTCTCTCTCTCTCTCTCTCTCTCTGTGTAAATCTACGTTTTCCATTATCGTCTTTCCTTCTACAGAAGCGCAGGCAGATATTGGAGCTGAGGGCAGCAGTAGAGGAGTACTCCTCCGTGACCGAGGTAAGGCCGGGTAATCAAAGGGGTGCCGTGCTTTTAGAAAGAGTTCACTGACCACTTTATAAGCAGGGTTCGTATGGTCTCATAGTGGTGGTGGGTGATGGATGCAAATGCTGCGCTTGCTTTTGGACTGTTGTGTGGACTGGGAGATTTTATTCCTCCCTGTATGATTTTTGAAGGCAGCTGTAACATAAAAGATGCCCATTCTCTTTGATAAAGGGGGATCGACGCCAAAATCATGAATTTTTTGCTGTTGATGTTTTGGACAAATGTTTGTATCTCTGTAGCTACGCTGGTAATATTTCAACGTCACGTCAGGATGAGAGTTTTATCGACCGCAAACCACAGCATTAATACAGGACCAAACTGCTAACTAGATCCACATCACCGCTTGTTTTCCCCCATCAGCTTGGAAGTGTTTTAGGGTGGATTTTTTTTTTTTTTTTTATATAATGAAATCTGCAACTGCTTGCATGTTTGTTGACGTCTTGACTACAGCCCTGTTATGTTGTTGTTGTTGTTGCTGATTACAGCGGCTGCGATCGGACAAGACCCAGCTGGAGACGCAGATGCACATGATGCAGTCCACGTGAGCAGACATGAGTAACACTCACTTGCCTAATGAAGCCTTCTCTCCTTCTCTCCTCCACCTTTTCTCCTCTCCTCAGCCTCTTACTCCTCTTTCTCCAGCTCTCCTCCTCCCTCTTTCATACCATCCTCTGTTTCCTCTCTTTCTCCTCTGTTACCTGATCATCGTTTGTACATAAGGACGTGTTCTTCATTGACCTGCTTTTGAATAAATAAACACTGTATATGTATATATATATATATATATATATATATATATATATATATGTATGTATGCCCCTCAGGACGGGCCCGTCTCTGTCGGTGGCCTACAGGTTCAACCAGACCGGCTCCGGGTCTCTGCAGACTGAACTGGCTCTGGCACAGACACCACTGGAGGTCAGCAGTACTCTGTTGTCTGTCTACCCGTCTGTCTGTCTGTCTGTCTGTCTGTCTGTCTGTCTGTCTGTCTGTCTGTCTGTCTCTGTGTTACTGTCTACCTGTCTGTCTGTCTCTGTGTTACTGTCTACCTGTCTGTCTGTCTCTGTGTTACTGTCTACATGTCTGTCTGTCTCTGTGTTACTGTCTACCTGTCTGTCTGTCTGTCTCTGTGTTACTGTCTACCTGTCTGTCTCTCTCTGTGTTACTGTCTACCTGTCTGTCTGTCTCTGTGTTACTGTCTACCTGTCTGTCTGTCTCTGTGTTACTGTCTACATGTCTGTCTGTCTGTCTCTGTGTTACTGTCTACATGTCTGTCTGTCTCTGTGTTACTGTCTACATGTCTGTCTGTCTCTGTGTTACTGTCTACATGTCTGTCTGTCTCTCTCTGTGTTACTGTCTACCTGTCTGTCTGTCTCTGTGTTACTGTCTACCTGTCTGTCTGTCTGTCTCTGTGTTACTGTCTACATGTCTGTCTGTCTCTGTGTTACTGTCTACCTGTCTGTCTGTCTCTCTCTCTGTTACTGTCTACATGTCTGTCTGTCTGTCTCTGTGTTACTGTCTACCTGTCTGTCTGTCTGTCTCTGTGTTACTGTCTACATGTCTGTCTCTCTCTGTGTTACTGTCTACCTGTCTGTCTCTCTCTCTGTTACTGTCTACCTGTCTGTCTGTCTGTCTCTGTGTTACTGTCTACATGTCTGTCTCTCTCTCTGTTACTGTCTACCTGTCTGTCTGTCTGTCTGTCTCTGTGTTACTGTCTACATGTCTGTCTCTCTCTGTGTTACTGTCTACATGTCTGTATGTCTGTCTCTGTGTTACTGTCTACATGTCTGTCTCTCTCTGTGTTACTGTCTACCTGTCTGTCTGTGTTACTGTCTACCTGTCTGTCTGTCTCTGTGTTACTGTCTACCTGTCTGTCTGTCTGTCTCTGTGTTACTGTCTACATGTCTGTATGTCTGTCTCTGTGTTACTGTCTACATGTCTGTGTTACTGTCTACATGTCTGTCTATCTGTGTCTCTATGCGAGTCTGTCCATCTGTGTCTGTATCTCTGTCTGTCTGTCTCCTTCTGTGTTTATTACTTTCTCTTACACTCGCCACTCTTTCTTTCCTGCTCTCTCTCCCTTTATCTTTCTCGCTCGCCTATTCTTCTACCCTCTGTCTCCAGTGCCTCCTCTCAAGGCTTGTTGTTGCTTAGGGCTCAACACCTTTGACAAAATGTAATGTCGCTCGACGGACGTGAAAATATCGCCTTTTTGTCAATTTTGTCATGAAGTGCTTTGGGCGACGGTTTCCGTCATCTATATGGTAACAAACCATGTCAAGTTCCAGACCGTCTGTGCTTTTCTTCTCCGCTAATCTTCCCTCCGCCCGCTTCCCCAGGTTATGTTGGCTAAATCTAAAATCCAAGTGAACTATTCGTGGCAACGTTGGCATTTCACGAGAACATCCAGGAGGTGTTGAGCACCCTAGCGTGAATCAGCCTTCACTCTTTTCATATTTCCATCCCCTCTCCATCTCATCGGGAACCTTTAACCATATCTCTCCCTCCCTTGTTTTGTACATCATTATTTCAGCACCCACCAATGGCGAGGTGTGGTGGTTACTTCCTGGTCTATAGGGGAGGTGTAGTGGTTACGTCATTGCCGTTTCCCGTGCGGTCCACCCCTCTTGAAATCACCATGTATTCTCAATGGACACATTTCTAAATCGTCTCGTTTTAAAACAAATAAAGCATGAACATTGGCACGGTGTACCTTTCTGTGTATTCATCCACAATCTATAGCTCAACATGAAAGAATTCGCAATTAATCATAAAGGTAGTAAAATAACAACGTTTATGTTTTAGTTCACTGAGAAACTACACAATGGCCGTGACGTGTGTTAGGTGACAGCACTGAGCGGCAGGCGTTCTACTGGTAAGTGTAGTTCTTTTTTAACGTCAAATTAAAAAAACCTTATAACTAACTTTATTTCAACCAAAAATGCTTAAACAATAATGTTAGTGATGGAAGGGAACTCATTTTGTGCAAAAATGGAAAGCTTGCCAATGTTCGAGGCAGAATTATTACAATTACAGATACATTTTCCCAATGATAAATCCCTATACGGGTGGGACCGCGCGGGGAACTAAAGTGACGTCGGACTACACCTCCCTATTCTGCATTTAAACCACTGAAGACGCACTACATGAAAACACGACCAACTGCAATACCTCTCCATCTCTATTTCTCTCTCTTTCCGTCTCCATGGTGTAGGGTTGCCTAGTAGCCACCATTGCACGGTTAAATCAGTGAATAGGCATACGAAGGTCTCCCACTCAAAACAACTACCGACGTGCTCCAGTCAAACACGAGATACTTCACTAGCTACACAATTATGTTAGTCGTACGATGTTGTCTAACCGCTGTGTTGAGACTCTCATAATCGCAACAAGTTTCAAGGTCCATGTCAGAATCCGAAAGATCTTTATTGCCAAGTAGTTTTCACATACAAGGAATTTGCTTTAGTCGTTTTCGGTGTGACATTAGCTCATTCCCCGCGGGGAATTAGTCAGGCTCGCTCTATCTATCGTTCAATATGTGGAAAAGAATGAATTTTTCCATCCATATGTTCCCGTGTTATACCGTGGTGAATATAAGTGTGGTTTTAGAGCGGTCTAGGGTAATTCCCAAAATGCTGAGTTATAGCCTTATACGTCAATTCCACTATTAGACGTTGCCGTTTCTTGCCTGTACACGCTATTATTCTGAATCAAATCTATATCGGGTATTATGTTTCATCATGAATGCATGAAAGGTGGGGGTGGGGGTCGTTTCTGATTATTTGATTGACAGTAACGGCATTCGTATTGAACACTTAAAAACTTTAATCAGCCCGATCGGTATAAAAGCATTGCAGGATCAAGCTAAAATTGACGTCAGATCCTCCTTACCTGTGATCGGGAGTATTCCAAAAATAATATTCCAATTGTTTGATCGCCATCTGGTACATCCAATGTCCATTTGGTCCACGGCATAATCCACCACAACATATGGATCGGGGATATTTGACGTGCTTCAATGGAACCAGGAGAACCGCTCGCCTCGCCCGACAAGGAAAAGTGAAACCGGACAAATCAGTGGGGGTCCCGAGCCTTGTTGATGAGGCTCACTGCAGAGGGGAAGAAACTGTTCTTGTGGCATGAAGTTTTGGCCCCTGCCAGAGGCGAGTGTCTCAAACGGATTGTAACTGGGGTGGCAGGGGTCGGCCACGATCTTACCTGCACGCTTCAGGGTTCTGGAGGCGTACAGGTCCTGGAGAGATGGTAGATTGCAGCCGATCACCTTCTCAGCAGAGTGGATGACACGCTGCAGCCTGCCTTTGTCCTTGGCCGTGGCTGCAGCGTACCATAGTGTGATGGAGGAGGTGAGGATGGACTCGATGATGGCTGTGTAGAAGTGCACCGTCATTGTCTTTGGCAGGTTGCCGCAGGAAGAACATCCTCTGCTGTGCTTTCTTGACGAGGGAGCTGTTGATGTTCAGCTCCCACTTGAGGTCATGGGAGATCAACGGTGTCCACCGAGGAGTCACACAGGGTGATGGGGTTGAGTGGGGCTGGGGTCCTTCTGTAGTCCACAACCATCACCAGAGTCCAGGTGCTGGAGGACGAAGTCGAGTGCCGTGTTTTGACGGCGTCGTCTACAGACCTGTTGCTCTGTCGGCGAACTGCAGGGGGTCCAGGAGAGGGTCCGTTATTGTTTGGAGGTGTGTAAGCACAAGGCACTCAACGGACTTCATCACCACAGAGGTCAGGGACTCATTTGGACTCCGAGGTACTTGAAATAGTTCACTCTCTCCACCGGTGCCCCATAGATGCTGAGGGGGCTGTAGTTCCTTGCCCCAGACCTCCTAAAGTCCACAATTAGTTCTTTGGTTTTGCTGATGTTCAGGGAGACGAGGCTGTTCTCCCGGCACCACAGCGCCAGGTTCTCCACCTCTCCCAGGTAGGCCCTCTCGTCGTTTGCAGAGATCAGGCCCACCACAGCTGTGTCGTCAGCAAACTTTACTAATATTGTGTTGCTGTTGTGCTTTGCCTGCGTCTAAAGTGAGTCGAGGAGGGGGCTCGGAACACAGCCCTCTATGTCGAGAGTGATGGATGAGGACTCACCAGGGAAGTCCAAGACCCACTGGCACGATATCAGTCAGCCTTCATCCAGTTGATCACTGACCACGCCCCCTCTGGGAAGATCATACAGGATATTTTTCTCACCAATGTTTTGATTTCTGAAATAACATTTATTAACAATGTTGGTGCAATTTTCAACCGGGTACAGTATGAAAACCATGACCCTCTAAATTGCATCTATCTCTCCCTCCGTTTCTCTCCTTTATTTCTATCGGAATCCGCTATTAATTGTCGTGAAAGTGTACGTGCCACTCGAATGGTGCATACAATAGAATAAAATACATACATAAGATCTACATGTCTGTATCTCTCTCCCTCTCCCTTTATTTTATATATCTATATCTACCCCTCTCTGTCTCTCTCCTTAATTCTATCTATCATTATCTGTACCTCTCTCCCTCTGTCTCCTTTTATTTTATATATCTACCTCTCTATCTGTCTCTCTCCTTAATTATATCTGTGTCTGTGTGTCTCTCTCTCTGTCTCCTTCTATTTTATCCATCTATATCTACCTCTCTATCTGTCTCTCTCCTTAATTCTATCTGTGTCTGTGTGTCTCTCTCTCTGTCTCCTTCTATTTTATCCATCTATATCTACCTCTCTATCTGTCTCTCCTTAATTCTCTCTCTGTCTGTGTGTCTCTCTCTCCCTCTCCCCTCTGTGTCTGTGTGTCTCTCTCTCCCTCTCCCCTCTGTGTCTGTGTGTCTCTCTCTCCCTCTCCCCTCTGTCTGTGTGTCTCTCTCTCCCTCTCCCCTCTGTGTCTGTGTGTCTCTCTCTCCCTCTCCCCTCTGTCTGTGTGTCTCTCTCTCCCTCTCCCCTCTGTGTCTGTGTGTCTCTCTCTCCCTCTCCCCTCTGTGTCTGTGTGTCTCTCTCTCCCTCTCCCCTCTGTGTCTGTGTGTCTCTCTCTCCCTCTCCCCTCTGTGTCTGTGTGTCTCTCTCTCCCTCTCCCCTCTGTGTCTGTGTGTCTCTCTCTCCCTCTCCCCTCTGTCTGTGTGTCTCTCTCTCCCTCTCCCCTCTGTGTCTGTGTGTCTCTCTCTCCCTCTCCCCTCTGTCTGTGTGTCTCTCTCTCCCTCTCCCCTCTGTCTGTGTGTCTCTCTCTCCCTCTCCCCTCTGTCTGTGTGTCTCTCTCTCCCTCTCCCCTCTGTCTGTGTGTCTCTCTCTCCCTCTCCCCTCTGTGTCTGTGTGTCTCTCTCTCCCTCTCCCCTCTGTGTCTGTGTGTCTCTCTCTCCCTCTCCCCTCTGTGTCTGTGTGTCTCTCTCTCCCTCTCCCCTCTGTCTGTGTGTCTCTCTCTCCCTCTCCCCTCTGTCTGTGTGTCTCTCTCTCCCTCTCCCCTCTGTGTCTGTGTGTCTCTCTCTCCCTCTCCCCTCTGTGTCTGTGTGTCTCTCTCTCCCTCTCCCCTCTGTGTCTGTGTGTCTCCCTCTCCCCTCTGTGTCTGTGTGTCTCTCTCTCCCTCTCCCCTCTGTCTGTGTGTCTCTCTCTCCCTCTCCCCTCTGTGTCTGTGTGTCTCTCTCTCCCTCTCCCCTCTGTGTCTGTGTGTCTCTCTCTCCCTCTCCCCTCTGTCTGTGTGTCTCTCTCTCCCTCTCCCCTCTGTGTCTGTGTGTCTCTCTCTCCCTCTCCCCTCTGTCTGTGTGTCTCTCTCTCCCTCTCCCCTCTGTGTCTGTGTGTCTCTCTCTCCCTCTCCCCTCTGTGTCTGTGTGTCTCTCTCTCCCTCTCCCCTCTGTGTCTGTGTGTCTCTCTCTCCCTCTCCCCTCTGTGTCTGTGTGTCTCTCTCTCCCTCTCCCCTCTGTGTCTGTGTGTCTCTCTCTCCCTCTCCCCTCTGTGTCTGTGTGTCTCTCTCTCCCTCTCCCCTCTGTCTGTGTGTCTCTCTCTCCCTCTCCCCTCTGTGTCTGTGTGTCTCTCTCTCCCTCTCCCCTCTGTCTGTGTGTCTCTCTCTCCCTCTCCCCTCTGTGTCTGTGTGTCTCTCTCTCCCTCTCCCCTCTGTCTGTGTGTCTCTCTCTCCCTCTCCCCTCTGTGTCTGTGTGTCTCTCTCTCCCTCTCCCCTCTGTGTCTGTGTGTCTCTCTCTCCCTCTCCCCTCTGTGTCTGTGTGTCTCTCTCTCCCTCTCCCCTCTGTGTCTGTGTGTCTCTCTCTCCCTCTCCCCTCTGTGTCTGTGTGTCTCTCTCTCCCTCTCCCCTCTGTGTCTGTGTGTCTCTCTCTCCCTCTCCCCTCTGTGTCTGTGTGTCTCTCTCTCCCTCTCCCCTCTGTGTCTGTGTGTCTCTCTCTCCCTCTCCCCTCTGTGTCTGTGTGTCTCTCTCTCCCTCTCCCCTCTGTGTCTGTGTGTCTCTCTCTCCCTCTCCCCTCTGTGTCTGTGTGTCTCTCTCTCCCTCTCCCCTCTGTGTCTGTGTGTCTCTCTCTCCCTCTCCCCTCTGTGTCTGTGTGTCTCTCTCTCCCTCTCCCATCTGTGTCTGTGTGTCTCTCTCTCCCTCTCCCCTCTGTGTCTGTGTGTCTCTCTCTCCCTCTCCCCTCTGTGTCTGTGTGTCTCTCTCTCCCTCTCCCCTCTGTCTGTGTGTCTCTCTCTCCCTCTCCCCTCTGTGTCTGTGTGTCTCTCTCTCCCTCTCCCCTCTGTGTCTGTGTGTCTCTCTCTCCCTCTCCCCTCTGTGTCTGTGTGTCTCTCTCTCCCTCTCCCCTCTGTGTCTGTGTGTCTCTCTCTCCCTCTCCCCTCTGTGTCTGTGTGTCTCTCTCTCCCTCTCCCCTCTGTGTCTGTGTGTCTCTCTCTCCCTCTCCCCTCTGTCTGTGTGTCTCTCTCTCCCTCTCCCCTCTGTCTGTGTGTCTCTCTCTCCCTCTCCCCTCTGTGTCTGTGTGTCTCTCTCTCCCTCTCCCCTCTGTCTGTGTGTCTCTCTCTCCCTCTCCCCTCTGTGTCTGTGTGTCTCTCTCTCCCTCTCCCCTCTGTGTCTGTGTGTCTCTCTCTCCCTCTCCCCTCTGTGTCTGTGTGTCTCTCTCTCCCTCTCCCCTCTGTGTCTGTGTGTCTCTCTCTCCCTCTCCCCTCTGTGTCTGTGTGTCTCTCTCTCCCTCTCCCCTCTGTGTCTGTGTGTCTCTCTCTCCCTCTCCCCTCTGTGTCTGTGTGTCTCTCTCTCCCTCTCCCCTCTGTCTGTGTGTCTCTCTCTCCCTCTCCCCTCTGTGTCTGTGTGTCTCTCTCTCCCTCTCCCCTCTGTGTCTGTGTGTCTCTCTCTCCCTCTCCCCTCTGTGTCTGTGTGTCTCTCTCTCCCTCTCCCCTCTGTGTCTGTGTGTCTCTCTCTCCCTCTCCCCTCTGTGTCTGTGTGTCTCTCTCTCCCTCTCCCCTCTGTGTCTGTGTGTCTCTCTCTCCCTCTCCCCTCTGTGCCTGTGTGTCTCTCTCTCCCTCTCCCCTCTGTGTCTGTGTGTCTCTCTCTCCCTCTCCCCTCTGTCTGTGTGTCTCTCTCTCCCTCTCCCCTCTGTCTGTGTGTCTCTCTCTCCCTCTCCCCTCTGTCTGTGTGTCTCTCTCTCCCTCTCCCCTCTGTCTGTGTGTCTCTCTCTCCCTCTCCCCTCTGTGTCTGTGTGTCTCTCTCTCCCTCTCCCCTCTGTGCCTGTGTGTCTCTCTCTCCCTCTCCCCTCTGTGCCTGTGTGTCTCTCTCTCCCTCTCCCCTCTGTGTCTGTGTGTCTCTCTCTCCCTCTCCCCTCTGTGCCTGTGTGTCTCTCTCTCCCTCTCCCCTCTGTCTGTGTGTCTCTCTCTCCCTCTCCCCTCTGTCTGTGTGTCTCTCTCTCCCTCTCCCCTCTGTGTCTGTGTGTCTCTCTCTCCCTCTCCCCTCTGTCTGTGTGTCTCTCTCTCCCTCTCCCCTCTGTCTGTGTGTCTCTCTCTCCCTCTCCCCTCTGTCTGTGTGTCTCTCTCTCCCTCTCCCCTCTGTGTCTGTGTGTCTCTCTCTCCCTCTCCCCTCTGTGTCTGTGTGTCTCTCTCTCCCTCTCCCCTCTGTGTCTGTGTGTCTCTCTCTCCCTCTCCCCTCTGTCTGTGTGTCTCTCTCTCCCTCTCCCCTCTGTCTGTGTGTCTCTCTCTCCCTCTCCCCTCTGTGTCTGTGTGTCTCTCTCTCCCTCTCCCCTCTGTGTCTGTGTGTCTCTCTCTCCCTCTCCCCTCTGTGTCTGTGTGTCTCCCTCTCCCCTCTGTGTCTGTGTGTCTCTCTCTCCCTCTCCCCTCTGTCTGTGTGTCTCTCTCTCCCTCTCCCCTCTGTGTCTGTGTGTCTCTCTCTCCCTCTCCCCTCTGTGTCTGTGTGTCTCTCTCTCCCTCTCCCCTCTGTCTGTGTGTCTCTCTCTCCCTCTCCCCTCTGTGTCTGTGTGTCTCTCTCTCCCTCTCCCCTCTGTCTGTGTGTCTCTCTCTCCCTCTCCCCTCTGTGTCTGTGTGTCTCTCTCTCCCTCTCCCCTCTGTGTCTGTGTGTCTCTCTCTCCCTCTCCCCTCTGTGTCTGTGTGTCTCTCTCTCCCTCTCCCCTCTGTGTCTGTGTGTCTCTCTCTCCCTCTCCCCTCTGTGTCTGTGTGTCTCTCTCTCCCTCTCCCCTCTGTGTCTGTGTGTCTCTCTCTCCCTCTCCCCTCTGTCTGTGTGTCTCTCTCTCCCTCTCCCCTCTGTGTCTGTGTGTCTCTCTCTCCCTCTCCCCTCTGTCTGTGTGTCTCTCTCTCCCTCTCCCCTCTGTGTCTGTGTGTCTCTCTCTCCCTCTCCCCTCTGTCTGTGTGTCTCTCTCTCCCTCTCCCCTCTGTGTCTGTGTGTCTCTCTCTCCCTCTCCCCTCTGTGTCTGTGTGTCTCTCTCTCCCTCTCCCCTCTGTGTCTGTGTGTCTCTCTCTCCCTCTCCCCTCTGTGTCTGTGTGTCTCTCTCTCCCTCTCCCCTCTGTGTCTGTGTGTCTCTCTCTCCCTCTCCCCTCTGTGTCTGTGTGTCTCTCTCTCCCTCTCCCCTCTGTGTCTGTGTGTCTCTCTCTCCCTCTCCCCTCTGTGTCTGTGTGTCTCTCTCTCCCTCTCCCCTCTGTGTCTGTGTGTCTCTCTCTCCCTCTCCCCTCTGTGTCTGTGTGTCTCTCTCTCCCTCTCCCCTCTGTGTCTGTGTGTCTCTCTCTCCCTCTCCCCTCTGTGTCTGTGTGTCTCTCTCTCCCTCTCCCCTCTGTGTCTGTGTGTCTCTCTCTCCCTCTCCCCTCTGTGTCTGTGTGTCTCTCTCTCCCTCTCCCCTCTGTGTCTGTGTGTCTCTCTCTCCCTCTCCCCTCTGTGTCTGTGTGTCTCTCTCTCCCTCTCCCCTCTGTGTCTGTGTGTCTCTCTCTCCCTCTCCCCTCTGTCTGTGTGTCTCTCTCTCCCTCTCCCCTCTGTGTCTGTGTGTCTCTCTCTCCCTCTCCCCTCTGTGTCTGTGTGTCTCTCTCTCCCTCTCCCCTCTGTGTCTGTGTGTCTCTCTCTCCCTCTCCCCTCTGTGTCTGTGTGTCTCTCTCTCCCTCTCCCCTCTGTGTCTGTGTGTCTCTCTCTCCCTCTCCCCTCTGTGTCTGTGTGTCTCTCTCTCCCTCTCCCCTCTGTGTCTGTGTGTCTCTCTCTCCCTCTCCCCTCTGTCTGTGTGTCTCTCTCTCCCTCTCCCCTCTGTGTCTGTGTGTCTCTCTCTCCCTCTCCCCTCTGTGTCTGTGTGTCTCTCTCTCCCTCTCCCCTCTGTGTCTGTGTGTCTCTCTCTCCCTCTCCCCTCTGTCTGTGTGTCTCTCTCTCCCTCTCCCCTCTGTGTCTGTGTGTCTCTCTCTCCCTCTCCCCTCTGTCTGTGTGTCTCTCTCTCCCTCTCCCCTCTGTGTCTGTGTGTCTCTCTCTCCCTCTCCCCTCTGTCTGTGTGTCTCTCTCTCCCTCTCCCCTCTGTGTCTGTGTGTCTCTCTCTCCCTCTCCCCTCTGTGTCTGTGTGTCTCTCTCTCCCTCTCCCCTCTGTGTCTGTGTGTCTCTCTCTCCCTCTCCCCTCTGTGTCTGTGTGTCTCTCTCTCCCTCTCCCCTCTGTGTCTGTGTGTCTCTCTCTCCCTCTCCCCTCTGTGTCTGTGTGTCTCTCTCTCCCTCTCCCCTCTGTGTCTGTGTGTCTCTCTCTCCCTCTCCCCTCTGTGTCTGTGTGTCTCTCTCTCCCTCTCCCCTCTGTGTCTGTGTGTCTCTCTCTCCCTCTCCCCTCTGTGTCTGTGTGTCTCTCTCTCCCTCTCCCCTCTGTGTCTGTGTGTCTCTCTCTCCCTCTCCCCTCTGTGTCTGTGTGTCTCTCTCTCCCTCTCCCCTCTGTGTCTGTGTGTCTCTCTCTCCCTCTCCCCTCTGTGTCTGTGTGTCTCTCTCTCCCTCTCCCCTCTGTGTCTGTGTGTCTCTCTCTCCCTCTCCCCTCTGTGTCTGTGTGTCTCTCTCTCCCTCTCCCCTCTGTGTCTGTGTGTCTCTCTCTCCCTCTCCCCTCTGTCTGTGTGTCTCTCTCTCCCTCTCCCCTCTGTGTCTGTGTGTCTCTCTCTCCCTCTCCCCTCTGTGTCTGTGTGTCTCTCTCTCCCTCTCCCCTCTGTGTCTGTGTGTCTCTCTCTCCCTCTCCCCTCTGTGTCTGTGTGTCTCTCTCTCCCTCTCCCCTCTGTGTCTGTGTGTCTCTCTCTCCCTCTCCCCTCTGTGTCTGTGTGTCTCTCTCTCCCTCTCCCCTCTGTCTGTGTGTCTCTCTCTCCCTCTCCCCTCTGTCTGTGTGTCTCTCTCTCCCTCTCCCCTCTGTGTCTGTGTGTCTCTCTCTCCCTCTCCCCTCTGTCTGTGTGTCTCTCTCTCCCTCTCCCCTCTGTGTCTGTGTGTCTCTCTCTCCCTCTCCCCTCTGTGTCTGTGTGTCTCTCTCTCCCTCTCCCCTCTGTGTCTGTGTGTCTCTCTCTCCCTCTCCCCTCTGTGTCTGTGTGTCTCTCTCTCCCTCTCCCCTCTGTGTCTGTGTGTCTCTCTCTCCCTCTCCCCTCTGTGTCTGTGTGTCTCTCTCTCCCTCTCCCCTCTGTGTCTGTGTGTCTCTCTCTCCCTCTCCCCTCTGTGTCTGTGTGTCTCTCTCTCCCTCTCCCCTCTGTCTGTGTGTCTCTCTCTCCCTCTCCCCTCTGTGTCTGTGTGTCTCTCTCTCCCTCTCCCCTCTGTGTCTGTGTGTCTCTCTCTCCCTCTCCCCTCTGTGTCTGTGTGTCTCTCTCTCCCTCTCCCCTCTGTGTCTGTGTGTCTCTCTCTCCCTCTCCCCTCTGTGTCTGTGTGTCTCTCTCTCCCTCTCCCCTCTGTGCCTGTGTGTCTCTCTCTCCCTCTCCCCTCTGTCTGTGTGTCTCTCTCTCCCTCTCCCCTCTGTCTGTGTGTCTCTCTCTCCCTCTCCCCTCTGTGTCTGTGTGTCTCTCTCTCCCTCTCCCCTCTGTGTCTGTGTGTCTCTCTCTCCCTCTCCCCTCTGTGTCTGTGTGTCTCTCTCTCCCTCTCCCCTCTGTGCCTGTGTGTCTCTCTCTCCCTCTCCCCTCTGTGCCTGTGTGTCTCTCTCTCCCTCTCCCCTCTGTGTCTGTGTGTCTCTCTCTCCCTCTCCCCTCTGTGCCTGTGTGTCTCTCTCTCCCTCTCCCCTCTGTCTGTGTGTCTCTCTCTCCCTCTCCCCTCTGTCTGTGTGTCTCTCTCTCCCTCTCCCCTCTGTGTCTGTGTGTCTCTCTCTCCCTCTCCCCTCTGTGCCTGTGTGTCTCTCTCTCCCTCTCCCCTCTGTGTCTGTGTGTCTCTCTCTCCCTCTCCCCTCTGTGCCTGTGTGTCTCTCTCTCCCTCTCCCCTCTGTGCCTGTGTGTCTCTCTCTCCCTCTCCCCTCTGTCTGTGTGTCTCTCTCTCCCTCTCCCCTCTGTGTCTGTGTGTCTCTCTCTCCCTCTCCCCTCTGTGCCTGTGTGTCTCTCTCTCCCTCTCCCCTCTGTGCCTGTGTGTCTCTCTCTCCCTCTCCCCTCTGTCTGTGTGTCTCTCTCTCCCTCTCCCCTCTGTGTCTGTGTGTCTCTCTCTCCCTCTCCCCTCTGTGCCTGTGTGTCTCTCTCTCCCTCTCCCCTCTGTGTCTGTGTGTCTCTCTCTCCCTCTCCCCTCTGTGCCTGTGTGTCTCTCTCTCCCTCTCCCCTCTGTGCCTGTGTGTCTCTCTCTCCCTCTCCCCTCTGTGTCTGTGTGTCTCTCTCTCCCTCTCCCCTCTGTGCCTGTGTGTCTCTCTCTCCCTCTCCCCTCTGTGCCTGTGTGTCTCTCTCTCCCTCTCCCCTCTGTGTCTGTGTGTCTCTCTCTCCCTCTCCCCTCTGTGTCTGTGTGTCTCTCTCTCCCTCTCCCCTCTGTCTGTGTGTCTCTCTCTCCCTCTCCCCTCTGTCTGTGTGTCTCTCTCTCCCTCTCCCCTCTGTGCCTGTGTGTCTCTCTCTCCCTCTCCCCTCTGTGCCTGTGTGTCTCTCTCTCCCTCTCCCCTCTGTCTGTGTGTCTCTCTCTCCCTCTCCCCTCTGTGTCTGTGTGTCTCTCTCTCCCTCTCCCCTCTGTGCCTGTGTGTCTCTCTCTCCCTCTCCCCTCTGTGTCTGTGTGTCTCTCTCTCCCTCTCCCCTCTGTGCCTGTGTGTCTCTCTCTCCCTCTCCCCTCTGTGTCTGTGTGTCTCTCTCTCCCTCTCCCCTCTGTGTCTGTGTGTCTCTCTCTCCCTCTCCCCTCTGTGTCTGTGTGTCTCTCTCTCCCTCTCCCCTCTGTGTCTGTGTGTCTCTCTCTCCCTCTCCCCTCTGTGTCTGTGTGTCTCTCTCTCCCTCTCCCCTCTGTGCCTGTGTGTCTCTCTCTCCCTCTCCCCTCTGTGTCTGTGTGTCTCTCTCTCCCTCTCCCCTCTGTGTCTGTGTGTCTCTCTCTCCCTCTCCCCTCTGTGTCTGTGTGTCTCTCTCTCCCTCTCCCCTCTGTGTCTGTGTGTCTCTCTCTCCCTCTCCCCTCTGTGTCTGTGTGTCTCTCTCTCCCTCTCCCCCCCCCCCAGAGCGCAGACCATCTGTTGCCTAACCTGACCTGTGCCTCCCTCTCCCCCCCAGAGCGCAGACCATCTGTTACCTAACCTGACCTGTGCCTCCCCCTCCCCGCTGGACGAGACCCTGGACCGCGAGGTGCTTCTCCTCCTGCAGGGCCCCAGCCCAGAACACATGTCCCTGGAGTGCAAGAGCCTCCTCCAGAAACTGGTGACATTATTGTATTCAATTAAACCTCCTCCTCTGTGTAACCTTTTCATGAAAGAATATGGCTTCTTTAATCTAAGTCCTTAAGTCAATAGTTGGGCTGAAGAAGAGAGAACCCTCTGGCAGGAAAAACCCAGTGGAGTTTGTTTCCCCGTACGGGAATCGAACCCCTAACCCCGGGGGGGTCTTGGGGCTCGGCCCACGCTGATCCCTTGCAGGGGTGTAAAAAGGACCCAGAAATGATACTTGAGTGAAAGTATGGGTACCGTCTCAAAATCGTACTTGAGTAAAAGGCAAGAGTATCTGGCTACAAACACACTTGAGTAAAAAAGTTTGTACTAAAAAGTAAAAGTAAAAACTTTTTTTTATTCCGGGGCAATGAAATGTTCCGTTTCGTCCTCTTCATCATATACATTTGAAGTTTTTAATATAGTGTGTATGGGAAAGAAACTCCAATCGATAATCTATATATGCTTCAGGGCCTATAACTACTGTTTTTGGAATTACAGCAGAAAAGATAAAAAACATACTTATATTCTCGAAGGTATTAACAAAACAATGTATGAATGAAAAAGTATAACGTTCCCACATCCTGAACGATAGATATTCGATGTTGAATGGGCCATAGTAATGTCAATATAGCAATACAATTTAAAAAGTTATAGCCCTGCAAAGAAGGTAAACATCTCCATAGGCTTTCAACGGTGGCAGAGAGTGGTATAAGATGGGCACAACCCCCCGGCGCCCAATGTGTTAAATGTACTAAAAAGTCAAAGTTAAAACTTTTTTTTATTCCGGGGCAATGAAATGTTCCGTTTCGTCCTCTTCATCACTCGTACTATCGTTTGTGGCCGTCTTCTGTAGCTCGTCACTCTGACTGTCTATTCTTCTGATATCAAAGATCCCCGCTTTCTAGTCTTGCACAAGGACCAATCAGCATGGGTATGGGCGGGTTCATTTTCCATTGATGGGGATTTGATTGGCTGTTTTTAAATAAAGAGCGAGCATTGTAACAAAGTACAATTACTCAAGTACTTTACACCCCTGTTTTTAATATGTTCTTCAATGATGAGTATCCGTTGGTTGGACAGGGCTGGAGGTGTGTCCAACAGGGCTGGAGGTGTGTCCAACAGGGCTGGAGGTGTGTCCAACAGGGCTGGAGGCGTGTCCAACTCCGCCAGATCCGTATCTCTTTTTTTAGGAACGGAAACATTTGGAGAGGATGAACTTTTGGAACCGACGGATTCCTGTCCGTTGCAAAGCGGTCATTTCTGAAATTGCATGATTTATATTATCTGTAGTTCTCATTTAAAAACAAACCAACGGACGGCAATACTTTCTAGGGCTGCTTGATTATGGCAAAAATCATAATCGATTACCGTATTTTGATTGATATTGAAATCACGAGTAATTAAACATGATTACCCACTGATTATTTGTTAACATGAATAATAAAGTGTCTCCCTCACAGAACATTTCTGTCTCCTTGGTTCCAGAAAAGGGATTTTGGAGAAGATGCAACATCAGTCTTATCTACTCTGAAGAATCACCTACGGGACGATGGGCAGAGAGAGGACGGCACTGAGGGCAGACTTCACGTGAGACACACACGTGTCCATGCATGTGCACACATAATAATAATAATAATAATAATAATAATAATAATAATAATAATAATAATAATAATAATAATAATAATAATAAATAATAACTTTATTTGTATAGCACCTTTCATACAGGAAATTGCAGTTCAAAGTGCTTTGCATCAGTAAAATAAATCTGTGTAAAGCAAGAGCAAAGTATAAAGTGGGATAAAATAATGCAGATATATTAATCAAATCATATCAGAACCTCACGTCACGTTCCAATAGGCTACTTGAATTTCTGTAATCTTGTTACAAAACATGATAAAGGTCATAGTATGCACCCAGCGGATAGTGGGGCGTGAAGATAAAAGTAAAAATAAGTAAAATAATAGCAAGGGTAAAATGAGCAGACATATAAAATCACAGTTTTTCACATTAGGATCCAACATCCCAACAGGCCACCTTGTATATGGTTTGATTCAGTTTTAGTAGAATGTAAAAGACATGAATGATGAAATGAGCACATAAAGTGCAGACATACTATACAATCAGTTTCTTTACAGTGCAATACAATAGTCCTGGATTACTGTACAGTTCAAAGTCGTCTTTACCTTCCGTTTGGTATCCACAGTTTTCCACATGCGAACATACAGTACATGCACAGGAAGTCCGTCTCTCTCTTTTGTCTCCTGTACATTGAACATAGATGAATACACGGCAGAAAGACCACACACACACACACACACACACACACACACACACTTTAATCACTAATTATGTACACCTACATTACAAACAGGCAAAGGACATTCAAATTGTCAATGAGGTCAGATATTAAGAGAGCACCCAGTTACATAACTGCTGAAATGACAATCGGGTTAAATATACTGGTTCACAATATGACTGACGCACAGGGTACCATGACGACCTGACGAGTAACGGTTTAGAGAGCGCTCCGTTTACTTTGGTACTGAGAAACCCTTTGTTGTAGCCAAATGCATCACTCCTGCGGTGTGTATGGAGTGCTTTTGTTTGTATAACTGGCCATTAACTATTTCCATTTACTGTCATCCAGCACTAAGAATAAGGAATACTAAGTTCAGTTAACATTAGTAATTCATGAGGGGCTGCTGGGTGGCGCAGCGGACATTGCGCTCGTCACCAACGGCAAGAGACACCGGGTTCAAATCCGGCTGTCGGCGTTGCCTCCGGCTTGGGCCGGCCGTCATACTGGCTCAATTGGCAGAGTTAGCGGGTGGGAAGTCGATGGGTGGTAATCTGGACGTTGTGGACAGCGACTCCTACAGGTCGGTTGGGGGACGCCTGCACAGCAGAGACAGGAAACGGCGGGGGGTAGTGTGAGCCTCCCACACGTTACACCTCGCCAATGAGAGTCCGCGCCGGCAGGTGAAAAGATGCGACAGGCTGCCTCCTCGTGTACCGGAGGGGACACGTGATGCAAGGCTTCTATCCTCCCTACAACCGCCCAGTGGGGGGCATATGCGAGCAACGTTCAAGACAGGGGAGGGGAGAATTGGAAACAGCGAAATTGGGATGGGAGAAAAAATAGAAAATAAGGAGAAAAATTGGCAAAAAAAATAAAACATTAGTAATTCATGGTAGCTGCATTTAAATCCAAAACCGAGCGGGGTGA
>NW_028174866.1:789943-809943 GCF_963971535.1 Notolepis coatsorum
GCAATGCAATCCGACATGAATACATGGACATTTGTATAATCCTTTTTCGTATGGGCTACACAACACAACAGGTAAATATGGTTAATAATTTAAATGTATTTTCTGTATTTCTTCTTTGATGTAAAAGGTTTGTTTATGTTGGTAATGTTCTACATTATATTCAGATGTTGATTCAGATGGTTGAGATGGATCCAAATGGCTTTATTTTCCATTAATCAAACTCTCCCAAGAATGTGTGTGCCCTAGACTCCATTGGAAAAACAATCATTGTCTAAATATTTGGTTCTCAAAAAAAGGGTTCGGTAAGTAAGTATGCAGCTAAATGAATACTTTATTTTCACTATAATTATATTGACGAATTGGAACAAAAAGGCTCTGTACCCACTGACTAGTAGATTGCAACTTGGGAGTGACTGTAGAATAGAAAGCTGATTATTGAAATGGGTATCATGTTACCACTGACTGTGGATACTAGGGCTGACTCCTATTAGTCGACTAATCGGTCGAAAGGAGCCGTAGTCGACTGGCCAACCTCTTAGTCGAATATATATATATATATTAAATATATATATGGGCGGCTACGTGGCGCAGTGGGCAAGGCGCTTGCAACGAATGCTGGAGACTAGGCTCGAACAGGATGCTTCCTGTTCGACCCCGCTCTCCACATTGCTTTCAGTTTAGCTGGTCGTCCACAGTAATACACATTGGCCGTATTACGGGGTGGGAAACTGAAGGGTGGGGATCGGGCGTTGTGGACAGCGACTCCTACAGGTCGGTTGGTGCGCCTGCGCAGTAGAATCAAGAAGCGACAGGGGCGGGGCCCCTCCAAAGCCCAGACCCCCGATGCTGAAAGATCGAGCCGCGCAGGTGAAAAGATGCGACGGCTGTTACCTCGAGTATCGGAGGGGACTCGTGCTATGTATGACTTAGTCCACATTGCAGCCGGCTTGTGGGAGGCAAGAAACAACGTTCGAAGACAGGGGAGGGTTGAATTGGACGATATGAAAAATTGGGATGGGAGAAAAATAGAAAATGGGAGAAAAAGTGGATCAAAAAAATATATAAATATATATATATATATATATATTTTTTTTTAATCATTCTTTCCAAAAGAAAAGAGGCCTAGAAGCGTGGCTAACGCTAATGGCACGCATACCAGAGGCTAACTGCCTACGAAAACAGGCACAGAGGCACTGAAAGAGGATTTCACCATCTAATGAACACACTAGACTAGACAAATATCAAGATGTATCCATCAGTGGACCCATTGCATGCTTTTGCAGAGGACAAGAAGCCTTCAGTCGACTCTCTCAGACATTAAGCACTACAGCCCAAATGGAATGATACAAATAATTTTTTTTTTTTTTAAATTTAAAAATATTATACTTTTTTATTATTTTTTTAGTCGACTAACGGCACATTTTGGCCAATCGTAGTCGACCATCCAAAGCCTTAGTCGGGGACAGCCCTAGTGGATACACACATGTGTCTGGAAGCCACCCAGTAGAATCAGAACCACAGTCTTCTATACTGTCGGCCAGTGAGTGAGCAGCTCTATCGGATCAGCTGACTGATGCCAAGCTCCGCCCACTCCCATAGCTTGACTGAAGAAAACAATGGTCATGGTTTGGAGGGTCGAGAAAACAGGGTGGAGCTTGGCATCAGTCAAGTGGGGTTTAAGTGCCTTGCTCAAGGGTACCTTTTGGTGGTAGCTGTCGCCCAGCTGGGGATTCAAAAGCTCACTTCCCTGTGTGCGTCATGGTCGTTGTGCTACCCTCTGTCGGTCTGGGGAGGGTGTCGACTACCACACGTCTGTCTCCTCCAATACACGTGGAGTCACCAGCTGCTTCTTTTCACCTGATGGCGAGGAGTTTCACTGGGAGAGAGCGTAACGTGAGCGGAGGTTAACACACTATCTCCCCCAGATCCCCTCCCTCCTCAACAGGCACTCCGAACCACCACTATGAGTCGCTGGTGCAATGACCAGGGCGCGTGAATATTTTCCCTAACGGGGTTGCACTTCCGCATTCGGTTTGCGCGATCTGATTGGCCACTGACGTTTCTGGTCATGTGATATCTGCGCCAATCGTGTGACGCCTGTTTCTATCACCGGTTAAGCTTAGGCACTCTTTCGAAGTTGGTTAAGGTTAGAGTTTGTCTTAGAGCAGGGCGATAGAACGCCAGCCCTGATTCCAAACTCTAACCTTAACCAACTTCGAAAGAGTCTCCTAAGCTTAACCAGTGATAAACTAGGCGTTAGGTAGTTTGCAGGCTGTTGGAGCCGGAAATAGGCGCAGAAACGGGCGTCACACGATTGGCGCAGATGTCACATGACCAGAAACGTCTGTGGCCAATCAGATCGCGCAAACCGAACGAGGAAGTGCAACCCCGTTAGGGAAAATATTCACGCGACCAGGACTCGTACCCCACCAGCTTCCCACCCACGAACACTTGTCGATTGGGTTCATTGGAACGTCTGACCAAGCTGGAAGAAGTAACGCTACCGGGGATTGGACCCGGGTCTTTTACCTCCCCAAGAAGCTCACTTCCTTGACCATTAGGCCAGTGGCCTCATTAATTGCACAAACTAGCAGGGTTCCCCCATATCTTTTTAGCCGAGGCGCAGCGCCTCCCCTGAAGAACTCTAGATCACTTCTACTAACGTCTGACAAAGTAATCCATTCATATACAATAAAACCTCAGATTCCATCCTTTTGGTGCTGCTCAACCAAAACTGCTCATTATAATATGGTAAAACACCGGTTTGAATGCGCTGATGTTCAATGGCATCTCATCATCTGATTTGGTTTTAAGTGAAACACTGGATCAGCTTTGGGCATACATTGCACCGCCCGCTCGCCCCGTCTCCCCTATACCTTCCTGGGAGAAACCCTGACTAGTGAGGCAATGGAGCTGATGGTCCCTTTACTATGGACCTCCTGGGAGCCCTGCTAAGAGGCCCTCAGCCTCGGGCACCACTTTGAAAACACTTGGTCTCAGTTGGCTGCTGGGTTGGAAGGAAGGCCTGTCAATCACTGTGACCTTGCTGACCTCTAGGCTCCGTCTCAATGGGTTTGGGTCCCAGCCGGTTATGGGCTTTAATCTGTGTGTGTGTGTGTGTGTCGTGTTTTAGGTTGTCAGCCTTGTTCACCAGATATAAGGAAGGAGCCAGTGTGTCGTCCCAGCAGAGTGGGAGAGCAGACTAGACTGCCCGGCTGTGGTCTAGACTATTAGTCTGTACTAGGATTAGCTGTACTCTGGGTACAAAACATATAGTACTGGACATCAACTTGACCAGGTGGACTATTGTCGAGAACGGAATAGACAAACTAGGTTAGCCAAGTCGGCTAGAAAAAGTAACTAATCTTGACTGAAAATTATTGGTCGGGAAAGCGTAAAGCGTTAGGACTGGATGAAGAACTCGTACCTTTTTCTGTGGACCGGGGACTTCAACAGAGTCTGGATGAGGACGTGGACCTAGGAGCAGGGATTTACACACCTGTAGGATAGATCTGTGCCTTGGGATTAAGAGTTTAGGACCGGCAAGTAATTTGGGACTAATGAGAGAAGATTGAGTTTAGAAGAGATAGAGCTTCAGAGAAATGGAATAGGAGAGAAAAGAGAGAGAGAGCGAGAAAGTTTGGTTTAATTTATATTAGGATCCAGAGTAGCTGACGCCGTAGCAACCACTAGAGAGAAGAGATAGAGAATAGAAGTAGAGAATTGGAGATAGGAGGAGAGTAAAGAGAATTGGAGAAGTTTTGGGCCGTCGGGAGGACTGGCGCCAGTCACCCTGGGCAACGGAATGGGACACTGTGTGGGCCTGCGGACTGGGTACAGTATGTCGTGGTATCTTCTGGGAGGGGCGTGTGTGTGTAAATGTGGTATAGCACCTCGTACAGTGTTTGCATCGTTATATTGTATGGTATCTTTGCTGTGTATATCCGAGTAACATTACAGTATTTAATGTCGCTATGCTATCCGCTGGGGTGTGTGTGTGTGTAGATGAGAGTATGGTATATAATGTCACACAGTATATTATAGTTATATAGTAGCTGTGCTCCTTTTAGATGAACCCATATACCACCTTTTCACGACCTATTCTGAGTACTAACTTATTAACCCTTTCACTGCCACACGGCAGAAGGTTAACCCGGCTTTACTATCACACAACCGACGGTTGAGCCTAACGGTCGATCAGTTGACTAATTGACTTATTAAACCATTGTCAATTCATATATGTTATAGTATCTTAATGGCTTAATCACTTTAATGGCCTGCTGGGCTGTGTGGTGCAGACAGTGTTTTCTATACCCATAACATGTCCTCAAAAACATATCTAACTCGTTATAATCCCATTTGAGGATTAACATGTAATATAACATATCTATCCACACCTGTCTGTACTGTACTTACCTGCACATAGTCCTTTTACATTTTATATATGTAGATACTCTATATCGGGGGTGGCCAACCCGCGGCTTGCGAGCCGCATGTGGCTCTTTGCCCCGTCAATGTGTGGCTCTTTCATCCATCAAATAGCATTGTGAGGCTGAACAACAGGACCAATTGTGCTTAAAGTTTTTTTAAATAAATTTGGTGACAACCCCGGAGCTGTGAGCTGGATTCGAACAGGCGAATCCAGCGTCTCCGGGGTTGGTGACGAACGCAATCTCCGTTACGCCACCTGACCGCCCGGCTAAAAGTGATTTTGTAATTTTGAAACTGTGGGTCTCACAGGGTACTTTTAACCCTGTGAGGCCCAAATAAAAAAGACATTAGCAACTTTAGAGGCCAGAGGGTGAGACCTATAAACACATGAAGGGTGCCGGGACGTGAACGCTTGAGAAACGCTGGTATATATGGTGTGGCTCTTTGTGGTGAAGAAAGCCGAAGGCCGGACCAGAACTCTCAGATTTAAAAAATGTGTTTTTAATGGCAGCCTATAGTACAGCCAGTGTTAATAGGCTAGCAGTGATAGCTTGTTTCCTATAAGTGACTTTTATTACTTTTATTATTATGATTATATTATGATTACTATTATTGTTATTTTTACGAATGGTGAAAAGTTTTCCTTCTGTTGTTGTTGTTGTTCTTTGCATATAGAATTTTGTGTTTGCTATTGGCTTATTTAAGTTTCTGGTATATATTTGTTTTCAACATGCTACATTATCAAGTCCTTACTCTGGAGGTCAAAGTTGACTAGCATTCCCAAGCTCACCTCTATGATGTCACTTCCTGCCCACATGGTATATAGCTCCCATTTTTACAAGCTATCACTGCTAGCCTATTACACTGAAGATGGAACACCTGTTCCGAAACATGTCTGTACTTAATAGGCTGCCATTAAAAAAAAAAAATTTAAATCTGAGAGTGCTGGTCCGGCCTTCGCCTTTCTTCCTCATAATCCTTGGGATTTCAGCACCCAGTGTCAGATACTGAGAGCGCGGTCTACCTTGACCTTGTGGTACCACAGTAATTTTTGTGGCTCTTAGTCTCTGACTGGTTGGCCACCCCTGCTCTATATCTATATAAATACATATCCTACTCTTACTAGTTATGCTGCTGGCCAGTATGACTACTACTATCAGTGTCGTTATACCTTTATCACTGTATATATTAATATTACAACTCTGTGCATACAGTACATCTGATGAGCACTACACTCGGTAGTACTAATTTGTATGTTTTGCACCCAGTTTAATTACCTGTACATATTGCCGTTGCACTTTACTGTTACATTTGCACTCTGGCTAGATGCCAAACTTATTTTTTGTTGTACTGTACTTGTGCTGTATGATGACAATATATTTGAATCTAATCCTTAAAAAAAAGTAGGGTTTAGGCATGTGGTGGTTATGGTTAATGTTGGGTAATGAATTTAAGTTATTGGAATGACGATAACAATGAGAAAATGTTAGGGATGCTCGATATTGGCTTTTTTACCGATACCGATATTGTCCAACTCTTAATTTCCGATACCGATATCAACCGATACCGATATATGCAGGGTTTCCCCCCCCCCCCAAAAATGGAATAATTTCAGGTAATTAACATTACATATCTCTTGTTGTGGAATTAACACAACATTATGCATACTTTTGACAATAAATAAAATCAGAATTTGTTCTTACTTGCTTGCCTGGGTGAATAAAGGTTATAGAAATGTAAAAAATAAAAATATAAAAAAATTAAATAAAAATTTAAAACCGATACCGATATTTTCCGATATCACATTTTAATGCCGATATCGGCCGATAATATCGGACATCCCTAGAAAATGTGTGTGTGTGTGTGTTTGCAGGGTGCAGGAACAGGAGAACCAGAAGCGCCAGCTATGTGAAGAGCTGGAGCAGCTCAAGACCCCCCAGGAGAGCAGAGAGGCCTGCTGCCAGACCCCCGACACAGAGCAGGAGGTAAGTGCGCACATCAGCATACAACACCGGGCTGGTGACAGGCAACATGGAAGAACACAAGATGGCAAGATACAACGTCAGGAGAGCAGTAATAGAGGCAAAACGGCGTTACAGGGATAAAGTTGAACTTCAGTTTGAACAGGCTGACTCCAGAGCTGAACAGTGACATCTCCTTAGCAAATGATCTCAATTCCTTCTATGCGAGGTTTGAGGCTGTGAATAAAAACACCAGCCCACAAACCACGGCAATGGGGGGGGGGGGGGGGGGGTCTGCTGATGGAGACTCAGTGTTCAGGGTTAACAGAGCATGAGGTGAGACGGATCTTTAAAAAAGTGAATATCAGGAAGGCAGCAGGACCGGACGGCATCCCCGGCCGCGTCCTAAAAGTCTGTGCCGACCAACTGGCCCCGGTATTCACTGACATATTTAACCTGTCCTTAGAACAGGCTGTCATCCCCACCTGTCTGAAGAAGTCCACCATCATCCCTGTACCCAAAAAATCTACGCCCGCTTGCCTCAACGACTACCGCCCTGTAGCCCTCACCTCCATAGCCATGAAGTGATTTGAGAAGCTAGTGAAGGGCTACATCTGTTCCTCCCTCCCCATCAACCTGGACCCTCTGCAATTTGCATATCGCCCCAACAGGTCCACGGAGGACGCCATAGCCCATGTGCTGCACACAGCAGCATCACACCTGGACAAGAGGCAGGGGAACTATGTGAGAATGCTGTTCATCGACTACAGCTCAGCATTCAATACCATAGTCCCCTCCAAACTCATAGCCAAGCTCAGGGACCTGGGCTTGAACTATGACCTCTGCCAGTGGGTCTTGGACTTCCTGACGGGCAGACCCCAGGTGGTAAGAGCAGGCAACTGCACCTCCTCATCCATCACGCTCAACATAGGGGCCCCCCAGGGCTGTGTTCTGAGCCCCCTCCTCTACTCCCTGTACACACATGACTGCGTAGCACAGCGGAACAACAACACCATCATCAAATTTGCTGATGACACAGTAGTGGTGGGCCTGATCTCTGCCAACGACGAAAGGGCCTACCTGGAAGAGGTAGAGAACCTGTCACAGTGGTGTCAGGAGAACTGCCTCTCCCTGAACGTCAGCAAAACAAAAGAGATGATTGTGGACTTCAGGAGGTCGGGGGTCAAGGACTACAGCCCCCTCAGCATTGACGGGGCACCGGTTGAGAGAGTGAACAGTTTCAAGTACCTCGGAGCCCACATATCCGAGGACTTGACATGGACCACATACATTGACAGTGTTGTGAAGAAGGCACGACAACGCCTCTACTTCCTCAGGCGCCTAAGGAAGTTCCAAGTCAGTCAGAAGATCCTTAGGAACTTCTACTCATGTACAATAGAGAGCATCCTGACTGGCAACATCACCTCCTGGTTTGGGAATAGCACTGCACAAGACCGTAGCAGACTACAAAGAGTGACACGTTCAGCCGAACGCACAATTGGAGGGGGGCTTCCCACCCTCCAGAACATTTACAACAAGCGGTGCAAGGGGAAGGCTAAGAGAATTATTAAGGACTCGAGCCACCCGAACAACTGCCTCTTTGAACTGCTGCGGTCAGGCAAGCGATACCGGAGTCTTAAGGCGAGCACAGAAAGACTCAGAAGAAGCTTCTATCCCCAGGCCATCAGGCTGCTAAACGAACAATAAACACTATGCAACAACCATCAAATGCACACAGCACACACACCCACACGCACACACTCACTTAAACAAACAACACACTGCAGCACCCACTCTCCACACTTTAGATCACACAAACACACTTTATATTTATTGATAAAGGATTTGCACTACAACTCGTACACCTACTGTAAATTGTACCTAAATTGCACCTCATCCCATTTCTGCCTTGCACTATATAGTATTGTATATTAGTACACTGCACAGTATTGTATATTATATGGTAACTCAGTTACGTCTATTCTGCATCGAACATTGTACATATGTCTATGCTGAACACTGTGACCTCATTTTTTTTTTTACTTCTAATTTACATGCTATACTATTATTTTATTTCATAATTATCTTGTCTAGCACAGTCTCTGGAGCGTAACAGTAAGAAGCATTTTGTATAAAAGTATTCTGTACTTCTGTATGACAACTATTAAAGAAACTTGAAAACTTGTACAGTACAGTACAGAGAGGCCTGCTGCCAGACCCCCCAGGACACAGAGCAGATCCAGAGATAAATCCAGATTTATTTTTTCAGGCCACTGCACTTAGAAGCAGGCCAGGACAGTGTTTCTAGTTGCAGCAGCACAATAGTTAGAGATAACCTAGGTGGGGAACAACCAGGAGATCACTGCAACTCACACAAGTTGGAGAACTCTCTCTCACTCACTCACTCACTCACTCACTCACTCACTCACTCACTCACTCACTCACTCACTCACTCACTCACTCACTCACTCACTCACTCACTCTCACACACACACAAAGGGAGCCGCATGTGATTGGTGGAGGCGGGACCCTTACAAAAAAACTGCTAATCATTGACACATGCTAGCCTGTAATAATCCCCCGCAGAAAAATCTACTTTGCATTTGGATATATTGCAAATATATGCCATCACACACACTGGCATTTAAAGGGTTATAATTATAAAATGAATATGTGGTGTTATGATCAGGGCTGAAGTTGAATAAAAGATTGTATCTTTTATCAATTACAAAAAAAACTGAAAATCCATAAAAATCGGTGTTGTTGCTAATCATACATAATGCTAGCCTGTTTTTTAACAATAATTTGTGATGCCCATCACAAACACCGGCATTTAAAGGGTACAAATAAAAAAATTCCTGCACCAGAATGCAGGAAATTAAGACTTTGTAACAAAAAAAAATCCTGGTGGGGGACCCCCCAGACCCCCTGCTTAAAAGATTGCCTGACTGGGGCTATATTTTGCACTATATTTCCTGGCCTGAATGATTTCCCCAGCCTGGCCCTGGTTAAAAGCCTCCAATGCTTATTAGTGTGTGTGTGCGTTTGAACGTGTGCATGTTTCAACCATAAAATCCATTATATAAAAAAAATTATTTAAATTTTTTTACCTCCTATAATAGTGGGGGTCGCGGCTCTCTGACACCGTTATTTGGGGGTCGGGGCCTGAAAAGTTTGGGAACCCCTGCTGTAGAGCATAAAAGGAAAGTTGCAATTTCTCAATGGCCAACTGTACAGTCAGCAATACAGTACACAATTGTGTCATCAGCATACAAATGGGCATGACATCCATACAAAGAAGAAACAATATCATTAATATAAATTGTAAAAAGGACCGGACCCAAAACTGAACCTTGTGGCACACCTTTAGTCATGGCCAATAATTCAGATTGGGCTTGACCTAACTTCACACTCTGTTTGGCTTCTCTCCATTTTTATGAGTTTAAATGTGGTTCTGTCCATCTGTGTGCTTCTGAACATAACATGCGTGCCACTAAGATTCAGATACCATGGCTGCATGCAGACAAAACGCCCCTCGTCCTAAATAATATCCAAACCAGATCTTTGCTAAATGTTCATTTAAAACGCCTCCCTTCTCGCAGATTAGGGCTGCTCAATTATGTCAAAACTCATAATCGCGATAATTTTTTATTTATATTGAAATCATGATAAATTAATCGTGATTATTCATTGATTTGATTTCATCCTCTCTATACGGTAGACTATTTTAGCCTGGTATCAGACTGATATCTGATGTCATCATCCCTACTATGAACACTTAGTTAAATCTACTCACTGTTCTTTAGGGTTCGCACAAGGTCCTTGAAGTGCTTAAAGTGCTTGATTTCTTACAAAAAAAATCGAGGCCTGGAATTCCTTGAAAACAGCAAATTTTTTAGTCCTTGGAATTCAAATCAACCATTTGCATTGAAAGTTTTGTTCATCCATGATAAAAAAAAATTCTAAATCAAGAAATTGCATTACATCTAAAGTGTAACTAATTGTCGGAAATTGGTTTTAAGCCATAAAAATTGGATCAGATCTTTTTCCCAAAAAAAATAAAAAAATCCATCTAAAAGTGAATTGGATCCTTTTAAATGCCCTTTTGAAATGAAAAAGAGGGATTGGAAAAGTACTTGAAAGTCCTTGCATTTCATTTTGCAATGTCTGTGGGAACCCTGGTTCTTTCACCCCTCCCTCCCTGTCTCCCCTCACATGTCCCCTGTCTCCCCTCACCCCTCCCTCCCTGTCTCCCCTCACCCCTCCCCCCCTGTCTCCCCTCCCTGTCCCCTGTCTCCCCTCACGTGTCCCCTGTCTCCCCTCACCCCTCCCTCCCTCCCTCCCCTCACCCCTCCCTCCCTGTCTCCCCTCACGTGTCCCCAGCCTGGAGAGGAGCTGGACTGGGACGAGGAGTTCGCCTTCCAAGACCTCCTGAAGGGAGAGCTTCAGCCGAGCAGAGGGACTGACGGAGGGACGGTCTGCCGGCCCGAGGAGACGGCGGACACCCTGGCGGACAGACGGGCGGTCTGCAGGCCCGAGGAGACGGCGGGAGAAGGGGAGGAGAGGTGGACAGTGGTGGATAGAGGAGAGGAAGAGGAGGAGGAGGAGGAGGAGGCGGCGGCGGCAGCAAAGAGGGGGACTTCCACTCCCATCTCGAGCCACGACGGAGAGGCTCCGCCCAGCCAGAGCGCGGAGGGAGAGGGTCCAGGTGAGCGGGAACAACTCACGCCAAAGAGAACAGATGCAGAAAAGAGACGACAGCCATTTTGATCCTTGGGAACATGGCTTTATCTCTGTCTCACAAGTGTTTTCACTTGATGTCCCGAGTCCATCGTGATATAAACACTCCATAAGTGGTTTGAACAGATATTATTGGTTATAATCATCAGAATCCCCCCCCCCCCCCCCATCTACATTACCTCAAAATGACTGGTGTAAAGATTCAATCCAACCTTGGATTTGATTCCGATTGTTTAGGCATATGATGGTAAAATGCATCGTAAAATCTTACATTTTGACTTTTGGTTAATTTTGAAAAAGAAAATAAATATTATTTTTTATATTTTATTTTTTAATGTGATTGGTATGAATATGAATGAACGAATAGATTAACACACATTAGTTTAGATTAATACTGACTTTATTATCAATTTTACAGATTGATTGCAGCTGGAATTTCCACATTCGTATACTATATATTTTTTTATTTAAAATTTTATTTAACCAGTCTCATTGAGATTAAAAATATATTTTACAAGAGCATCCTGGCCAAGATAGGCAGCAGCACAGTTACAATTTCACATTACAGACAAAATGTGATGTGCTGGATTCCATATCACTTGGGCCATGGTTACACTGGGTTAAAAACAGCAACGTTCTATTTTCGAATGATTACGTTTGCATGTCCAAGTTAAAAAGAAACGCAGTTTTGGCAGGAAAACGTGTTTTCGTTTTGGAAACTCGCCGAAACTTGCCGACAATGGTGCCATGTAATTTGCGCGAGCCGGATACGGAGCCGTTCTGCCCAACGCCCATGCGCAGTAGAGACCTGCACGGTTATTTCCAGTGTTTGAAGCAGAGCTGTCCCAAGTAGCTGCGGCTACCAAGGCATACAAGAAAATATTGTTTGTTTCCTGTTGGTTGTCAGTTAAGGCCATGGGTAGGTAGGGAATTTATTTAATTTTTTATTTGATTCTTTCCCACGCATTAGGGAATTTATTTTCTTTATTTAATAAAAAATGTCACAACAACATGGATGCATGTACTCTGCCAGCATGTTTAATATCCATAATACTAAAGGTTTGACTAAGATTTTTATGAAACTTTATTGAAGTTATAGCTGCTTATTATCTTTGTGCTTACAATAATCAAAAGGTACGGTACACAGTTGGTGCCATTATCAGCACAAAATATGTCCCCATATGATCAAATCGACGTTGATAGATTATATATATATTTAATTTTTTTGGGACGGTTTACATTCACTTTGGGACGGTTAAAACTGTATTGCGGGACGGTTCTGGGACGGTGGTGGTGGTGTGTGTGTGTGTGTGTGTGTGTGTGTGTGTGTGTGTGTGTGTGTGTGTGTGTGTGTGTGTGTGTGTGTGTGTGTGTGTGTGTGTGTGTGTGTGTGTGTGTGTGTGTGTGTGTGTGTGTGTGTGTGTGTGTGTGTGTGTGTGTGTGTGTGTGTGTGTGTGTGTGTGTGTGTGTGAGATCCCTCTAATCCCTGAAGTCACAGGGCACCCAGCCACCCTTGGAAGTACCAACACTACACATACTGTACACACCACACCGGGCCCTTGGAAATGAGACCCCTGCCTTGTAAGGTTGTTGTGTCCCTGGGCTCGTGTGTGAAAACCACCCCTTCAGAAGGTCCTTCTATGGCCAGGTGTAATATCAGTTGGATCCTCAGAAACGCAGCTCTGTAATCCCCCATTCCTCTCCCTGCATGAGTGGCTGGCATTTTGAAAACGTCTTTGGTAACTTGACAGAAAAGGCAGCCTTTGGTCGAGAAGGAAGGTAAATTAGATGGATACTGTAGATACTTGGAGACAAAGACAAAGGTCTCCGAGGTCCTCAGTACCTACACAGTATATCTGAGAAGTCCTCGATACCGACACTCTCTTTTTAAGAGAGAGAATGAAGAGGTGTGTGTGTGTGGGGTGCGTTGTTTTCATGCTACAGCACACCGAGAGCAAAGACATGATGGTCAATACACCACCTTACCCCTCACCCCAACGCCTGGCACTAGCCACACTTTGTCTTGTATGGTGACGGGTGGGGATGGGAGTCTGCGTGCTGTTAAATCTGTCTCCGCAGAATCTTCATAGAGATTCTGTTGTCACCAAAGTGCCAGGTGCCAGAGATGGAGAGAGTTACACTGAATTGTATTATGCAGGTTGAAGTGCCATTGCTTCAATAAAAGTACTGTCACTTTACACGAGTAAAGAGTACTTTGTCAAGACAATTACTCAAGTGTAAGTAAGAGTAGCACTCCACAAAAGTACTTTTGTTACTCCACAAAAATACTTAGATATTTTGTTACTTTTAAATTAAATGGTGCCGATATTTGATTGATATACAGTGACGCCAAGTGTGTGTAAATATATATAAGTATATATATTTTACTTTTCGTTGCAGATGTTGAATGTTTTCGAAACGGCTGCGGTTTCATTAAAAAACATAAAACATGTAATTAAATGCTCTCTCTCTCTCTCTCTCTCTCTCTCTCTCTCTCTCTCTCTCTCTCTGATTACGCAGTGTGTCCTGATGCAGAGCCGGAAGGGAACGGCCAACATCCGCAGGTAAACGGCTCTAAACACCATCCTCTCGTCTTTAAAAGTCAATATGCAGCATGCGGCATTCTGAGCAGTTCTTTCATGATTTATTCATTCCTGTTTATTAGTTCAACCGTTCCCAGTTCTGAGGTCACTATTATCACGGGGTACCATGGAAGATCTCCAAATCAAACTAAAATGACACATATTCAATATATCATTTTTTTTTTTCTTTGGTCAGTGCAACATTGTTTTCGCTGGATCCTTGTGAGGTCAAATAGAGGCCATGCAAGGAATGTGTATGTATTGTAGTCCTCATTTCTGTAACATGGCAACCATTATTTTGTATAATGGCAAAACAACGGTTTCTATGTGTTGATTTGAGGAATATATAAACAAGTCTATTTATATGACTGGATCTTGTAAACGATTCCCAGTAGACTCGTAATATCATGCCTTTCCAGTGTTTTGCCTACCAATGCACAGGAATGGCACATTTTTGTTTTGAAAGTGGTCACCAATACTTACAGGTGGCCATACTGGAAGAAGGAGAGCTACACAAACGTTCTGTGCAAAGCCTCTATTGCAGGGAATATTGCTAACTTGAGTCCCAGTGTTGAGCTGTGAAAATAGCCTGTAAATGAAGGAGTTAATTCCTTGTCTTTCTTAAAGCAGCGGACAGAATCAAGAGTTAATAAACTGCTACCACACACACAGTCTCTCTCTCTCGCTCTCCTCTTTCTCTCTCTCTCTCTCTCTCTCTCTCTCTCTCTCTCTCTCTCTCTCTCTCTCTCTCTCCCTCCCCCCCCCCCCCCCACGGCTGACTTTTGACTACCAAATAGCTCTACACTCCTTTCAGTGTTCATGGCTCTAGTTGTGGCAGCCAGCCTGTTTGGTGGCTGGTGGCTTCTCTTCCCTGTATAGAATAACATGATCACCAAGGCTTCAGGTCATGAGGGATATGGATTAGGACAAAATAATATCCATCTCTATATTGAAATAAAAACATGATTACCGGTATTATAATTAATATTTTGATGTTTGCGGCATATTGGAGAGTTGGAGACCTATTAGTGGATAGATTCCCCCAAAATAATAATTAGGACAGACGGATGGGCATTTCCTGTGAGTCACCACTAGGGGTAGAGCAGAGTGACCCTTTGTTTTTTTTGTCATATAGATGGGCTTCACATCAAAATAGTACCCTAGTTCAGCGGTTCTCAAACTACGGGTCGCGACCCAAAGTGGGGTCGGGGGTAGGTGACTGGAGTTGTGCATTGGTAACATATTGGTGCTGGCAAGATATGTTGGCTAAATATGCCTTGTTTTATAAATGTGTATTGATAACATAGTGCTGTAATAAAAATTTCCAAATAAATATGCATGATCAAGTTCAACAATGTGTGCTTTTATTTTGATATTCATCATCATCATCATTTATTTATTCGTACATGGAATTACCACAGTCCAACAGTACATATTCATATAATTCACCAAATCCCATATTCCTTAATTCCACGTTGAAATGATGCTATACATTAAGTGTGGGGTCGCCAAAACTATTTGTATATTTGCACACAATTTAATGTATTTGGCACATGTGTCATGGGTGTGTGGTTGCTGTTGACTAAACCATGTAGTTACACTGTGTTCTCTGCCAGCTGGTGCAGTCGTTTGGCTTTCAATATCTTTTGTTTCTTCCCAATGGACAGGGATGCGTTTGTATCAATGAGTCGTGTATATGTCCATGTTGTTTATTTGACCTCTCCAAACCTGTGTGTGTGTGTGTGTGTGTGTGTCTCTCTCTCTCTCTCTCTCTCTCTCTCTCTCTCTGTCCCATGAGGAGGCAGCGGTGCCGGAGGACGCCCACACACAGGCTGTCTGTGTCGGACACGAAGAGACGGACGTTCCCCCTGATGCCTCCCACTCGGAGAGCGTCGGTAAGGACTCTGCCCTCCTCTGTTCTCTCTCTCTCTCTCTCTCTCTCTCTCTCTCTCTCTCTCTCTCTCTCTCTCTCTCTGATTATGTAGTGTAGACTGTAGTGCATTATGTTTGCATGCAGGCTGTAATAAATTATGTTTGCATGCAGGCTGTAATAAATTATGTTTGCATGCAGGCTGTAGGGAATTATGTTTGCCTGGAGGCTATAATAATAGCTTTATTTGTATAGCACCTTTCTTTTTTTTATTATCAACTATATATATTTTTTTCATTTTAAACATAAAACAAGGCAACACAATACAGTTATAATAATAATAACAAGACCACACGGTAGCACACCATAATAAATACAGAACATAAAAAAACAACTTGTACTATTAGACGCCACAAAAGACATCACAACAGATATTTCCTCCCCCACCCCAGGACCCCCCAGGACCAACACCTGTATAGCACCTTTCATAAAAGAATTGCAGCCCAAAGTGCTTCACAGCAGTAGAAACGACATACAATTAGCATACTGTAAAATAGACAGAATAAAAGTAATGCAGAGAATAACAAAAGGGTAAAAGCAATGCAGGTACAAATATTGACTAGCACATGCTTGGAAGGCTAAAGTGAATTGTGTTTGCAACAATGAACCATCTGTTTATTATTCTGTATCTATGGTTACACAACTGTGTTGACTCATCTATGACTAGTCAAAGTGTCTGCCGTTAAAGGGGACCTATTCTGTTTTTATGTTTGAATTTCAGTGTTTTGTTGTTGTTGTTGTACACCCTTAAGTAAGCTATTCAGAGAAACAACGGCTACTTTTCTGTGGTGCCATGTTTGTCTGTTTAATAAGATAAGATATTCCTTTATTGATCCCCTTGGGGAAATTCAGGCATAGCATCATGGGGGGGGGGGGGGTACAGTTAGTATAAGACATGGTAGACAGGTGGGTGACATAATTATAGTACAGTGGAGAAGTAAAAAATAAAATGGAATTAAAAAAGCAGTGTAAACAATATAACAAACTAATATAATTAACTCTGGACATGTGCATATGGGCAACAAGGTGCAAGATCAGGGTACATGCCCTCTCAGTTATATTTGCCCTACAATAAATGGTTACAATATATAATCTAAATATAATCTAAAAATGCTAAATATATGAACTGATGAAGTGTACAGTAGAACACACAAATGGACGGGTTTGAAGACCGATGTTCACACAGTTACCGCCGATTCTTTGTTTTGATAACTTGAATTAGGGGTGGGCGATATGGCAAAAACTTAGATTTTCAGACTATTTCACAATATGCATTACATTATTGTATACAGTAGATGGAAGGATGTGCAAAAAAATGCTTTTGTCTACACCCGTAGAGCTAAAGTTGCTGCATATAACCATGAGAATAGAACAAGGGTTACCGTATACGTAACCAGGGATTCCCTGGCAAAGTAGTTTCCACTATAGAATAATATAGGGCTGGAATCCAGTTTCAATTTCAATTCTGATTTTTGTTTTCCCACGATCATGGTAACAAGATAATCGAGAAGAAAGAAAAAAAATAAGATTATTGTGCCGCGTGCCGTATTGCTCTCATTTTGTCTTGTGTTGTAAATGCAGCGCACCCTTCCGTCATGGCGGTGCGCCCTCCCCTCGAGCCCACACAGTAGTTTGTGTGCCCACCGTCCTGCCCTCCCCTCGAGCCCACACAGTAGTTTGTGTGCCCACCGTCCTGCCCTCCCCTCGAGCCCACACAGTAGTGTGTGTGCCCACCGTCCTGCCCTCCCCTCGAGCCCACACAGTAGTTTGTGTGCCCACCGTCCTGCCCTCCCCTCGAGCCCACACAGTAGTTTGCTTGTGAGTGGAAGCGGGGAGTTACGGCGCGTTTCTCCACTTATTTTTTTAAATGTCTTTGGTGACTTGTCGAAGATGACAAAAAGGCAGCCTTTAGTCATAAAGAAAGGTAAAACTAATTCGGTCGTTATGATGTTCTCAAATCAATGAAATCGATCAAAGAAATATATATTTGCCATAATCAAGCAGCCCTACCAGAATATGAGGTGCACAATCACCCAATGAAGACTAATCATGATAACATTTTCACAGATGATGGTCGTCACATCACTCATGCCTGACTTCAATGTTCTTGGGTGTCGGATGAATAGTATGTACTGTATTTATGGCTGAGACCATTGATAATTATCTATAACTGCGTGAAATCGATAAGTGGCATCACTTATTACGATTTTTTTGCATGTGTAAAATTACATTTTTTAAATTTAAAATACTAGGTCTTGTGGCATGTTTTAGTTAAAACATCCACATTTCATGTAAATTCAGTTGAATTGCAACTCTGCACCGTGCATTCAACATGCAGTGCACTCCTCCATCACATCCAGAGACCAGACTATAAAATTAGAAGATCACTGGTAGTTTTGAACGGGGAAATCTGTAACACTAAAGATGGCGGCAACGACGACAAATTGCTGCAAAATAAACATACATTTGTTGTTTAAATAATAAAAGATAAATACAAATATATAAAAAAATATATAAATACTAATAAAAAATATTGACAATTTTATCCCGATTTATCGATTCTTCCAAATGGCATATCGTCTCAGCCTTAACTGTATTTGGTTTCATGATCATCTTGACTTGTTTTGTGTCACCAGATGCGGAGAACAGTGACGCTACAAAGTCCCTCCCCAGTGGTTCAGCCGGAGACCTGAGCAACTCGGACGGTCAAGACCAAACCATAACATCTGCGAACACCCCTCCCAGACGGAACCGGATGGTACAGCCCAACAGCACTTCCCCTGGGCCGGATCAGAGCATTTCTCAGAATGGGAGGTAAAGGAAACGAACCAAAGTAATAAAGAACAAGGGAAAGAAGTGGGCTAATAATGGGCAACAGGTGAAGTAGACGAAAGAACATCATTTTTATACAAACAACTAACTTTTGGTTTTATTCACATGTCCACTCAAATAGGCAGAGTTTTGTATTGTGCTATATGGCTGCTTTTCTTTTATATAGCGCTTTTATCCAAAGCGCTTTATAATTTGTTACTCCTGTTTTACCCATTCACTCACACATTCACACACCGACGGCGGAGGCAACCATGCAAGGTGCCAACCTGCTCATCGGGAGCAATTAGGGGTCAAGTGTTTTGCTCAAGGACACATCGACACGCTGCCCGGGAGGAGTGGGAATCGAACCGGGAACCTCCGGATTGCCAGACGGACTGCTCTACCTCCTGAGCCACAATCTACAAGCTGAATACATGCCCTACCTGTTGCCTCACGAAACCTTTTGCAAACCAGTCGGACCTTTTGATTGACAGGCATTTTGATTTGATCAAATTGAAGCACAAGGCCGCCCTTAACCCTTTCACTGCCACACGACAGAAGGTTAACCCTTTACTATCACACAACCGTCGGTCGTGTGGCAGTGAAAGGGTTAACCCGTGTATTGTCGCAGTGAAAAGGGTTAACCGTTTGGTAGTGCGGCAGTGAAAGGGTTTGTGTGTTCTTCGTCACGCGTGTGCGCCCTAGTGCGCGTGCTGGAAGAACATTTGATACATGTGAACATTTTCTCCTATTGTGCTCCACAGCAGTGGTTCTCAGCTGGTCTAGCCTCGGGACCCAACATTTTCCTTAGTCATTAAGTCGCGACCCAAAATGTTGAACCACTATGATTTATGTAAAAAAATAATTGTAGTAATAATACGCAATCTTTCAAAACATGAAATAAACACAAAAAAGTGCAACAAAAGTGCAACTATTGCTAAAAACCCAATGAAATAAAATAATAATAAATAATATATGCTTCTTAGCAGATTTCTTAGCTTAACATAACAGACCTAAATTTGGGGGAACTAATGGGATAACTGGGGTTGCAACAAAAGGGCAACTAGGGCTAAAAACACAATGAAATAAAATAATAATAATAATAATAATAATAATAATAAATAATATATCCTTCTTAGCAGACTTCTTATCTTAACATCCCAGGGAACTAATGGGATAACTGGGGATGTTGTTTGCTCCTGACAAGAGTCTCAAAGTCTGGGGTGATGGTAGACAAAGCAACTAGAGGTTGTGCTCAATGTCCAATCTGTTCCTCTGCTTTATCTTCAGCTGGACCAGAGCTGAGAAGCCACTGTTTTTTTTTTACTTTTTTTTATTTATTTTTTTTTACACACATCCACAACCCACTCAAAATGGCCCCCGCGACCCACTTTTGGGTCGCGACCCACCAGTTGAGAAACACTGCTCTACAGCGTCTTATATAATCAAAACCTCCACTTGACACCTTTTAAACGACACCAGCCCGTTTGGCTGAGTTTTAGTTTGATTTGATTTACTTACCCCTCAGCCTTAGTCCATATCTTG
>NW_028174866.1:812443-837070 GCF_963971535.1 Notolepis coatsorum
TTAAACATGCTGGCAGAGTACATGCATCCATGTTGTTGTGAACATTTGTATTAAATAAAGAAATTCCCTATCCATAGTCGCCGTGGGAAAGAATAAAATTAAAAATTAAATAAAATAAATTCCCTACCTACCCATGGCCTTAACTGACAACCAACAGGAAACAAACATTATTTCCTTTTATGCCTAACTACATTGACTTAGTTGAGAGTAGATTTTTAAAGAGATAATAAAACATTTAAAAAAAAGTTTTTACAGTGATGACAAACTCTGGTAAAAATATTAATAGAATTGTGACGAAACATTATTTTTCAGAGATTGACATCCATTTTATGTTGCCATATATTACTATGTGTAAAGGTGCTATAGTATACTGCAGGGCTATTCAACTAAATTGTTCAGGGGGCCACATTGTCAGAAACCCAAGGGGCCAGGGGCCGGACTGCCACGGCGCCTCCCCGTGCTATGAATATATGTACACTTGACACAACACGCAACCACATTTTCACAACTTTTATTTAACTACATTGCAAAAGTAGTATACTTTTCAAAAAAAGTGCTTAATTTATGTGCCACATCTGCAACATCTCCTGCAAAAAGTGCTTCATTTATGACTGTGCAACAACTGCAACATCTCCTCTTCAACATTTCAATATAAAAATTAAATAAAAAACAAACAAGTGCATGATGTGCATCTGAACATTCTAACATCAACACTTGAACAAAAAAACACATTTATAGTGCAGCTGAGCTTATGAAAAAGTGCTTCATGTCTGTGCAACAACAGCAAATCACAGCATCTTATTAGCACTTATTGTCCACTCTTAACTCTCAAACATCAGGGGGGTGGGGGGCAGACAGGCCTAGCCTACATACACACATCTAATGAGAGCGATTGCACTTCTTTGGCAATGGCAGAGAAAGAGGGTTCATAGGAAGTGAGGGCTACCCGCAAACAGTGATGCAAATGCTCATTTGTCAAGGAGGCATGGTTGCTTGTTTTAATGGCATTCATGTGAGAGAAACTGGATTCACAGGTGTATGTTGAGCCAAACATTGTTAGCACAGATATTGCCAGCGTTTTTATTTTGGGGAATGTCTTGACATGAATACACTTTAACCAAAATGTTGTGGTGGATTCATTCTCAAGTGCCTGCTTCAGAGCAGATGATGCTTGCATGTCAATTATTTCAAGTTGCAGGAGACCTTCATCAATGTGAAGTGATGCAAGGAACTCTTGTCCTTTTGTGGAAATAGCAGCTACATTGGCAAATGGGTTGCTCACAAAATGCATCAATTCTCTGGACATGTCAAATTCATCAAATCGACTTGCAAAGTTTTCCCTCAATTTATCAATGAAATCTGTCATTAATTGAGTGACTTTTGGCTCAATTGTGCGTGTTAACGTTGACATGAAAAGAAAAAAGTCAAAAAAAAAAAAAAAATGAATTTTTTTTTATTATCATGTAATCTTTGGCGGGCCGGTCAGAATCATCCCGCGGGCCGGATCTGGCCCGCGGGCCGCCAGTTGAATAGCCCTGGTATACTGTATATAACATTCTGCTACTAGAACACAAGCATGTACCGTACTTTTCGCACTATAAGCCGCACCTGACTATAAGCCGCAGCAGCTAAATTGAATGATGTGTACATATATAAGCCGCACTGGACTATAAGCCGCATGTGTTTTAATGTTTAATTACCATATGTAAGGAGTGGAGCCTGTGGCTTAATTTGACTCAACACGGGAAACCTCACCCGGCCCGGACACGGAAAGGATTGACAGATTGATTGCTCTTTCTCGATTCTGTGAGTAGTGGTGCATGGCCGTTCTTATATTGAGCTTTAAGTTCCCTCCTCTACAGAGAATGACTCCCATTGGGACACAATACTGTCGGACAAATAACATTAACTCATTTACAAGTTGTATTACCGTAATTCCTCCAATAGTAACCCCGGCTTGTATTTGTTTCAACTGTAGCGGGTACCAGGCTTGTATTAGGAGGAGGCCTGTATAAGAGGGAGGCCTATATTTCAAATTTTCAAACGGATCATAATGAATAAATCAACATTTTGTGTCAGTTTGAACCCAGTAAAATGTACTGGGTTCATTTATTGAAACCAAGTACTGTATGAAATAGTAAACAGTGCAATTACAGGTGGTCACTGGTCATTTCAACGTTTTCAAAGTGAAATCAAGTAACTAGCTCAGTATGCAGCTCAGTATATTAGTAACCCGGCTTGTATTAGGAGGCCGGCTTATAATTGCTTAGCTCAAGAGCGCACCCGGCCATTAATAGAGACCCGGCTTGTATTTGAGACCCGGTTACTATTAGAGGAATTACGGTAAGTTTAGGAAATAAGGGAACAGATAAATAACATTTCAATGCAGTAAAAAAAGCAATATTTAGATTTTCGGGTTTTGTCCACATATAAGCCGCACCGTTATATAAGCCGCAGGGCGAAAAATGGGGGAAAAAGCCGCGGCTTATAGTCCGAAAAGTACGGTAATTTAAAATCGGGTGTATTCCACGTGAGGAAATGGGAAGTAGGGAGGGAGGGGATACATGCCTGCAACATGTAAACATATATTTTGGACTTGCACATTATTTTTTAAATGATACATTCATTAATCAATCATTTTCTGGGGTGTAAAAGCAATATCTTTATTCCACGCCTTTTTAAAAGCTATATATATATATATATCCCAGCCTCTTGTATGTACTTTCTTGATGAGGAAAGCGATGGTGGCAACCCCAGGAAGGCCAGAAACATGAGAGCACATTAGTATTACCTGTCCACACTCGTGAAGTAGGGCTGACCTCGACTAGTCGACTAATCGATCGAAAGGAGCCATAGTTGACTGCCAACCTCTTAGTCGAATGAAACATATTTTCTTTTATATATATATAATTTTTTCCAAAAGCAAAGAGGCCTAGAAGCGTGGCTACCGCTAATGGCACACATACCAGCGAGGCTAACTGCCCAAGAAAACGGGCACAGAGGCACTGAAAGAGGATTTCACCCGTCTAATGAACATCAGTGGACCAAGCAATTGCATGCTTTCGCAGAGGACAAGAAGCCTTCAGTCGACTCCTTCAGACATTAACGCATCCCACGCCGGAAACGGCTTACGACATGTTTCAAGTTCATGCGAATTCTGCCAATCCACGGCGTACGACGTTATTGAGATCATATTTAATTTTTTCGCCATGTTGTTCATAATTCCCTCACGGAGCCTGGTCTGGTGCAGTGGGAGCATGCACAACTCTGCAACGCTTCAATACTGCCGCCTGGTGGATGATCGGCGAGTTGCCAAACCGGAAATGGACGAGTCAATCTCGGTGCGTCTGGGAAATGCGTCCGGCACTCTCATATTGTTGCGGGACTGTAGACACACCGTGTCCGTGTGTAGCGATCGCTGCCATAACGCAATAATCGATACGATTTGGCCGTTTATTATGATTATACAAACCGGAAATGGATTTAGGAGATCGCCGTCAAATAAGTGGGATCTTTTTCCTCCAGTCTCATCGTCGAACGGTAATAGGAGGCTGACGTCATTTTCAGCGTATTTGTTTATTATTATCCATGCAAACTGCTCTGATCAATATATCACCCATACTACATAAACCATTTACTGACGATCACGGAATTATAAACGACACCCCCCCGTTCATCCGCGTATGATCAGTCATAACGTTTAGGATCATGTACAGTTGACATTTTTAATATAGCGTGTATCACCAACAAACGGCATTTGATAATCTATATATGCGTTTATGCCTATATCTCACGTTCTAGGAATTACTGCAGAAATGATAAAAACATATTTATATTCTAGACGGTATTTTCGTATGAATCTATGAATGAAAAAGTAAAACGTTCCTACATCCTGAACGATGGATAATCGATGTTGAATGGGCCATAGTAATGTCAATTTAGCAATACAATTTAAAAAGTTATAGCCCTGCAAAGAAGGTGAACATCTCCATAGGCTTACAGTGCTGGCAGAGAGTGGTATAAGATGCTCAAATTGCGTGGCAGGGAATGTGTTAAGCACCCCCACAGCCCAAATGGAATGACTCCCAAAAAAATATATATATTTCTTAATTGAATTTTTTCATGTGGGGGGGGGTCGACTATCGACACATTTTGGCCAATCAAAGTCGACTATACAAATCCTTAGTTGGGGACAGGCCTATAGTGAAGTGGCATGTAGTCTAGTATTATGAAACATGTGCATGCAAGGTACATAGACCTACCATTATCCTTGAGCAAGTCACTGCCATTAGAACTGCCTGCCCACTGTTACTTTAAATAGTTAGGATGGGTTCAATTCAGAGGACAAATTCCTGGTTTTTGTAAAAATCTACTTGGCCATAAAGACATTGTAATTTGAATACACTTCAAAAAACTAAAATGTGTCAGTCGTCGGGTTTTCACATAACAGTATTTTTAACTGTTTGAACGGCACAAACTGGGTCTTGATACTGATAGATATCAGTGTTTCAGCCTAGAGACTAATATCACTGGACTCTCATCACTGGACTATCTTGTCTTTGTACTTTTTTTTGGCCTAACGGCTCGGGTCTGCATTTTTTAATAAAACATATAATATATAGAATTAAATCCGTTCAGCGGTTCTCGAGTTGCATGCCGATATGTCAGGCGTGCGACTGTGTACACGCAAGCGATTGTTTTGGATATTATTTCTTTGGATATTGCAACTACTACAGAAAAATGTGAGTACACAATTACAAGTACAACTCAAGTTCAGCCCTATGTTACTCTATTTCATTAGCACAAAAAATTATTTTTCTTTATCGTGTAAGAAACGTCAGAATGTTGTCTTTCAAAAAGAGACCAGGCTCATGCATGTGCTATAAGTATAAAGATACGCTTTAAGTATGCAGTCCTCAAGTTCCAAGTTTAAAAATTGCCACTTTTCAGGGTGCCTGTTAAGAGGTTAAAACATGTTGGTTTCAAAATCCTGCCCGGAAACCAGCCAGAACTCTTGACGACGGGACTCTGTAAATCGAAACTATCCCTTTAAGGATCTTTTTCCTTTTGTGAGTGGTGCCAACACGATTGCTGTTGCCATGTATGCTCCTGTTCCACAATATCCTATTGCGTAGCAGCTCTGAGCTCTCGCCTACTGTAACTGCACTGTGTATGGGGGGGGGGGGGGGGGCAGTCCGCCCGCACTACCTACATTAGCACCATACTAGTGTTAGCGTTTCCCCAGAGTGCTCCTCTTGAGAGAACCCCCACAAACACACACACGGTGGTTGAGCTCTCCATGAAGCAGTACATTACATAAGGAAACAGTCCAAACCATCTGATCCACACTGTACTTGGATACAGAGCATAGTAGCGTTTCATTGCCATGGGACAGGTGTGTGTGTGTGTGTGTGTGTGTGTGTGTGTGTGTGTGTGTGTGTGTGTGTGTGTGTGTGTGTGTGTGTGTGTGTGTGTGTGTGTGTGTGTGTGTGTGTGTGTGTGTGTGTGTGTGTGTGTGTGTGTGTGTGTGTGTGTGTGTGTGTGTGTGTGTGTGTGTGTGTGTGTGTGTGTACTCCCACACACGTGTGTATTCTGTGGACTGTCTTGCATGTCCAGTGTGTGTGTTTTTAATCATTGACAATTTTCTTTGATGTTAGGATGTAAGAATATGTCACGAGGCCACCTGCCTTTTTCTCACGGACTCCCCTTCTCCCCCCTCTCTCTCTTCTCTCTCTCTATTCTTTTTCTCTCTCTTCTCTCTCCTCTCTTTTCTCTCTCTCTCAGGGCCCAAGCCAGGACCAGCTGGCAGAGAGCGGAGTAGCTGAGGACAGGTGAGTGACTGACTGACTGAGTGACTGACTGAGTGACTGACTGACTGACTGCAGATTCTACATTCTGAATTCTAACTGCACTGAAGGTTGAGAAGAGTGTGTGTGATGGTTGGAAGGAAGGATTGGATTTGGAAGTCGGTGTGAGCTCATCTCTCGCTTCAACACGGCACAATTGAGTCACTCCAGCTCCATCGTGGATCAAGTTGGTGCTAAAACTCCTCCACCGGACCTGGGGGGGGGGGGGGGTTCTGTTTCCACGGAGATTGATGGAGATTTAAGAGATGAGTGAACTGAACTGGAGATGGGACGTATTTGGTGATTTTTTTTTTACCAGTCAAGGAGCGTATTGATTGGAAGGTTGGACATGTTGGAGGTATAACCAGTGGTCACTAGCAGGTAGAGCTGTCCCCAAGCCTGTTTTTGGGATTCGAACATTTGCCAGGGTTTTTCGAACGGACGTTCGAACCATCGCTTTTAATCGTGCAAAAAATGTCCTCCTAAATACTTTTTCTGGTGCAGTAATGTCGAGTCTTGACTTTAGGCACATTTCTGCGATTATTAAGAGTAGTAGTACCTACTTACTGGCCACGGGAGGCTTCAATAACGTTTGGATGATGATCCATTTTGTGAATCCTTTTGTTGAAACAATATCTTTGTTGGTCGATGGCTCCTGCTATCTTAACGTTAGCTAAAGCTAAAGGGCCGCGCTCTGGCTGCATAGCTTAATTAATGTGCATAACATACCTGTGTAACGTTAAGTAACTCGTGTTCCGCTGGGAAGCATCACTGCACACACTTTGTTTAATCCAAACGTCCATTCAGAAACGTTGTATTATGAAATAAGACGGGTGAGCCTGTGAGTCACTCAACTCTCTCTTTTTTGCACGATTGATTCATTTCCTGATAATGTATGACGGTGACCTCTCCGCATCCCGACTAGACTGTGTTGTTGTGTCTGTGTTCGCGCGTGACTTTCGAATTATTGTAAACAACATAGTACTGTGATATTCTGATATATATTTTTAGTGTAAAATTTATTTAAAAGAAAGTTAGATAATTGATAAATATAAAAAAAAAAGCGGAGGTTCGAACCCATTAATCGAATGCCAACGTAACAAATGAACGTTTGGGCTCAGCCCTACTAGCAGGCACTTCACTCTGTACCCTGTACTCTGACTAGACTTGATCTGTTCATTAACCATCCGCTCAACAAAACACATCTGTGATTTCAACCTCGGCATTGTCGGCCCCTATTTACGGTAATTTGATCGTGTTAAGTTAAAGCTAGTTATAGTTCAAGTTAAAGCTGCCAATTTGCATTTTAAACTCCGTTTAGTCTCCGTGTCATTTCACATCCAATTGAACAAAGTGTCAGACACTGTTTGTCAGTATCCTTACAGCTTTGTGGACATTGGAGTGCTGCTCAGTATTCCTCTGTGTTTTAAGGTATCCTAGGAATGCTGCGAAGATGAGATGGATCTATTACAATGTTCTATGGCTGCCGTCATGGGGATCGCTTGTAGATGGCAAAGAGTTATATAACGGTGTTTTCCAGTGATATCGCCACAGTGGGCAAGAATTTATTAGATCTGTTATAATGCCGAGCCAGGCCATGTGGTGGAGACTTCCTGTAAGATGTCCTCAAAAGCATATTGAACCTCTGCTAATATTTTAATCTTATGTATGTGTGGTATATGATCTGTGGATATTTTAATCGTATGTATGTGTGGTATATGATCTGTGGATTCAAATAGAGCATTTGTGTGTTCCACCAGAAGAATGGTTTGCACACCGCGATTCCTTTTTAATGGGCTACGCCAACATTATGGGAAATGTGCTTACAGTCCTCTCCAGAGTCAGACAAGAAGACTGATACCAATTTCCTCCTTTCCATTCAGTAGAAAGCGATCTGGCTCCAAGCTAGCGTCGCTTAGCACAAATCGATAGAAATGGATATGGACCAGCTAGCCTAGTTTTAAGCTAGGCTAGTGTTCCGTATCTGCTTCCATTCATTTGTGCTAAGCTATCTTCTGGTCTGACTCCGGAGAAGACAATGGGCGCATTCCCATAATGGTTGGCACATTCCTTTTTAACAATTACACATTTACATACATTCAGGTACATATTTGAATGAAAACGTATACGTTTTAAGTCATGGTTTGCATATTATTTGTTGATATTGAGTAAGGCTGAGACCACTTATCGATTTATCGATAACTGCGTGATATCGAAGTGGCGTCGCATATCGATATATTTGCGCATATATTTGCATTCTTATTAAAAAATTATTATACTATACTAAAATACTAGGTATTGTGGCATGTTTTAGTTAAAACATCCCCATTTCATGTAAATTCAGTTGAATTGCACAACTCTGCACTGTGCGTTCAACATGCAGTGCACTCCTGCATCACATCCAGAGACCAGACTGTAACATGAGAAGGATCACTGGTCGTTTTGAACGGGGAAATCTGTAACACTAAAGATGGTGGCAACAACGAATTGCTGCAAAATAAACACAAATTTGTTTATTATATTTAAAAAAAAATGTTTTAATAATTTGATATATATACTAATGAGAATATCGATATTTAGGTCGTCTCACTGTGATTACCAGCCATGCGGTGCGACTTACCCCCGTTGAACGCCACCACCCACTTCAATGATAGCGTTGTGAACGCATAATCTATGTCTTAAATTATGGCTATGTGTCTAATTTGCCCGTCGTTTATCAATGACTTGTTTGCAGTCAACATTGTCGAAACGGATTGTTTTTTAATTGGTTCATTTCCGTTTTATAGCATTTTGAAAAGCCCTTGTTTTCTTGACAGTTTCAGGAAAATATATAGATTCCGTGAAAAACTACATTTACTGGAATATTCTGGAATACACAAAAAACGTTGTATTTTTTCTGCCTATTTATGAATCGTTTTCAAATAAACGCTAGATTATCGATAGTATATGTGTATTTATGCACGCTAGAGAAGCGGGCTGAAAAATCTATTCTTTCATTTCCTGATCAGCGCACACACACACACACACACACACACACACACACACACACACACACACACACACACACACATATAGGTGAAAACGGATCCGATTACCCCAAGACTGGTAAAATAGATTCCTTACCTCAGACCAGATGTTCTCCAAAAAGATTATTCCAATTCCTGATCGCCATTCCAAATATCGATCGTGTTTATTGATTCAGCGCTGGGTACTGTAAATATGTATTCCACGTTGTTTTCCGGCTCTGCGATCACTTCGATCCTTCAAATAGTTTGCCGGAAAAGTAAAATGAGGAAACTGGACCCCCCACCCCCCCCCCCACCCCCACCAGTATAATCCAATGGGGTGCAGTTACACAGGGAGAGACTATAGGGGGGCGGTATTTTCCCAATGGAGCTCGGAGAGGGTTTGGAGCACTAGCGTGAGGCTCGGTTGATGAAATATGAATTCAAATCTCTAATAAAAAAAATAAAAACGCTATATAGCGTTGCTGGCATTCAACGGGCGGCATGAACTAACGACATAAAGCGTCCGTGGCACTCAAAGTGTTGTGTCTCTGATGTCTTCCAGCCCCAGTCTGCTGCCCGTGCTGGAGGAGGACGAGGAGGGGGCAGCTCAGGGACCCGCTCTGGCCTCCACCGTGACGGTCACCGTGGCAGGTAACGGTACGAGGAAACTGTCAAAGAAAACTATGAAATGTGTTAACCCTTTCACTGCCACGGGACGGAAGGAAAAATACAGAAAAATAGGAGGAAAAAGTGGATAAAAAAATAAAGAAGGTTAACCGTCGGTTGTGTGATAGTAAAGGCCCAATTTAGTCATGCCAATTCCCCCCCTCCATTTCCTGGTCGTTGCGCGCATGTGCCCCCCCACTGGTCGGTCTAGGGAGCCCTGAAGTCTATCGCATGCTTCCTCCGATACATAGGAGACAGCCAGCAGCCTCTTTTCACCTGCCAGCGAGGACTCTCATTGGGTGAGGTGTAACGCGTGGGAGGTCACACTACCTTCACCATTTCCCTCCCTCGCTGTGCAGGCGCCCTGACCGACCTGTAGGAGTCGCTGTTTACAACGACCAGATTACCACCCCACCGGCTTCCCTCCCGCTGACTCTGCCAATTGTGCCAGTATGACGACCGGCCAAGCCGGAGGCAACGCCGACAGCCGGATTCGTTACCAGTGTCTCTGCGGTGGTAGACAGACGCTTAGTCTGCTGTGCTACCCGGCCGCCCAAGGGTTAACCTTCTGTCGTGTGGCAGTGAAAGGGTTAACCGGCTGTCGTGTGGCGGTGAAAGGGTAAACCTTCTGTGTATTGTCGCAGTGAAAGGGTTAACCGTTTTTGGTAGTGTGGCAGTGAAAGGGTTAAATGATTGCTTTATGAACATATCATTTGAACATGTTGTTTTTTCATGTTGCGTGCGTGTATCCCCTCCCTACTTCCTGTTTCCCCACGTGGATAAACGTGCTGTTAGTTGAGTCATGCTGGTGCTCCAGTAGTGGAACATCTAATGGCTCAATGTGATCTATAGCACCTTTAAATACTTAGCTAACCTAATGAACACGGCTCATGATATCAGTCAAATGTAATGGTGATTGATTGATTGATTGAAAATTGTATTAACGGATTGCAGAATGTGTACAGTACGGCTCAATACACACAATTGTTAAGGCGCTGCAGACCAGAGAAAGACTTTCGTCTTGTTTACATCAGGGTCCCCCATTTTCAATTCAACATGACATATTATGACATACATGACATACAGATAGACAGTACTGCTACATCTATACATTTATGACATACCAGATTTACAAATACAGTACTGTTTGTGATACAAAAAGAGTAAAAAAAAGTATGTACATTTGACGAAGAAACTGTACATTGTAGGAGGTGGGGTGGGGGGGGGGGACTGTACATTGGAGGGGGGTGGGGTGGGGTGGGGGGGGGGGCGATGGGTAGGCGGGGGGGGGGGGGGGTAACTGTACATTGGATTATCGACAAAACCGTACTATTGTTCTACCGAATGTAATGATTTTCTACCGGGAGCTTTCACAACGTGGTGTTGAGATGGTTTGCTCTCGGCGCCCGGTGTCGACGCGGTCTGCAGGCGGCTGCACAACGTGGTAGTCGTTGGCGCCGAGAAGACGCCTGGTTTAGATCCAACTGGTCTCAGGAACGACGAGTGTGTTTGTGACGTCGCAGGTCGTAGAGGCGCTTCGCATCTAAAAACTAGTGATTGAAACGACAATTGCATTGGCCCCATATCCAGCAGTGCAGGTTTCAACGGCAAACTAAATACAAAACGGGAATCCTCTTCGGACGATGTCGTCGTGTGTTAATATGTTCATAACATAACCGGTAACGTCACATGACCGTGTGTTTGTTGAACCTCCCCCCAGCAGGAGGCGGGCCCGCCGGCAGTGGAACGGCAACTCTCTCTGACGGCAGCCCTTCTCAGCCGGCGGTCGGGACGACCGGCACGTCCACCGACCGATCCGTGGGCGGCGCAGCGGCCTCTGATTCCGGCCAATCGGAGCAGGGCAGTGTTTCCGCTCCATCCGAGCCCTTGGACACCAAAGAGGACTCCCCCTCTGTCCGTGGCAAATCTAGGACGGTGAGAACTGCCTTTTTGTTGTTTTCTTTCACACAATGGGAGTTCCCCATCATCGCCTGACTGTAGATGAGAACACCGTGATTGGATAGATTAGATCTCTCTGTGGCCTCGGTGTTCCCTCGGACCGCACACTTCCTGTTTGACGTCCTCAATTATGGAGAAAATGCTGTATTACCTGCCTCGTCAGTGTGTGATTGTGGGAGAGAGAGATGTGTGTTTTTCTCTGTGTGTGTGTGTGTGTGGTGAAACCGGACTCATCAATTTTTTGTTCTTGATGGATCTTCATGATCAATATAGGTTTAATAGTGAAACACATGGTAACAAAGTACATGTAGGTTAGATGCGCTCGGCTGAGAGGAGTTCTTCCATTTGGCCACCTGGGAGAGAGAGAGAGAACACTGAGGGGGAGAAGGAGACACTGGGCTGAGGAGGAGAGAGGGGTGAGATTTAAGCTATTGTTGGGACAACAAAGAGATTCCTCCACATGTGTTTATGAGAGAGAGAGAGAGAGAGAGAGAGAGAGAGAGAGAGGGGTAGAGAGAGAGAGGGGTAGAGAGAGAGAGAGAGGTGTGTGAGGTGTGTGCGAGAAAGAGAGACGTGTGTGAGAGAGAGGGGGAGAAATATGTGTGAGAGGTGTGTGTGAGAGAGAGAGGGGTGTGTTTTGTGTGAGAGGTGTGTGCGAGAGAGAGAGGTGTGTTTTGTGAGAGGTGTGTGCGAGAGAGAGAGAGAGGGGGAGAAATATGTGTGAGAGAGGTGCGTGTGAGAGAGAGAGGGGTGTGTTTTGTGTGAGAGGTGTGTGCGAGAGAGAGGTGTGTTTTGTGAGAGGTGTGTGCGAGAGAGAGAGAGACGTGTGTGAGAGAGAGAGAGAGAGAGAGAGAGAGAGAGAGGGGGAGAAATATGTGTGAGAGGTGCGTGTGAGAGAGAGGGGGGTGTGTTTTGTGTGAGAGGTGTGTGCGAGAGAGAGAGGTGTGTTTTGTGAGAGGTGTGTGCGAGAGAGAGAGAGACGTGTGTGAGAGAGAGAGAGAGAGAGAGAGGGGGAGAAATATGTGTGAGAGAGGTGCGTGTGAGAGAGAGAGGGGTGTGTGAGAGAGAGAGACGTGTGTGAGAGAGAGAGAGAGAGAGAGAGAGAGAGGGAGAAATATGTGTGAGAGAGGTGTGTGTGAGAGAGAGAGAGGGGGGGAGAAATATGTGTGAGAGAGGTGTGTGTGAGAGAGAGAGGTGTGTTTTGTGTGAGAGGTGTGTGCGAGAGAGAGAGAGACGTGTGTGAGAGAGAGAGAGAGAGAGAGGGGGAGAAATATGTGTGAGAGAGGTGCGTGTGTGTGTGTGAGAAAAAGGGGGAGGGAGAGATGGGTGTGTGTTTTCACGTATACCTTTTTCTCTGCGTGAGAAAACGTATCAATCAGAAACCGGGAGCTACACAGATACATAGGAATATTGCAAGGCCATCATCACCGTGCAACGCTAACGTCTACAGTCCAAGCGTGTCGTGCTAAAAAAAAACAGAGAGCGAGGAACCGAAGAAGAAGGAGAAGCGTGGATGAGGAGGGCATGGAGGGGTTAGCCGTGAATGGAGGAGAGCAGAGGGCAGAGCAGGGCAAGGGGCACAGTGGAGTAACGCCAGTCGCTCGGACCCTGCAGGAGCTGTCTGCCAGCATGGAGGCCATCGAGGAGCAGAAGGTCAAGGAGGACCTGAGTGAGACCAGCTCGGCTACAGAGAAGCAAGGTGAGTTTGACGTTATTATGTCCGGAGTGTGTTAGACATACTTGCCAGTCATACTTGTTTCAGTCATACTTATTATTAGTCCTCCTTTTCCTTTTGGTTTGACAAAGTGTCACTTAACCCTCTTTGCACTGGAAAAGAGAAACATTCATTCAAGTTCATATTTACATTTAGTCATTTAGCTGACGCTTTTATTCAAAGCAACTTACAATTATCTGTACAAGTCAGCAGGAAGGGTACAACAGGACGGGCAGCTAAGCGTAAGTAACATTGTTCGTCAAACGGTGTCGAACTTGAGTGCTACAGAATTGAGTGCATATTAGCATAGTAGGTACTGGTTAGTAAGATAGGCGAGGTAGATTGCTTAGTAGCAGAGTGCAAAATAGTAAAAGATGGTACAAAGGTTAGTCGTTTATTTTTTTCATAATATATACATATATATTCATAAATCAAGATTTACAACATTTAAAATGTCAAGAGTTCTTGTATTCAGATTTACATTACATTGATTGTATCTATCATTTGAGCAAGCTGGTGTTGCCATAACAGACTATATAGCCATATTGCATAGGCTTTATTGTTTGTCACCATAGCATTTATGGACAAATTAATAGTCATGTTAGCCTTTTGAATGAATGAATACCGGTAGTATATTTTGAACATAGGTGTGCATATTGTTTGTAGGGTGCTATGAAGCTATAATGTGAAATAAAGGTTTGAAATTAAAATGAACTATTTCCCCAGACTTCCACACAATAATGTTTTATCGTTCAGAATGTGCCTTATTTTACCTAACACCAATACTCCTTGCCACTTTACGTACATCATTTATATGGGGTTTCCAGCTGAAATTGAATTTATCACTCATTTTGAAAGGTGCCATAGATAACATTTAGCCACTAGATGTCACACTAGAGCACCAGCATGTCATTTATCCAAGCAGGTGTATTCCAACATGCAACATGTAAACAACATTAATTTTGGACCCACCAAATTTTTTTTATCAATATTTAATGTTTTTTTAGGGGGAAAAGCAATACTGTTTTTTTCTGCACATTCTAAAAGCTCTGTGTGGATGTATTTTGTTTTACTCTACATAAAAATATACCTTTTTAGTAAAGGATTTGGTGATTTTCTCCACTATACCGATAATGATCATCTTGTCGTTGTTGTTGTCTAGTGGAGACCTCTGTGGTTTCTGAGGCTGATGACTCCATGAGAGATGAGAAGAACAGGTGAGAGAAGAACACTTGTACGGTTAGGGTTTATATGACGTCCACATGGATGTCTGTATCTGTGCACACATACTGTGCACTCAGCCACCATCTTGATCATCAACGACACCTGATCCCTGTCTTTTCATATGTATCTAGGAAGCCGTCATACACAGCATCGTTTTTCTTTCATATTTGAAGTCGCTGGTATATAACTGAATAACTGAACACACAGAATGGTTCATTTGGTCAATAAGGGATGATTTTGTGATGGTTTGGGATGATGGGTGTGTTTTTTTCCCCACAAGACCAGCCTCTACACACCCACCATCCTGTGGTTTCTGCCACAGAGTCTTCAGTTACCATGGCAACCACTCACTCTTGATTTCCAGCCTTTTAGTCGCGATTGTAATAATTTATTGTATCCCTCTACGTGGCCTTGGTCAAACATGGGGAGGAAGGCCATCTCCGCCAGAGTGTGTGCGGTGTGAGAAGGAAGCCTTCTTTCCATACAGGAAAAGCTAGCTTTGATTTTAAAAGCACATCACATTTCCTTTTAATAGGTTTGTTTTGTAGCAACACCTTTGATTACACTGTTTATGTTTTATTGTATTGCCTATTTGTTTTTCTACTATTACCCTGCCCATACCTGTACCTCCCCCCTCCCCTCCCCTGCTATGACATCCACATTTCCCCATGGGGATCAGTTAAGGAATATCTTATCTTAAGTTGTTTCCTTGTTGCCTCCATCTTTAGTGTTACATCTTTCTCCCTCCAGAACCACTGCGGTGCTCCCATCTTCTTATCACAGACCGTATCTGCTTATATCTTATGTAGAGATCGTTTCAACTAAACCCTACATCGCTCTTTGTGTTTTGGTGTCATTACAGCCTCTCGCAAAGTGACAAGGAGATTGAGGTATGCATACATTTGCCTTTTCACTTTTAAGTGCTAATTACTGTTTGCTATTTTCCTGCAATTTTTACGTGTGTATTGTCTGGTTAAAAAGGCGTTGCAGATAATTCGGCTAAAGCGACTTGTGGTAATCGGGGAGCTAGCTAACATCTTCTTTGTTTTTGCCTGCATTTCACTCTCGACCATGAAACAAATGGTCAGACAATACAACTGTGTTCCATAAAAGCTATAATACTTGGGAGGGTGTTCTTTATAGGGCCGTCTGAACACATTTCAATATTTTAAATTAAAAAAAAATATATATATATGAATTTGACTGCCAGTTGAATTAGAACAAACAAATAAAATGTATATACTGTATATAATATATCAACTTTGTTAAAAATTATTTTGCATCAGCTAAGAAGCTAGTTTTCATCCATGGTCACTGGACAGGTGTGAGGTTGGTAGCCTAAAATCAAGAAACAAGTTTAAAAAAACGAACGATGTAAGGTGTCAATTACAGTAAAACCTGCAGTTATTTGTTTAAGTGAAGTGTCATTCTGGAGTGAACAGGAGCCTGGCTGTTCACACCATCAAGAGCAGGAGCCTGGCTGTTCACACCATGAGAGCAGGAGCCTGGCTGTTCAGACCATGAAGAGGAGCAGGAGCCTGGCTGTTCACACCATGAAGAACAGGAGCCTGGCTGTTCACACCATGAAGAACAGGAGCCTGGCTGTTCACACCATGAAGAACAGGAGCCTGGCTGTTCACACCATGAAGAGGAGCAGGAGCCTGGCTGTTCACACCATGAAGAACAGGAGCCTGGCTGTTCACACCATGAAGAGCAGGAGCCTGGCTGTTCACACCATGAAGAACAGGAGCCTGGCTGTTCACACCATGAAGAGGAGCAGGAGCCTGGCTGTTCACACCATGAAGAGGAGCAGGAGCCTGGCTGTTCAGACCATGAAGAGCAGGAGCCTGGCTGTTCAGACCATGAAGAGCAGGAGCCTGGCTGTTCACACCATGAGAGCAGGAGCCTGGCTGTTCAGACCATGAAGAGCAGGAGCCTGGCTGTTCACACCATGAGAGCAGGAGCCTGGCTGTTCACACCATGAGAGCAGGAGCCTGGCTGTTCAGACCATGAAGAGCAGGAGCCTGGCTGTTCAGACCATGAAGAACAGGAGCCTGGCTGTTCACACCATGAGAGCAGGAGCCTGGCTGTTCACACCATGAAGAACAGGAGCCTGGCTGTTCACACCATGAGAGCAGGAGCCTGGCTGTTCACACCATGAAGAGCAGGAGCCTGGCTGTTCACACCATGAAGAGCAGGAGCCTGGCTGTTCACACCATGAAGAGGAGCAGGAGCCTGGCTGTTCACACCATGAAGAACAGGAGCCTGGCTGTTCACACCATGAAGAGCAGGAGCCTGGCTGTTCACACCATGAAGAGCAGGAGCCTGGCTGTTCACACCATGAAGAGGAGCAGGAGCCTGGCTGTTCACACCATGAAGAACAGGAGCCTGGCTGTTCACACCATGAAGAGCAGGAGCCTGGCTGTTCACACCATGAAGAGGAGCAGGAGCCTGGCTGTTCACACCATCGAGAGCAGGAGCCTGGCTGTTCACACCATGAAGAGGAGCAGGAGCCTGGCTGTTCACCCCATGAGGAGGAGCAGGAGCCTGGCTGTTCACACCATGAAGAGGAGCAGGAGCCTGGCTGTTCACACCATGAAGAACAGGAGCCTGGCTGTTCACCCCATGAGGAGGAGCAGGAGCCTGGCTGTTCACACCATGAAGAGGAGCAGGAGCCTGGCTGTTCACACCATGAAGAACAGGAGCCTGGCTGTTCACCCCATGAGGAGGAGCAGGAGCCTGGCTGTTCACACCATGAAGAGGAGCAGGAGCCTGGCTGTTCACACCATGAAGAGCAGGAGCCTGGCTGTTCACACCATGAAGAGGAGCAGGAGCCTGGCTGTTCACACCATGAAGAGCAGGAGCCTGGCTGTTCACACCATGAAGAGGAGCAGGAGCCTGGCTGTTCACACCATGAAGAACAGGAGCCTGGCTGTTCACACCATGAAGAGGAGCAGGAGCCTGGCTGTTCACACCATGAAGAGCAGGAGCCTGGCTGTTCACACCATGAAGAACAGGAGCCTGGCTGTTCACACCATGAAGAACAGGAGCCTGGCTGTTCACACCATGAAGAAGAACAGGAGCCTGGCTGTTCACACCATCAAGAGCAGGAGCCTGGCTGTTCACACCATCGAGAGCAGAGAGAAAATCTTTATTTTTTTTGTCCGATGACGTCAACGTTTTGTTTACCGAGAAACTAAACCTATGAAGGGTGCCTCACGTCAACGCTCACGCGCACGACACATGCTCACCTAGGATTTGACTTGATTCAACAAAGCAGTCGGGGCGATGGCAAGCCAAAAACAGTCACAAGTGTGGTTACACTTTACAAAGCTAGATGCAGACGACACTCGCTGCAATATTATATATTATATTATATATTAACAAATTGTTCTAAATAAATAATAATGATAATAAATCATTTGAAGATTGGACAATTTTTTTTTACATCTGAGGTAGGTAGATTACATTTTTAGACTCTAAAGTACCGGGAAAAGGTACCGCCGATACGGCCCGTATTCCATTGCAGTTTGCACGGCCTCCTCAGCGTGCCTCTCCGCGGACCTATATATATTATGCATAGCGTGGGTGGTGATGATGATGATGATAGAAACCACTGTGGCGCATACAGTTGAATGCTGGTATTACACTCACTGAAGGACACGAAGAAGTCAAGTCCGATGGGATTTGGGAATCTCAAATACAAATCGGGATTGGAATAAAAAATGCATTTATATTAAACAATAGAGAATATACAGCACTTCTTGGGGTCTGTAGGGTAAGCACTTATTCCCTCCCCCCTGAACATTTATGGAGATGTATGGGCCTTTTAAGGGCCCGCGTCCACCAATCTCACAAAAACACTGATAGTGCGCCGGCAGTGCTGGCATGAAGCGCATCTTGTAGATGACGGAAAGAAATCTACAGCCATCCTTTTATCGTTTTTTGTTGCCGCGGTTTTGCACATATTATAGCATATTTTAATAACTTTATTGTATATTAATTATATATATAGTTATTGCCTGACACCACAGTTCGCCCTTTGCTTTTTATTAGCTTTTTAGTAGTGTATTCATGTAGTTATTATTATTAGTGTATTTGTGTTTTGTCGCGAATCTCAATGGCCCGTCTACTGTGCGAGACAGCCAAGACAGGCAGGCAGCTCCGGTGTCAGGTTACAAACAGAGTGGTAGATATGAATGGCTGTGATTGGTTGTCTGAAAATGAGCTCAGCGCATCGCTCTGAAAGTTCAGAAAGTTTCAACTTTCGGCCGCACAAAAAAGCTGAAAAAAGAAGCCGACTGCAGCGCATTTCCTAGAGGCGGCGCATGCGGCCGCATACGCTCTCTCCCCGTTGGGATACATTGAAAAAAGACGCGTGCGGTCATAAATATGAGGCAGGTGGACGCAGGCCCTAAGTCTGTGATCTTTCAAGGATAAGTGAGCTCCTGCACTGCCCAAAAAGGGCCCTCAAAATCGGGCTTGCGTGCTACACACGCGTAAATGGTATCATTCATATTCAAATGTTAAAATTTGCCTCATTTTTCAGCCTCTTCATAGTCTATTGATATTCGCAGGGACAATTGGCAGATTATCTGCACTTGGTTATACCGAAGTAAAGAATGCCTTTTAATGTATTAAATACTGGCCTCCCAGGACTTTTCATACCTTGACACGAGGTCGCCTCTACCCCAAAGAAAGTCGAGGAACCTAATGTCTTGTAACGTTCAGTGTTTACATGTGGCGTCGTCTCTTTCTCTCTCCGTTGCCAGACGGAGTTCCAGCGTCTGTCGCTGGGCTTCAAGTGTGACATGTTCACGCTGGAGAAGAGACTGCGTCTGGAGGAGAGGAGCAGAGACCTGGCCGAGGAGAACGTCCGCAGAGAGATCTCCAGCTGCCAGGGACTACTGCAGGTCAGAGAGAGAGAGAGAGAGAGGGAGAGAATGAATGAGTGCCAGGGACTACTGCAGGTCAGAGAGAGAGAGAGAGGGAGAGAATGAATGAGTGCCAGGGACTACTGCAGGTCAGAGAGAGAGAGAGGGAGAGAATGAATGAGTGCCAGGGACTACTGCAGGTCAGAGAGAGAGAGAGAGAGAGAGAGGGAGAGAATGAATGAGTGCCAGGGACTACTGCAGGTCAGAGAGGGAGAGAGAGGGAGAGAATGAATGAGTGCCAGGGACTACTGCAGGTCAGAGAGAGAGAGAGGGAGAGAATGAATGAGTGCCAGGGACTACTGCAGGTCAGAGAGAGAGAGAGAGAGGGAGAGAATGAATGAGTGCCAGGGACTACTGCAGGTCAGAGAGAGAGAGAGGGAGAGAATGAATGAGTGCCAGGGACTACTGCAGGTCAGAGAGAGAGAGGGAGAGAATGAATGAGTGCCAGGGACTACTGCAGGTCAGAGAGAGAGAGAGAGAGGGAGAGAATGAATGAGTGCCAGGGACTACTGCAGGTCAGAGAGAGAGAGAGAGAGAGAATGAATGAGTGCCAGGGACTACTGCAGGTCAGAGAGAGAGAGAGAGAGGGAGAGAATGAATGAGTGCCAGGGACTACTGCAGGTCAGAGAGAGAGAGGGAGAGAATGAATGAGTGCCAGGGACTACTGCAGGTCAGAGAGAGAGAGAGAGAGGGAGAGAATGAATGAGTGCCAGGGACTACTGCAGGTCAGAGAGAGAGAGAGAGAGGGAGAGAATGAATGAGTGCCAGGGACTACTGCAGGTCAGAGAGAGAGAGAGGGAGAGAGAATGAATGAGTGCCAGGGACTACTGCAGGTCAGAGAGAGAGAGAGAGGGAGAGAATGAATGAGTGCCAGGGACTACTGCAGGTCAGAGAGAGAGAGGGAGAGAATGAATGAGTGCCAGGGACTACTGCAGGTCAGAGAGAGAGAGAGAGAGAGGGAGAGAATGAATGAGTGCCAGGGACTACTGCAGGTCAGAGAGAGAGAGAGGGAGAGAATGAATGAGTGCCAGGGACTACTGCAGGTCAGAGAGAGAGAGAGAGAGGGAGAGAATGAATGAGTGCCAGGGACTACTGCAGGTCAGAGAGAGAGAGAGAGGGAGAGAATGAATGAGTGCCAGGGACTACTGCAGGTCAGAGAGAGAGAGAGAGAGGGAGAGAATGAATGAGTGCCAGGGACTACTGCAGGTCAGAGAGAGAGAGAGAGGGAGAGAATGAATGAGTGCCAGGGACTACTGCAGGTCAGAGAGAGAGAGAGAGAGGGAGAGAATGAATGAGTGCCAGGGACTACTGCAGGTCAGAGAGAGAGAGGAGAGAGAGAGAATGAATGAGTGCCAGGGACTACTGCAGGTCAGAGAGAGAGAGAGGGAGAGAATGAATGAGTGCCAGGGACTACTGCAGGTCAGAGAGAGAGAGGAGAGAGAGAGAATGAATGAGTGCCAGGGACTACTGCAGGTCAGAGAGAGAGAGAGAGGGAGAGAATGAATGAGTGCCAGGGACTACTGCAGGTCAGAGAGAGAGGGAGAGAGAGAATGAATGAGTGCCAGGGACTACTGCAGGTCAGAGAGAGAGAGAGGGAGAGAATGAATGAGTGCCAGGGACTACTGCAGGTCAGAGAGAGAGAGAGAGAGGGAGAGAATGAATGAGTGCCAGGGACTACTGCAGGTCAGAGAGAGAGAGAGAGGAGAGAATGAATGAGTGCCAGGGACTACTGCAGGTCAGAGAGAGAGAGAGAGAGAGAATGAATGAGTGCCAGGGACTACTGCAGGTCAGAGAGAGAGAGAGGGAGAGAATGAATGAATGAGTGCCAGGGACTACTGCAGGTCAGAGAGAGAGAGAGAGAGGAGAGAATGAATGAGTGCCAGGGACTACTGCAGGTCAGAGAGAGAGAGAGAGAGAGAGAATGAATGAATGAGTGCCAGGGACTACTGCAGGTCAGAGAGAGAGAGAGAGAGGGAGAGAATGAATGAGTGCCAGGGACTACTGCAGGTCAGAGAGAGAGAGGGAGAGAGAGAATGAATGAGTGCCAGGGACTACTGCAGGTCAGAGAGAGAGAGAGAGGGAGAGAATGAATGAGTGCCAGGGACTACTGCAGGTCAGAGAGAGAGAGGGAGAGAGAGAATGAATGAGTGCCAGGGACTACTGCAGGTCAGAGAGAGAGAGAGAGAGAGAATGAATGAGTGCCAGGGACTACTGCAGGTCAGAGAGAGAGAGAGAGGGAGAGAATGAATGAATGAGTGCCAGGGACTACTGCAGGTCAGAGAGAGAGAGAGAGGGAGAGAATGAATGAGTGCCAGGGACTACTGCAGGTCAGAGAGAGAGAGAGAGAGAGAATGAATGAGTGCCAGGGACTACTGCAGGTCAGAGAGAGAGAGAGGGAGAGAGAGAATGAATGAGTGCCAGGGACTACTGCAGGTCAGAGAGAGAGAGGAGAGAGAGAATGAATGAGTGCCAGGGACTACTGCAGGTCAGAGAGAGAGAGAGAGGGAGAGAATGAATGAGTGCCAGGGACTACTGCAGGTCAGAGAGAGAGAGAGAGGGAGAGAATGAATGAGTGCCAGGGACTACTGCAGGTCAGAGAGAGAGAGAGAGAGAGAGAGAATGAATGAGTGCCAGGGACTACTGCAGGTCAGAGAGAGAGAGAGAGAGAGAGAGAGAATGAATGAGTGCCAGGGACTACTGCAGGTCAGAGAGAGAGAGAGGGAGAGAATGAATGAGTGCCAGGGACTACTGCAGGTCAGAGAGAGAGAGAGAGAGAGAGAGAGAGAGAGAGAATGAATGAGTGCCAGGGACTACTGCAGGTCAGAGAGAGAGAGGGAGAGAATGAATGAGTGCCAGGGACTACTGCAGGTCAGAGAGAGAGAGACAGAGGGAGAGAATGAATGAGTGCCAGGGACTACTGCAGGTCAGAGAGAGAGAGAGAGGGAGAGAATGAATGAGTGCCAGGGACTACTGCAGGTCAGAGAGAGAGAGAGAGAGGGAGAGAATGAATGAGTGCCAGGGACTACTGCAGGTCAGAGAGAGAGAGAGAGGGAGAGAATGAATGAGTGCCAGGGACTACTGCAGGTCAGAGAGAGAGAGAGAGGGAGAGAATGAATGAGTGCCAGGGACTACTGCAGGTCAGAGAGAGAGAGAGGGAGAGAATGAATGAGTGCCAGGGACTACTGCAGGTCAGAGAGAGAGAGAGAGGGAGAGAATGAATGAGTGCCAGGGACTACTGCAGGTCAGAGAGAGAGAGAGAGGAGAGAATGAATGAGTGCCAGGGACTACTGCAGGTCAGAGAGAGAGAGAGAGGGAGAGAATGAATGAGTGCCAGGGACTACTGCAGGTCAGAGAGAGAGAGAGAGGGAGAATGAATGAGTGCCAGGGACTACTGCAGGTCAGAGAGAGAGAGAGAGAGGAGAGAATGAATGAGTGCCAGGGTGCCAGGGACTACTGCAGGTCAGAGAGAGAGAGAGAGGGAGAGAATGAATGAGTGCCAGGGACTACTGCAGGTCAGAGAGAGAGAGAGAGAGGGAGAGAATGAATGAGTGCCAGGGACTACTGCAGGTCAGAGAGAGAGAGGAGAGAGAGAGAATGAATGAGTGCCAGGGACTACTGCAGGTCAGAGAGAGAGAGAGGGAGAGAATGAATGAGTGCCAGGGACTACTGCAGGTCAGAGAGAGAGAGGGAGAGAGAGAGAATGAATGAGTGCCAGGGACTACTGCAGGTCAGAGAGAGAGAGAGAGGGAGAGAATGAATGAGTGCCAGGGACTACTGCAGGTCAGAGAGAGAGGGAGAGAGAGAATGAATGAGTGCCAGGGACTACTGCAGGTCAGAGAGAGAGAGAGGGAGAGAATGAATGAGTGCCAGGGACTACTGCAGGTCAGAGAGAGAGAGAGAGAGGGAGAGAATGAATGAGTGCCAGGGACTACTGCAGGTCAGAGAGAGAGAGAGAGGGAGAGAATGAATGAGTGCCAGGGACTACTGCAGGTCAGAGAGAGAGAGAGAGAGGGAGAGAATGAATGAGTGCCAGGGACTACTGCAGGTCAGAGAGAGAGAGAGAGGGAGAGAATGAATGAGTGCCAGGGACTACTGCAGGTCAGAGAGAGAGAGGAGAGAGAGAGAATGAATGAGTGCCAGGGACTACTGCAGGTCAGAGAGAGAGAGAGGGAGAGAATGAATGAGTGCCAGGGACTACTGCAGGTCAGAGAGAGAGAGAGAGAGGGAGAGAATGAATGAGTGCCAGGGACTACTGCAGGTCAGAGAGAGAGAGAGGGAGAGAATGAATGAGTGCCAGGGACTACTGCAGGTCAGAGAGAGAGAGAGAGAGGAGAGAATGAATGAGTGCCAGGGACTACTGCAGGTCAGAGAGAGAGAGAGAGGGAGAGAATGAATGAGTGCCAGGGACTACTGCAGGTCAGAGAGAGAGAGAGAGGGAGAGAATGAATGAGTGCCAGGGACTACTGCAGGTCAGAGAGAGAGAGAGAGGGAGAGAATGAATGAGTGCCAGGGACTACTGCAGGTCAGAGAGAGAGAGAGAGAGGAGAGAATGAATGAGTGCCAGGGACTACTGCAGGTCAGAGAGAGAGAGAGAGGGAGAGAATGAATGAGTGCCAGGGACTACTGCAGGTCAGAGAGAGAGAGAAGAGGGAGAGAATGAATGAGTGCCAGGGACTACTGCAGGTCAGAGAGAGAGAGAGGGAGAGAATGAGTGCCAGGGACTACTGCAGGTCAGAGAGAGAGAGAGAGGGAGAGAATGAATGAGTGCCAGGGACTACTGCAGGTCAGAGAGAGAGAGGGAGAGAATGAATGAGTGACTGAGTGAGAGAGAGAAATAATGTGGCTGTATGTACTGTATGTGGCCTTTTTTTTGTTCAAACCTTTTTTGCTGCCAGACATCCAACTACTAGGAACCCACTAGCTGACTCCCACCTAAAAGGACAATATACTTACCTTATGCATACCGCACCTTACGTGAATACTGTATATTTCATCAGATCATATATTTAGCAATTTTTTTTTATTAGATTAGATTTAGATTTACTTCTCCACTGTACTATAATTATGTCACCTGTACCATGTCTTATACTACCTGTACCCCCCCTCCCCCCTCCCCATGCTGCTATGATGCCTGAACTTCCCCAAGGGGATCAATAAAGGAATATCACATTTTATTTTGAGGAACTTAAAGTGCTCTGTAAAAAGTACCACGATGACGTGAATAAAATAAACAAAGTCAAACGTGATTTTTTTTTTTTAAAGGAAAAAAAGAAAAG
>NW_028174866.1:837270-867270 GCF_963971535.1 Notolepis coatsorum
CGTTTAAAACAAATAAAGCATGAACATTGGCACGGTGCACCTTTCTGTGTGTATTCATCCACAATCTATAGCTCAACGTGAAAGAATTCGCAATTAATCGTAAAAGTAGCAAAATAACAACGTTTATGTTTTAGTTCACTGAGAAACTACACAATGGCCGTGACGTTATTAGGCGACAGCACTGAACGGCACGCGTTCTACTGGTAAGTGTAGTTCTTTTTTAACGACAAATTAAACAACCTTTTAACTAACTTTATTTGAACCAAAAATGCTTAAAACAATAATGTTAGTGATGGAAGCTTGCCAATGTTCATGAGGCAGAATTATTACAATAGCCGATAATACATTTTCCCAATGATACATCCCTATAGGGGTGGACCGCGCGCGTGTTGCTTTCTAACAGCGTCGGAGTGCAAGAATGTGACAATGTGACCATGTGACCGCGGCAGCGCGAGAGAGCGGCAGTGCGGAAATAGGCTGTCTATTGCCATTCTCTAAGACAAACGCTAACCTTAACCAGCTCCTTAACAGCGCCTAAACTTAACCGTTCTAACCTTAACCAACTCCGAAACAATGCCTAACCTTAACCTTAACCTTAACCATGCCTAACCTTAACCTTAACCATAGAAAGAATATTGTCATTCTCTAAGACAAACTCTAACCTTAACCAGCTCCTTAACAGCGCCTAAACTTAACCGTTCTAACCTTAACCAACTCCGAAACAATGCCTAACCTTAACCTTAACCATGCCTAACCTTAACCGGTGAAAGAATACACGTTAAAAAAATGGGATTCGAACTTGTCAACAACGGACCGCAGGACCGCTGCGCTGCCAGGTGAGCTGAGCTTCAAATGAAAATCATGGCGGATTAGGGCTACATAATGCCGCAAGCTCTGCCGCTGTGCCGCTCCGCTCTGCGGTTGCCGCGCCTGCCGCGGGGCGTGTCGCAGCCAATCAGGGAAAACGCGGAAGCAACGGCAGCACTGCTCCGCTGTTAATAAGCAATAGGCGGACTACAGTGACGTCAGACTACACCTCCCTATAGGGGTGTGTGTGTGGCATGTTAATGAGCAAAAGTAGGACCAATTTTAAGAATACACACTACAAAATCTGGACATTTTGAGGACCTAATTAGGACACGTTGGACGAATATTTTATCGTTTTTGTCGTCTCGTGCTCTCCACCTTCAAATCCCGCCTCAAAACCCACCTGTTTCTCCCTAGCCTTCAACCTTCCCCAACCTTAACCCCCCCCCCCCCCCCCCCCCCCCCCCCCCCCCCCACAACCTGTTTTGATCCTTGTTACTGTGGCTTTATGTTTCTGTGTATCTCATGCTGTTCTCCCTGTTTCCCCCGTGGTCTTATGTTCCTTTTGTTTATCTGTTTCTCTCTGTTTCTCTGCCTAATGTCAGCGACTTCGGGTTCCTGAGAAGCGCTGTACAAATAAAAATGAATTATTATTATTATTAGACTGTAGGGCTGTCCCCGACTAAGGATTTGGATGGTCGACTATGATTGGCCAAAATTTGCCGTTAGTCGACAAAAAAAAAGACAAAAAAATGTATTTTTGTATTTTAATAATTTTTTTATTAAATTCTTTTTAAATTAAATTATCATTCCATTTGGGCTGTGGGGGGGGTTGTGCTTAATGTCGGAAGGAGTCGACTGAAGGCTTCTTGTCCTCTGCAAAAGCATGCAATTGGTCCACTGATGGATACATCTTGATATTTGTCTAGTCTAGTGTGTTCATTAGATGGTGAAATCCTCTTTCAGTGCCTCTGTGCCTGTTTTCGTAGGCAGTTAGCCTCTGGTATGCGTGCCATTAGCGTTAGCCACGCTTCTAGGCCTCTTTTCTTTTGGAAAGAATGATAAAAAAATATATATAAATTATTTTTTCTTTTTATTCAACTAAGAGGTTGGCTAGTCGACTACGGCTCCTTTCGACCGATTAGTCGACTAATCGACTAATAGTGGTCAGCCCTATTAGACTGTGTAGTTTGAGGAGAACCAGTTGAATCTTGTACATGGAGAGCACACAGCGTTGTGTTTGTTGTTGTCTCTGCAGGAGAGTCGTATCGGCAAGGCGGTGGAGGTGATGATCCAGCGTTGTGTGTGTTGTTGTCTCTGCAGGAGAGTCGTATCGGCAAGGCGGTGGAGGTGATGATCCAGCGTTGTGTTTGTTGTTGTCTCTGCAGGAGAGTCGTATCGGCAAGGCGGTGGAGGTGATGATCCAGCACGTGGAGAACCTGAGGAGGCTGTACACCAAGGAGCACGCCGAGCTGCTGGAGCTCCGACAGACCATGATGCAGAACGAGCGCTCCTTCGGATCCCACGCAGGTGAGACACCACACACACGCACACACACACAGACATGCACACACACACACACACAGACATGCACACAGACACGGACAGATTCCTTTTTCAGACCTCTGTATGTAATTTGTTTAGGACATGCATAAGGGCCTGTGTCCACAGCGGACGTTTTATTATGAGTTGTCAGCTCCTTTCTGTCATAAATTTCTAAGCTACAGACGCGACAGGCGCGCTCCTTTTCCCAGCGCCGCGCCTCGCGTTTATGCGCTCTCGGCGGCAGCGTTTTTGGGCGGAGCGCTCCCAGCGCATAAAGTTGAAACTACCGTACTTTTCGCACTATAAGCCGCACCTGACTATAAGCCGCAGCAGCTAAATTGAATGATTGTGTACATATATAAGCCGCACTGGACTATAAGCCGCATGTGTTTTAATGTTTAATTACCATATGTAAGGGGTGGAGCCTGCGGCTTAATTTGACTCAACACGGGGAAACCTCACCCGGCCCGGACACGGAAAGGATTGACAGATTGATTGCTTTTTCTCGATTCTGTGGGTGGTGGTGCATGGCCGTTTTTATATTGAGCTTTAAGTTCCCACCTCTACAGAGAATGACTCCCACCTCTACAGAGAATGACTCCCATTGGGACACAATACTGTCAGACAAATAACAAGAATTAACTAATTTACAAGTTGTATTAAGTAAATAAGGGAACAGATAAATAACATTTCAATGCAGTAAAAAAAGCAATATTTCGATTTTCGGGTTTTGTCCACATATAAGCCGCACCGTTATATAAGCCGCATGGTCGAAAAATGGGGGGAAAAGCCGCGGCTTATAGTCCGAAAAGTACGGTAGTTCAACTTTTGGAAAGGAGCGCCGCTCATCAAGGTAACTTTTTTCGACCGACCAATCAACATCAAGGAAGTGGCTGAGCCGCGGCAGTCGCGAGACTCAGGAAACCGCTCTGAGTTTTTTTTTTTTTGCTTTTCAAAGCGGTCCGCCTTGAAAAAAACCCTAAGGCTGAGACCACTTATCGATAACTGCGTGAAATCGATAAGTGGCATCACTTATTTTTTAACATATGGCGGCAATGACAAAGAATTGCTGCAAAATAAACATACATTTGTTGTTTAAATAATAATAATAAAAAATAAATAACACTTTCAGTGCCCAGCAGGGGGCGCACATTTAGTGCTTGAATGCCCACCATCCACTTCAATGTTAGCATTAATATCGCCTAATCTATGTTTTAAATTATGGCTGTGTCTTATCTGCCCGTCGCTTATCAATGACTCATTTCCAGTCAACATTGTCGAAGCAGATTGTTTTTTTTATCGGTTCATTTCCGTTTTATAGCATTTTGAAAAGCCCTTGTTTTCACGAAAAAAATAAAGATTCCATGATAATCGCCCTGTACTGTAATATTCTAGAACGTTGTCATTTTTCGGCCTATTTATGAATCGTTTTCAAATAAACGCTAGATTATCGATAGTATATGTGTACGTGTGCACGCTGGTGCCGCGTGCTGAAAATCGATTCTCTCAGTTCCTGATCGCTCTTACAGTCAAACAGCCATATCACATCATAGGGGAAAAGCGTATATCTCCGTGAAAACGGGTCTGATTATCCTAAGACTGGTCAAATAGATTCCTTACCTGAGATCATATGGTATCCAAATGGATTATTCCAATTCCTGATCGCCATTCCAAAAATCAATCCTTTTATTGATCCAACGCGTATAGGCCTACTGTAAAACACATATTACACGCTGTGCTGAGGGTCCAGAATGAATCCGATCGGCTCCGGTTACATGTGTGAGAAGTAAAATGTGGATTCCGGAGTTTTTTTTTCTCAACCATTTTCATTGAGTCCAATCCAAAAGGGTGCATTACCATCTGGGAGACGATAGGGGGCACTTTTTTCACATTAGTGCGCCTGGCGGGGCTGGTTTACCAACGGTAGACTCGGTTGATGAAATATGAATTCAGATCGCTAATAAAAAAAAATTTAACAAGAATTCTCGTGATGGGCATTCAACCCGCGGGCTGATAACCCGAGATCTCTCGTGATGGGCATTCAAAGTGTTAATATTAAAAAATATATACCAATAATGTATAGATTCTTCCAAATGGCATATCATCTCAGCCTTAGACATACATACTGTACACACACTAACGGGATGTAAATGTTTGCCATTTGACACACATACACACACACACACACACACACACACACACACACACACACAGTAACTGGACATACCAGTTTCCTTGCAGACACACTGATAGTCATACACACATACAATATCTGATCATACAGTCTTCCTCCAATCAATACACACACAGTAACAGTTGCAAGCTCTTAATGCGTTATATTAATCTACGCATTCAATTGTAAGACGAAAATAATGGCAGTTCAACTTGGTTTAAAGGACAACTAATGATACAAAAACCACTGTCTCTGGCACACATTTGAAATGCTTTTATTTGAATCTACCTATTGAATATTCATACATCCTAACATGTGTCATTATGCTCTGCCTTTTCAGATGAATTCAGGCCCAAGAAGCAGTCAGGATCACAATACTACAAGGTTAGCTCAGGCCCAGTTGCATGTTATCGTTATCCAGCATTCTTCTCCGATGCGCTACTTTGACCAGAGTTGAATAAGTTAAATGAATACCCAACCAGAATTTTATGTTAAAGGAATACCGATCAGAGTTGAATATGTTAAAGGAATAACGACCAGAGTTGAATATGTTAAAGGAATACCGACCAGAGTTGAATATGTTAAAGGAATACCGACCAGAGTTGAATATGTTAAAGGAATACCGACCGGAGTTGAATATGTTAAAGGAATAACGACCAGAGTTGAATATGTTAAAGGAATACCGACCAGAGTTGTATATGTTAAAGGAATACCCAACCAGAGTTGAAGCTAGCTCTCCTCGTGGCGGCTTCCCCCCCCCCCCCCCCTCCAGGCCAGGAGGAGGCCGGAGCTCTCTCCTGTCTCGCTGCTATCCAACACCCTGCTATTTCTGTCCTCGGAAGAATACCAGCTCAATGTCTTAAAGTCTCTCTCCATCTCTCGCGATGTCTAACTCTTTGTCGTGTGGCTATCTCATTACTATAGCAACGGCTTTCCCCCCTAGCCGCTCCTTATCTTGCATTGTCATGGCGACCACCATCTTTGGGTCACTATAGCAACCTCGTCTGACTCAAACCGGAAGAACCCACAGCTATAAAGTATATTTCCCTAGCAACGGCTACTGGCCCATAGCGACGCCCGCCCCTATCTCCCCTGACTGTGCGAGTGACCTCGACTCCCTCTGCGGCACCAACTCTCACCCACCCTGGCACCAGCCGTCTCTCTAGAAGGAACGCTCCCTGCCCCCATCACTTGGAAGTTTGTGCCATCTCAAGATGACCTTGGCTTCTCATCTCTCCCGCGCCATGCCCGTCTCTTACAGTCTCTACGTTGAACACACACAGAGGCGATGTCTGTCTCTCAGCGTTTAAACTAATATCTATGTGTTATAACCAAATGAAAATCATTGATTTCCTTCAATCCGCATACGATTTGTTGGTGTTCTTCATTGAAACCAATGGGGGGGCCTTTACTGTAACTGCAACCGCATTAGCTTGTATCTAGTTGCAGGTTAGCCGGCTGTTGAGTCACATTTATTTGTGAAGCTAAATGATTTACAAAAGCGAAACGTGGTCTAAATGAGGAACAAGCCATTGTTTATAGTAAGCTGAAAGGCAAACTTAATCATTTCCCTCCTGCAATGTGATTGTGTGTTTTGGTAAATGACGACAAACAAAAATTTCAAATGTCAAGGTATGCTTTAAAAATGACCATGGTTTGATGATGAACACATGTCGCTTAATTGTGTGTGTGTGTGTGTGTGTGTGTGTGTGTGTGTGTGTGTGTGTGTGTGTCCATAGTCATCTACTAGGCGGGTTAGCATTCCTCGCTCGGGAGGAGGGAACATGCACCTTGACACGGTAAGAGAGAAACCCACGGCACTAAACTTGTTCTCAATGGTTGGGGAGGAAGTAAGCTAGTCTACAGACGTGTGTGTGCAATGTGAAAGTCAAAGGGAAACACACTAATAACTCAAATATACTACCTGACTTGATAACGTACCTACTCTATTAACCCTTTCACTGCCACACAACAGAAGGTTAGCCCTTTACTATCACACAACCGACGGTGATGCTCCATCATTAGCATCATTAGCTCCGCAAATGCGGAGCTAATGATGCTAATGATGGAGCATCGCCGTCGGTTGTGTGATAGTAAAGGGCTAACCTTCTGTATTGTCACAGTGAAAGGGTTAACCGACTGTCGTGTGGCAGTGAAAGGGTTATAAGAAAAATAGAAAATTCTCATTACTGTACGTCATTATCTACTCGCCCCCAGTTTCACTTTCTGGGTCCTTGTTTAGCAAGTTGGCGCAGCTCAATCAACTTCACACAAAGTAAACGGGGCTCCAATGCTTTAGAATTCCAACACGTCCAACAAATCCGACTTCTCAAAATGGCTTGTGCATCAAAACTTGTCAAACGTTGGCGGCTGGGTGTTCGCAGCGGAGATTGCGCTCGTCACCAATGCAAGAGACTCCGGTCTCGAATCCGGGTGTCAGCGTTGCCTCCCGCTTGGGCCAGTCGTCATACTATCTCAATTGAGGTAGCGGGTGGGAAGTCGATGGGTGGGGATTTTGACGTTGTGGACAGCGACTCCTACAGGTCGGTTGGGGGGACGCCTGCACAGCAGAGACGGGAAGTAGCGGGGGTAGTGTGAGCCTCCCACGCGTTACACCTCGCCACTGAGAGTCCGCGCTGGCAGGTGAAAAGATGTGACGGGCTGCCTCCTCGAAAATAAGGAGAAAAAGTGGATAAAAAAAAATTCAAACGTCCTATTACATTTACATTTAGTCATCTAGCTGATGCTTTTGTCTAAAGCGACTTACAAGTTCTGTACAACAGGTCAGCAGGAACGGCACAAAGGAATGATGGTAAAAGACAGTACGAAGGTTAGTTGTCATTGTTTTTTTGTCATTTCTATTACATCAATAACTATCACAGCAAGTTTACTGACGTCCTGACCCAGACAGAGAACAAGAATGAGAAAACATATTGCTGAACATTGTTACTCAGCTGAAAGAGTTGTACCCTTCCTGCTGACTTCTTGTATGGAACTTGTAAGTCGCTTTGGATAAAAGTGTCAGCTAAATGACTAAATGTAAACAGGATTGCATTATGCAGGGTTCTCACAAGGTCCTTGAAGTGCTTAAAGTGCTTGCTTTTTAAGATAAGGTACTTAAAAAGTCCATGAAATTCAAATCAACCATTCGCATTGAAGTTTTGTTCATCCATGATAAAACTGTTCTGTATCAAGAAATATAATTTTTCGATTTACGCCTTCATTATATATATATATATATATATATATATATATATATATATAAAACTGCATTTGAAAGAAAAATAGTGCTTGGAAAAGTACTTTAAAGTCCTTGAATTTAATTTTGCAATGTCTGTGGGAACCTTGATTATGTTTTAATTTTCCTTTGTTGTCCTTAAAAGTTTTTTTTAACCTGCAGGGCATAAATGGAAAAGAGACCTTGTTCTCAGTCAGTTTCCCTGGATGAATAAAGGGTTAAATACATTTAAAAAAAAAATGGTGATAATTCAATTTGTACATTTGCATTATCTTACAGTGCAAAACACAAGACGCACCAGAGGCTGAGGCAGAGAGACTCACCAGGCGGTCTCCTTGGTACGTGGGTGTGTGGGTGGTACTGTAGGTGAACTGGTACACTCCTCATTCTAACATGTGGGTTGCCTTTCACGGTTGAGTGTGTGTACAGTAAGTAAGAGGAGGAAGTAATGGTAACATGAAAGTAAGAGGTTGATCAATGTTTCCACAGAATGACTTCATATCCCCGCTGTTGTCTCTGTGGGTGAACAAAATAATGTGGTCCACCTTCAAAAAGCAGGATGGTTGTTCATGTTTTTAAAGAAATTATTTAATTCAGGCAACCACTCATCCCATCCACTCATCCCAAATTAAATGTGTTCAATTGGCTCCTCTGTTAACCGATGCTGTGGGTGGAGGGGGGGTGGGGTACTAGTTTAGGGTCTGGCTGTGCAACTACTGAAAACCCATTGAAAGCAAGGCACTTTTGCCAAAAGTTGTTATATTTTGAACTTCTAGTATTACACCTAGCATTAAATGCACTGCTCTGTGCTATTGAGAACATGCAGTAGCATGCATTTTCTGTTGAAATGAGGAGAAAAAAAGAAGATAGCAGTTGAAACTACAGTAGGGATGTCCGATATTATCGGCCTACCGATATTGGCATTAAAATGTGATATCGGAAAATATCGGTATCGTTTTTTTTTTTTTTTTTTTTACATTTCTATAACCTTTATTTACCCAGGCAAGCAAGTAAGAACAAATTCTGATTTTATTTATTGTCAAAAGTATGCATAATGTGTTAATTCCACAACAAGAGATATGTAATGTTAATTACCTGAAATTTTTGGGGGGGGGGGGGGGGGGGACCCTGCATATATCGGTATCGGTTGATATCTGTATCGGAAATTAAGAGTTGGACAATATCGGTATCGGTAAAAAAGCCAATATCGAGCATCCCTAGTTGAAACACTAAATGATTTATTTTTTAAAGGAAGGGAAAAAAAGAGCATGATCACATTATTTAGTACCGTTTGCCATTTACAGTCTAGTTCTGAGCACAAGTGACCTTGTAAACACACTAGCGGTGTTGTGGGTGAAGCCAGAACCTGGGGCTGTTGTTTTTGTGTTGTGGCAGCCCAATCTCCCGTAACTCATTGGACGCCAGAGGTCGCTGTCGGCGTATGGCCGTGTGTGCCAGCGCTTTGTTCAATGGGGATGCCGGTGTTTGCAGTGCTAAAACTATATAAAATATAAATATTATAGCTATGGATCTAATAACATAGTCGATTGTCAATGAGTTTCTTCTGGTCAAGATGCAAAGAACAGATACTTTTTTCATCCATACATTTCCGTTTTATACCGTGGTGAATATGAGTATAGTTTTAGAGTGATTCTGTGTAATCCCAGGAAACTACGCCAAACAGTGTTTTTTTTGGATGAATTATGAAGGGAAATATCGAATAAAAGAAATAACGACCAAAACCCGAGAAATCTCGGGTCTGGCGCCCAGCACATGGCGAGTTAACCCGACTTATCTCGGGTTTGGCCCCGAATTAGTTAAAATATGTAAATAAAGTACTAATCGACGACAGGATAAAAGGTACATAATGTACATTCATTTATAGCCTTAAGTAATATAAATACATATTGTAAATTTAACATGTACGTATTGCAAATAAGTCCTTTTTTTACTTTTCATGTTTTCAGAAACCATTTAAGTTCCCCTGCTGAGGATCAAACCTTAACCCTTAAGTGAATGTTAAAACTAACCCCAATTCGTAACTATAATCATAATTAGATAGTGGTGAGAGCACTAACTATAATCATAATTAGATAGTGGTGAGATCACTAACTATAATCATAATTAGATAGTGGTGAGAGCACTAACTATAATCATAATTAGATAGTGGCGAGAGCACTAACTACAGTATAATCATAATTGGATAGTGGTGAGAGCACTAACTATAATCATAATTAGATAGTGGTGAGATCACTAACTATAATCATAATTAGATAGTGGTGAGATCACTAACTATAATCATAATTAGATAGTGGTGAGAGCACTAACTATAATCATAATTAGATAGTGGTGAGATCACTAACTACAGTATAATCATAATTAGATAGTGGTGAGAGCACTAACTATAATCATAATTAGATAGTGGTGAGATCACTAACTATAATCATAATTAGATAGTGGTGAGAGCACTAACTATAATCATAATTAGATAGTGGTGAGAGCACTAACTACAGTATAATCATAATTAGATAGTGGTGAGAGCACTAACTATAATCATAATTAGATAGTGGTGAGAGCACTAACTATAATCATAATTAGATAGTGGTGAGAGCACTAACTATAATCATAATTAGATAGTGGTGAGAGCACTAACTATAATCATAATTAGATAGTGGTGAGAGCACTAACTATAATCATAATTAGATAGTGGTGAGAGCACTAACTATAATCATAATTAGATAGTGGTGAGAGCACTAACTATAATCATAATTAGATAGTGGTGAGAGCACTAACTACAGTATAATCATAATTAGATAGTGGTGAGAGCACTAACTATAATCATAATTAGATAGTGGTGAGAGCACTAACTACAGTATAATCATAATTAGATAGTGGTGAGAGCACTCGATAGTGGTGATTGTTGGTTCAATTCCTGGTTGCTGCATTTGTTTTGGACCTTTGTCGATACATTACGTAAAAATCTATTAATTGTGGCTATAACATAAAGTACATTATGTACCTTTTTTTCCCCCCTGTGGTCGATTAGTACTTTATTTCGGTTTTGTGGTGAGATTTGTGTGTGTCGTGGCAACTCCAGGAACGTGGCAGGGAAGGGTGCGGCGCGGCCCCCGCTGAAGCGCCACAGCAGCTCCTGGGTCGACCCCGAGGACCCCTCTCTGGTGATGAGGATGAAGGGGTGAGAGATGTTCGAGGACCATCATTCACACCCCTGTGTTGCTGCATGGTATTAGGCCGTGGTATTAGACACTCACAGCGGGGTCCCAGCCTGGCCTGCTGTGCCCTGCACATACAGCCAGTGTTTTGATTTTTTTAAAGGGGAACTATCTTATAAATGGCCTTTTTCAGTGTTTAGCATTGTTTCCTAGCTATGTGGACTTATATTAATATGATCTATGTCTCTAATTCTCATATTGGCGCATTCTTCCAATTCTCCCCTCACAATATTCACCCTCACTGAACTGAGTCGTCTGAAAATGTGATGATCTGTGATGTCAGAGAGACACCGCTGCATGATAATGTGGCTGTGTGGCATCAGGCTCATGATGAGCTGCACACAGTGGTTTAGGAGCCCAGCCTCAAAACGGCTCGAGATCTTGAGGTAGAAAAATGCTGTTTTTGAGGACTTGCTTAGAAATACAAAACAATGAATTAAAAAAAATATATAATTACAGAGGTGTTCCATAAACTCACAGGAATTGTGTAAAAGTGCCCAAATAGTGAAAGAAATAGTAAAATAGTTCCCCTTTAAAGGTACCTTCAGAATTTTGGACACTTAGCCCAATGTCCTACTCATCAGCCCCATAAGTTCACATCTGTTTGGGGGCCAGCGGGCCGGAGCCTGGCAGCAGAGCCTGGGTGGTGCTGAGGACGGACAAGCTAATCGGAAATATTGAGGAAATGGAGCTAGGTGTCCCGATTTTATGAACTTGCACTCCAAGGAACACTGCCAGTGTTTTAGACATGCGAGTTCTATATCATTCTAGCCTTGATGGGAATCAACTACCTGGATCAGGGGTTCTCAAACTTTTTTTATACCACAACCCCATTATATTTAGGATATTTTTTTTGGGGACCCCACACTTAATGTATCGCGTAATTTCTAAGTGGAATTAAGGAATATCAAAATAAAAGGACACATTGTTGAACTTTATCATGTATATTTATTAGAAAACTTTATTACAGCACTATGTTATCAATACACATTTATAAACCGAGGCATATTTAGCCAAAATATGTTGCAGGAACATTACAAAATAAATATATATATATATTGATTATTATTTAAAAAAAATTACTTGCCAATGCGCTGTCACCTACCCACGACCCCACTTTGGGTCGCAACCCCTAGTTTGAGAACCGCTGAACTAGAGGTTCAGAACTAATAACGGTATGTTATTAAGTGGATCACGCCGATACAAGTACCGAACCAAGTACTCCCTTCTCAGTCATTCATGCAGTCTAGTGCAGGCCTATCATAAAACAATTACAAGAACGCATTGTCTTGGGCGGCTAGGTGGTGTAGTGGGCAAGGCGCTCGCCACCAATGCAGGAGACGCTGGGTTCGAGCCCAGCTCTCCGCATTGCTATCAGCTTGGCTGGTCGGGTCGTTCATACTAACACAATTGGCAGTGTTAGGCGTGGGAAAGCTGGTGGGTGGGGATCGGACGTTGTGGACAGCGACTCCTACAGGTCGGTTGGTGCGCCTGCGCAGCAGAATCAGGAAGCGACGGGGGCGGCGTGTCCCTCCAAACACAGACCCTCGCCGCTGAGAGATCGCGCTGTGCAAAGATGTGACGGCTGCCTCCTCGAGTACCGGAGGGGACGCGTGATGTAAGGCTTCGTCCACATTGCAGCCGGCCAGTGGGAGGCATGGCCTAACAATGCTCGAGACAGGGGAGGGTAGAATTGGACAATACGAAATTGGGATGGGAAAAAAATTGGATAAAAAAAAGAAAAAAAACGCATTGTCTTGTTTTTTTTGGTTTTCAAACTTCGTCACCCTTCCTCCGTTTGATACTGCTGGACGTTTGCAAATATAGAAGAATCTAGAAGAATCGCCACACGGCAGAGGAGGAAGGGATGCGTCTATATTAATCCCAGCCGAAGAGTGCGTCGCGTTTCTCTGATTGGCCATGTGACCGCGGCAGCGCGAGAGAGCGGCAGTGCGGAAATAGGCTGCATCCTCCACGTCAAGAAAGACAGACAGACAGGCATTCTCTGCGACAAACCCTAACCTTAACCAACTCCGAAATAATGCCTAACCTTAACCAACTCCGAAAGAATGCCTAACCTTAACCCTAACCTTAACTTAACCCTAACCTTAACCAACTCCGAAATAATGCCTAACCTTAACCTTAACTTAACCCTAACCTTAACCAACTCCGAAAGAATGCCTAAACTTAACCAGCGAAAGAATGCACGTTTATAGCGAGAGATGATAAACGTAAAAAAGAAGAAAAAAAATTGAAGTGATTCGAACTTGTGAACTACACTAGCGTTATAAGAGCTAACATTGCTACCTACCGTACAAGTGCATTGGTTTAGTGTATTTCCTACTTCCGGTTGCTACTGAGCGGACATGTTTGTGTGGACCTGTTCTCCCAAACTGGTAAGCAAATGACTGTTTTCATGTTTTCATTTTTACGTTATTTTCATTTTTACGTTATTATTATTATTATTATTATTATTATTATTATTATTATTATTATTATTATTATTATTATTATTATTATTATTATTTTTTTTTTTAACATTGATCTTAACTGATCACTGACTTTATTGCTTTTATCGTTATATATGCCTAATGTTTGTGTACAGCACTTTGAGCTACATGACGTGTATGAAAGGTGCTTTATAAATACTTACTTACTTACTTGTGACCGACCGCACCGCAGGCTCCACAGCACGGTGGCGTACCAGTTGAGCTAAGCGTCGATGGAAAAACAGCGGGGATTACGGCTACATAATGCCGCAAGCTCTGCCGCTCTGTTCCGCGGCAGAGCTCCGATCTGCCGCTCCGCTCTGCCGCGGGGCGTGTCGCGGCCAATCAGGGAAAACGCGGAAGCACTCGGCAGCACTCTTCGGCTGGGATTAAACAATAGGCGGAAGGGATGCTGGGAGGGAGTCTGAGAGATGCTGAATGGTGTCGAGTCGACTCCTATCAATTCAAGACATGCACGTGAAACATGCTATTATCTTGTGAGAACAACAAGGCACTGTTGTGTTCTTGTATAATTTGATAGAAGATACAGAGACACTGGGATGATTCAAATCATCTATTTATTTATGTATGTACAGTATGTGTACTAGGGCTGACCCCTATTAATCGATTAGTCGACTAATCGGTCGAAAGGGGCCGTAGTCGACTGGCCAACCTCTTAGTCGAATATAATACAAAATAAAAATAAAAAAATTTTATAATTTTTTTCAAAAGAAAAGAGGCCTAGAAGCGTGGCTACCGCTAATGGCGCGCATACCAGAGGCTAACTGCCTAAGAAAACAGGCACAGAGGCACTGAAAGAGGATTTCACCCATCTAATGAACACACTATACTAGACAAATATCAAGATGTATCCATCAGTGGACCAATTGCATGCTTTTGCAGAGGACAAGAAGCCTTCAGTCGACTCCTTCAGACATTAAGCACCCCCCACAGCCCAAATGGAATGATAAAAAAAAAAAAAAAAGAAAAATGTACTTTTTTTTTATTTATTTTTTGTCGACTAACGGCAAATTTTGGCCAATCCTAGTCGACCATCCAAGTCCTTAGTCGGGGACAGCCCTAATGTGTACCTACATCCAGGGGTGTAGCTCCAGATTCTGGGCCCCATGAAAGAATGTATTTGTAGGCCCCCAGTGAAAGCGAGCGCGTGTAAGCGCGCGAGCGGAATTTTTTTGGCAATTTTTTTTATTGATAAACGCATAATATGGTTTTTACCTATACATTCGGATCAGCAGTTCAGCACCTGCACTGTTGGTGGGTGAGCCTAGTAAAGGATGTCGCATTGCGTTCATCTTCAATGAATGGACCAATGCAATAGTCTACCAAAGCCCCCCCTCTCTCTCTATATATCTCACACACACACACACACACATACACACACACACACTTCAGAAACAAACATAGTATCAATGAGAGCATCAATAATACACCGGAGTGATGTCTAGTAAAAAAAAAAAAAAAAAAAAAAAATATTTGGGGGGGCCCCCCCAGTGCTGGGCCCTTGGAATCATCCTAAACTACCCCCCCCAGCTACGCCCCTGCCTACATCCATGCATGTACAATTGTGTGTGCATGTATGTGTGCTTGTGCTCTGTGGTATGCCTGTCTGCGTGCATGTCTGCGGTTATGTGTGTGTGTGTATGCATGCTTACGTTTTTGTGTGTGTGTAAACGTGTGACCTCAGGCCAGTGGAGAGTGACTCCCAGTCGGAGGAGGAGCAGAGGGAGGAGCCTGTGATGACCAGACCGAGGAGGCTGTCCAGCCTCACTGAGCTGGGCCACAAACTGACCTCCTTCATCATGCCGCACAAGACGTTAGTCCCCCGACAGATACCACTACAACATATACATCTTCATACAGACTTATATATATTATATATATTAGTGCTGTCAAACGATTAAAATATTTAACTCTATTAATCGCATGATTGTCCATAGTTAACTCGCGATTAATCGCAAATTAATCGCATTTTTTTTCTTTTTTTTTTTTTTACCTTAAACAGATCTTTTTCAAGTTCCAAGTTTTAATACTCTTATCAACATGCGAGTCAACAAATGCTTGCTTTGTGCAGCCATTTAACACAAAAGGATGACCCTCATGCATTGCAAATTTGCATCAAATTCAAAACGGAGTGATGCACAAAATAACTTAAAAGAAAATAATAATTTAAAACAATGAATAAAGTGTGCATGAAATAATAGGGGAAAGAAAACGTTAGGAACTTGTTACATTCACACACACAAGGGCTGATTAATCACACACCCCCCTCTCTCCCTCACACACACACACACTCTCCCAGCTCTCTTTCTCTCTTGCCCCTTCCTCATCTCTCTCACCCCCCTCTCTCTCTATATCACACACACACACACACACACACACACACACACACACACACACACACACACACACACACACACACACACACACACTTCAGAAACAAACATAGTATCAATGAGAGCATCAATAATACACCTGAGTGAAGTCTAGTAAAAAATACTTTTTTTTTTTTTTTTTTTTTTTAGTTAATCTTGAGTTAAAAAAATTAGTGGCATTAATAGAATCGGGAGTTAACGCGTTAATATCGCGTTAACTTTGACAGCCTTAATATATATATGTGGCTTGTCGGAGGGTATGAGATTGCTTTAACCCTTTCAGGTGTACAATGTCAAGGGAGATTGGTATTTCCACACCTGACCACCACACACTTCTAAGCAGAGCTGTCTCCATGCCTGTACGCCATATAGCCTGCTTTATCACTTCTGCCCAAGAGAGCCTAAATCTGTACCACATCCGCGATCAAATTAGTTTGAAAGAAAATCAGAAATAACCAAAAGTGAGCTTCTCTGAACATTTGAGTTATGTAGTTATCCGAAAAGCAAGCAGACTATAGTTTGATGTCTTTTCTGCGTAAGGAAACCTGCGCTCATCGTCGTTTTCCATGGACACGGTGAATGAACGAGGCTGCACAGACGCCGTGAAATTAAATGATTTAACTTTCTTTTTGTATTCATAAAAGAGATAAACAATTAAATAATACAAGTAAAGGTAGCACCAGTTAGTTTACTTCTTTGTGCAGAGTTGTGACAGTGGCGGTAAATGGAACGTCGTCAAACTCTGTGTAGGAGAATGAACTGACTATTCTAAAGGACCATCAAAATGGCTGCTGGTCATTGAGAAATGTGGAGTTCTTGAATTCCAAGATAGAATTCTGAGAAAATGGAAGGTTTACACCTGAAAGTGTTAAATAGGTTTTTACGATAGTTACGTTGAAAGCCACTCACGAGATTTCTCAGATTTTTTTTTTGCAATCTGAAATCATATTGCATCACGCGAGCCTACCCTAGCCTACCCAAGGGCCGCCGGCGATCAGATGTGAAAAAAGCGCCCCCTATCGTCTCCCAGATGGTAAATGGTAAATGGAATGGACTCAATGAAAATGGATGGGGAAAAAAAAATATTCCAGTCCACATTTTCCAGTCCACTGATGCAGCCGGGGTTACCAGAGTTCATTCTGGAGCCTCTGAGCCGCGGAGAATCATGTGTTCTACTGTATACACGTTGGATCTATACACTTATCGATTTTTTCGAATGGTGATCAGGAATTGGAATATACCATTTGGATACCATCTGAGGTCAGGTAAGGAATCTATGTTATCAGTGTTGGGATAATCAGACTGGTTTTCATGAAGATATAAGCTGTTTTGTGAAATGTGCTCTATCGGTTTCACTGTAAAATCCATGAAAACGGAAATGAAAACGGCTATCAGCGCGCGCCTCGAATGTGCGTGCGTGTATACTATTGATCATCTAGCGTTTATTTGAAAACGATTCATAAATAGGCCGACAAATATCAACGTTCTGGAATATTCCAGTAAAAGGCGATTATCACAGAATGGACTGTTTTTCACCTGAAAACGGGCGCTTTTCAAAATGCTCTCAAACGGAAATGAAGCGATAAAAAACCAATCTGCCTTGACAACACGGACTGGAAAATGATTCTTTGATAAGCGACGGGCAGATTAGACACATAGCCATAATGTAAAACATAGATTAGGCGATATTAACGTTAACATTGGCGCCGATGGTGGCATTCAAGCACTAAGTCGTGCGCCCCCTGGTGGCACTGAAAGTGTTAAAAGGGTTGGTATTGACCTATTCACATGGTGGCCATTTTATTCTTATGTCATGATCATGTTGGGTTCCTTTCCACCCTGTTCCCACCGAAAAACAGGGTGGAAAGGAACTCAACCTAAACATAACAAGAGCAAAATGGCCGCCATGTGAAATGATGGTCAATGGGACTGACTGTTACTCACTGTATAGACTACATACATCGCAGTGTATCTCTTGACACTCTCTGATACGGCTGTATAAAGGTCTGTAAAGATCTATGAATTATTCATACAGTCAAGTCGAGTAAATACGCTGTGCCCACAACTCGGCCATTGCTGCCTGCTAGCCTGCTGCAGGGTCACTTTTGTCCCAGTTAAGGCTCGGAGGCTCGCCACATAGTGAAAGAGTTCCATCACTGAAATATATCACCCTTTTTTTCTGCTTTATTATTGTCTGAATACATGGTTTACATGGGTGTTCATAGGCCGTAGATGTTTCATGAGCCTATAGCGTTCTATAACATTCAAAACCCACTGCATAATTTCAAATAAATGCATTATCTGAACATAACATTTTAATCTCAATTATATATCGTCAAAAGAGAAAGTTCCTGCACAATATTTATTATAAATATTACATTTCGGTCATCTGTGAAGACGGTATGCAGGACTATATCGTCGTTTGACTGTTCCCCTCCAACGCACCTGTCCAGAAAAAGCAGGTATATGTAGCTCATGGAGATGCGAGAATTTCGTAAAACAAATCCAATCCCAAATGGAATGGTGGTGAAACTCTTTCATGGGTGAGACCTTTCTCTGCTTTCAGCCATGACACGCGTGTGGAACTCCAGTCTGGAATAACCACATTGCAACGGTGTCCTTTTGGCTTCAAATCATGGCTTGAGATCAGTGTACACGTCACATGTAGTTACATTAAGGAAGTGTGGATATTATGGGATTTACTTCCTTGTCTACCATCGGGGTTTCATGCATTCAATCTCAAGTTAGGACTGTGTGCACTGTGCTCTACTAGGACTATATTAAGTTTTGTGTCTAATTTACTCCACTTGGGGCTATTTAGTAATCGTTGTGTCTAATTTAACTCCATTTGGACTATATTAATCTTTTTGTCTAATTTAACTCCATTTGGACTAAATTTATATTTGTGTCTAATTTACCTCCATTTATTTGGATTATATTAATCTTAGTCTAATTTAACTCCACTTGGATTATATTAATCTGTCTAATTTAACTCCACTTGGATTATATTAATCTGTCTAATTTAACTGCACTTGGATTATATTAATCTGTCTAATTTAACTGCACTTGGATTATATTAATCTGTCTAATTTAACTGCACTTGGATTATATTAATCTGTCTAATTTAACTGCACTTGGATTATATTAATCTGTCTAATTTAACTGCACTTGGATTATATTAATCTGTCTAATTTAACTGCACTTGGATTATATTAATCCGTCTAATTTAACTGCACTTGGATTATATTAATCTTTGTGTCTAATTTAGTCCACTTGGATTATATTAATCTGTGTCTAATTTAACTGCACTTGGATTATATTAATCTGTCTAATTTAACTCCACTTGAATTATATTAATCTTTGTGTAATTTAGTCCACTTGGATTATATTAATCTGTGTGTAATTTAGTCCACTTGGATTATATTAATCTTTGTCTAATTTAACTGCACTTGGATTATATTAATCTGTGTGTCTAATTTAGTCCACTTGGATTATATTAATCTTTGTGTCTAATTTAACTGCACTTGGATTATATTAATCTTTGTGTCTAATTTAACTGCACTTGGATTATATTAATCTTTGTCTAATTTAACTGCACTTGGATTATATTAATCTGTCTAATTTAACTGCACTTGGATTATATTAATCTGTGTCTAATTTAACTGCACTTGGATTATATTAATCTTTGTGTAATTTAGTCCACTTGGATTATATTAATCTGTGTGTAATTTAGTCCACTTGGATTATATTAATCTGTGTGTAATTTAGTCCACTTGGATTATATTAATCTGTGTTTAATTTAGTCCACTTGGATTATATTAATCTGTGTGTAATTTAGTCCACTTGGATTATATTAATCTGTGTGTAATTTAGTCCACTTGGATTATATTAATCTGTGTGTAATTTAGTCCACTTGGATTATATTAATCTGTGTGTAATTTAGTCCACTTGGATTATATTAATCTGTGTGTAATTTAACTCCACTTGGATTATATTAATCTTTGTGTGTAATTTAGTCCACTTGGATTATATTAATCTTTGTGTGTAATTTAGTCCACTTGGATTATATTAATCTTTGTGTAATTTAGTCCACTTGGATTATATTAATCTGTGTGTAATTTAGTCCACTTGGATTATATTAATCTGTGTGTAATTTAGTCCACTTGGATTATATTAATCTGTCTAATTTAACTGCACTTGGATTATATTAATCTGTGTGTAATTTAGTCCACTTGGATTATATTAATCTGTGTGTAATTTAGTCCACTTGGATTATATTAATCTGTGTGTAATTTAACTCCACTTGGATTATATTAATCTTTGTGTGTAATTTAGTCCACTTGGATTATATTAATCTTTGTGTGTAATTTAGTCCACTTGGATTATATTAATCTTTGTGTGTAATTTAGTCCACTTGGATTATATTAATCTTTGTGTGTAGTTTAGTCCACTTGGATTATATTAATCTTTGTGTGTAATTTAGTCCACTTGGATTATATTAATCTTTGTGTGTAATTTAGTCCACTTGGATTATATTAATCTTTGTGTGTAATTTAGTCCACTTGGATTATATTAATCTTTGTGTGTAGTTTAGTCCACTTGGATTATATTAATCTTTGTGTGTAATTTAGTCCACTTGGATTATATTAATCTTTGTGTGTAATTTAGTCCACTTGGATTATATTAATCTGTGTGTGTAATTTAGTCCACTTGGATTATATTAATCTGTGTGTAGTTTAGTCCACTTGGATTATATTAATCTGTGTGTAGTTTAGTCCACTTGGATTATATTAATCTGTGTGTAGTTTAGTCCACTTGGATTATATTAATCTGTGTGTAGTTTAGTCCACTTGGATTATATTAATCTTTGTCTAATTTAACTGCACTTGGATTATATTAATCTTTGTGTGTAGTTTAGTCCATGTGGATTATATTAATCTTTGTGTGTAGTTTAGTCCACTTGGATTATATTAATCTTTGTGTGTAGTTTAGTCCATGTCTATGTTTTGTGGTTGTATGTTAATCTGCCAAGTCTTTCAGTTTAAATAGTGTTTCTTCCTGTTGTCTCTGCTGCGCCTGAGGGGACGGGCAGGAGGGCAGGAGGGCAGGAGGGCAGGAGGGGAGGAGGGCAGGAGGGCCCACAGGGGACGGGCAGGAGGGCAGGAGGGCAGGAGGGCCCACAGGGGACGGGCAGGAGGGCCCACAGGGCAGGAGGGCAGGAGGGCAGGAGGGCCCACAGGGCAGGAGGGCAGGAGGGCAGGAGGGCCCACAGGGGACGGGCAGGAGGGCCCACAGGGGACGGGCAGGAGGGCCCACAGGGCAGGAGGGCAGGAGGGCAGGAGGGCAGGAGGGCCCACAGGGCAGGAGGGCAGGAGGGCAGGAGGGCAGGAGGGCCCACAGGGGACGGGCAGGAGGGCCCACAGGGGACGGGCAGGAGGGCCCACAGGGGACGGGCAGGAGGGCAGGAGGGCAGGAGGGCCCACAGGGGACGGGCAGGAGGGCAGGAGGGCCCACAGGGGACGGGCAGGAGGGCAGGAGGGCCCACAGGGGACGGGCAGGAGGGCAGGAGGGCAGGAGGGCAGGAGGGCCCACAGGGGACGGGCAGGAGGGCCCACAGGGGACGGGCAGGAGTGCCCACAGGGGACGGGCAGGAGGGCCCACAGGAGACGGGCAGGAGGGCCCACAGGAGACGGGCAGGAGGACCCACAGGGGACGGGCAGGAGGACCCACAGGAGACGGGCAGGAGGGCAGGAGGGCCCACAGGGGACGGGCAGGAGGGCCCACAGGAGACGGGCAGGAGTGCCCACAGGGGACGGGCAGGAGTGCCCAAAGGGGGAACGGCTGATGGATTTGCTCTCAGAAGATATTTCTTTATACATTAATACCGGGACCGTTTATCAAGGCTGAAAAGAACATGTTTTAATCTTGTTTTCAGACGTATATCAAGCTTGTGTTTCAAGACATTTTGCCTACTTGTTTCATGAGCATTTCTAATAACAAACTTAACACAATTATCTGCCTGCGCTATAAGACACTTGTAACTTCTCGTACCCAAACATAAGCTTTGATAAATCTGAATATAAAATCAAAACCACGTCTCTTTCTGCAGTGAAGCCTCTCGGAGTGGGAGTGCCAATCTAGGGTCACTGAATAGATTGCATTGACGATGGTGTTTTTAATAAAGGTACGAAAAAATTACTTTACAATGCAATGTCTGCGTAATTTTTTTTTAGTCTGGATGGCTCCAGTGGAAACTGAACCGTTAACCCTGGCAATGTTAATGCCAGGCTTAAGAGTACAAGCACTCTGCCCAATGGGCTTTAAAGAATGGAGATCATGGTTGTGTACCTGATATTCACTGCCTCAAAATATTGCCAGTGTGTCATGGCCTTAAATGGGAAAATCCGCCCCGAAAACAGAATTTACATTTAGCTATTCTAACTTATCTTGGGACAAAATCGATACCTAATCAACATAATATAAGTCCTGCTGAGCTGGACATCAGAGCAAGACTCGAATGTGGGACGTCATCAAGTGTCACTCACTCACTCACTCACTCACTCACTCACTCACTCACTCGGTCGTCAGATGGTCCCATACCCAGATACAGAGGTCGTATTGGCTAAACTCCTTATTATGTACTGAAGAAAGGAAGGGACGAGGAAAGGAAGGAAGGATGGATGAAAGAAATGAATGTGTATAGAAAGTGTATACAAAGTATGGATGGATGGTTGATGCAAGAACGTTTAGGAAGATATGAAAAGGAATGGATTGGGGATGGTTTGATTTACGGATGATAATGTATGGATGGTCATTCAATCTCACTTAGCCACTCTGCCCCCTGGTGGCGGCCCATAGACACGGCGCAGACCAATTCAATCTATGAGGGCATGCTCCACATGTGGCACTGTGTCCTTGTTGAATTCCATCCAAAATGTCGATTTAAATGCTTACAGCTCTGAATCAGAAAATGTATCCATATCTCAGTAGAAATTACCATGGGTACTGTCATCACAATCTGCTCTCTGTGGTATTCAGCTTAATGAGAGTTAATCATAGTCACAAACTGAGCTGTACTGTATTATAGTAATAACACGTGTGTGAATGTGTTTATGGGGGGATTTTCGCCTCAATAAATGGAATAGCTAAAGTAATTCCAGATCGGCACTCCTACTCCCTCACTCGCCATAATATCACAGGATTTGAAATTATACTGTAAACGGTCATTTGGTAACTCTAATGCACTAATATCAATCACACCAAACTCCTAATCACTCTCCTCTCTCTTTTTATTTACCCCCCCCCCCATTTCTCTTTATTGCCTATTTTTCTCTATCTGTCCCTCGATCAACCATTCCTCTTGTTTCACTCTTGCTTTTACTTCTGAATCCCTCCCTCCCTCCCTCCCTCCCTCCCTCCCTCCCTCCCTCCTCTCCAGTCCGAGCCCCTGTTGCTCTCCCAGTGCCGACGCAGGGACGGCCCAGAATCTGCACTCCTCTCTGGCCACAGTGACCGCATCAGTGGCCGGAAGCTCCAGAGGTCTCTGGCTCTGGTTGGCCATGGTGGTGGTCCTGGCAGGTACGTGCGTTCACTCAGCTGGACCGTCGTTGTTGTTTTTAGGCCTGATTGATGGTACTACTACTACTTACCGTGCTAGTAGTAATACTGTTACTACTACTACTAGTAATAGTATTAATTTTACTACTACTACTAGTAATACTGCTACAGTAATCGGGAAACTGTTCAACTCTGTCATAAGAGACTGTGGCTTTTGTGTTTTTGGAGAGGTGAAAGGTTTAGATACCATAATTCCTCTAATAGTAACCGGGTCTCAATTACAAACCGGGTCTCTATTAATAACCGGGTGCGCTCTTGAGCTAAGCAATTATAAGCCGGCCTCCTAATACAAGCCGGGTTACTAATATACTGAGCTGCATACTGAGCTAGTTACTTGATTTCACTTTGAAAACGTTGAAATGACCAGTGACCACCTGTAATTGCACTGTTTACTATTTCATACAGTACTTGGTTTCAATAAATGAACCCAGTACATTTTACTGGGTTCAAACTGACACAAAATGTTGATTTATTCATTATGATCTGTTTGAAAATTAGAAATATAGGCCTCCCTCTTATACAGGCCTCCTCCTAATACAAGCCTGGTACCCGCTACAGTTTAAGCAAATACAAGCCCGGGTCACGATTAGAGGAATTACAGTAATAGCGTTTTGTTCTCCCGTAAGGCGGTAGTCGGAGCCGTTTGAGGTTTTTAGTCATTTCTCGGATGTCGACGGCAGACGTACCAAACGATGATCTGGAACACATAAGGTGATAATTGAGAGTTGATCCTGCCCCCCCCTCCCCCACAGGTCTCCTGGCCGTGCTAGCTAGCCTGGTGCTGCAGCCCGCGGCGGAGGCTGCCCCCGTGGGGACCGGGGACTCCTGGATGACCATCCAGCAGCTGCTGTGGCCCTACACAGGCCTCCGGCACAACGGACAACCCCCCGTCTAGCCCCCAGGACCCCCCCCCCCCTACCACCCATCGGCCCTCCTCTCCGGAAGCAGTCCATGGACTGGGGCACGGCCGCGATGAAAAAGCGTCTGTGTTGGAACTTCTCGGTTGAACCGCGGGGAATAAAATGGCCCGTCGGCATCGTTAACAGTGCGAGAGATTGTAGCTAGTGTGGCGCCCATTGTTTTAAATGTTCTTTTGTGAGGAACACTTTAACAACGCTGAGAAGCTGTTCAGCGCTGGTGAAGGAGCAGGAGGATGTCTCCTATTCACCGGGCTCGCTGGCGCTGAAGTCACTGAAGACGGACTCTGGGGGACGACCAACCCTTTGCGGGTTTTGATGCACCGTGGCACGTTTGCTAGATTATGTGTGTGTGTGTGTAAAGTGTGTGTGTAAAGTGAAAGAGCACTTGGAAGGTGGCAGCAACTGGGTGTGTTTTCTACCAGGTTCCGCTCCACTTCCTGATCACATGATAATGCAGTTTTTTTTCTTATTGGCGTTTCTGGGACTTTTACCGGAACCAAGGCGATTCGGCACAATGTTGACCAATCGTGTCAAGCAGGGCATCGGCGTTGAACTGGCCAATTGTGAAGCGGAAGGCGTTATGGACTGTGGCGATTACTTTGCTTTCTGAACACATTTCATTGTAACCCACATTGAAGAAAGCACTTGAGGTTACAGGGATTGTCGACCTTTTTTTTATAGAATTTATCTTTCATTCATTTATTTGGCGGTTTGAGAGGAAATAATGTTTTAACTTAAATCTATTAACACTGGTATTAAAATATTTTTAATGTTGTTTTCTTTTTTTCTTCGTGAAGTTCTCTATTTATAATTTTATCGTTTGACTCGTTAGTTTACGTGAGGGGGGAAATGTGAATGTTGTTTTGTTTATTCGATCAGCATTTTGTTACAGTTTCGCACCAAAGCGTTTTGCAAGTTATTGCTGTGTGATAATCACTGTTTTCAAATTCATACATTTTATATGTTCCAAAGAGGGTGAATGAAACTTTGCACAAATAAAGTAAAAACGTGAATACAAAAATAAACCTGTCCTTACTGTCATGAGGATCCCAATAATATGCTTCTCACACCAGGGACGACTTCAATGAATCTCCAAACAAAGTGAATGGTCAATAATATTTAATAAAAAGAAAGAAATGCCTTGAATGAATGAATGAATGAATGAATGAATGAATGAATGAATGAATGAATGAAAACTTTATTTAACAGATTGCAGAATGGGTACAATACAGTACGGCTCAATACACACAAGTGTTAAGGGGATGTAGACCAGAGAAAGACTTTCGTCTTGTTTCCATCAGGGTCCCCCATTTTCAATTCATATACTGCAGTTAGAAAGTTGTCCACTTAAAAGGTTTTAATTGAGTTGAAATTGATTTGGCCAAAACCCCTAACCCTGTCATTTGCAGCAGTCACTATTCAGAGTGTCATGGTATTTATACTTTGTATTTTGCCCTGAAGTCTTTGTATTTGAAGTGTCATGGTATTTATACTTTTTTTTGCCCTGAAGTCTTTGTATTTGAAGTGTCATGGTATTTATACTTTTTTTTGCCCTGAAGTCTTTGTATTTGAAGTGTCATGGTATTTATACTTTGTATTTGGCCTCATTAATGGCACACGACTTCCCTCTAAGCAAAGGAAGTTACCGGGGTGGCGGGGGGGGGGGGGCATATCGTCTAGGAATAAGTGAGCAGCCTGGTGGCACACAGTAGACTCTGCACCGTGTCCACAAACGGGTTCCGGGACTCCCTGGTCCTGGCCACCCCCTCCGGGCTCATGTCGTCTCGGAGCATGTGGACGAACGTGGAGTGGAACTCGCTGCCGGGCTGGAGTTCCGGAGAGAAGGTCTCGCTCCGCTCCTTCATCCCCAGTTTCTGGCTCCTCTGGGCTCCCAGCAGGTAGACGCTCCACTGGCCCTTGGGGACCGGAGAGGGACCGAGATGCTCACACGCCTGGAAGAAAGCAGGGGGGGGGGGGGGGCAGGACATGAGATTGGAGTTGAGGGGGCGGGGTTTCATAAAGCTGCTGCTGTGAGGTCATTTGAGGAGTCCACGATGCGACGCCATTACCGCCCTGTCTTTGGCAACGCTAACTAACTAAATATTAAATAATGCGGCATGTTTTAGTTGAAACGTCCCCATTTCATGTAAATTCAGTTGAATTGCAACTCTGCACTGTGCGTTCAACATGCAGTGCACTCCTCCATCACATCCAGAGACCAGACTATAAAATGAGAAGGATCACTGTGGTAGTTTTGAACGGGGAAATCTGTAACACTAAAGATGGCGGCAACGACAAAGAATTGCTGCAAAATAAACAAAATTGTTTAACACTTTGATTGCCCAAGGTTAAATTCATGATATACCATCCCTTGCCAGCTCTATTTAACATGGAGAAGTTCCCCTTCTTTGCAGGGCTATAACTTTTTTAATTCTATTGCTAGATTGCCATTATTATGGCCCATTCAATGTCCTATATGTATTGTTCATGGTGTAGCAACGTTAAACTTTTTCATTCACATACTTATACTTTAGACCATATTTTAGTATGAATATGTTTTCATCTCTTTCTGCAGCTTTCTCCAGAACGTGATTTATAGCCCCAAATGCATTATATTGATGATCAAATACAGTTTGGTAGCGATCGGTGCCAGATGAAAAATTTCAACTGGAGGTACTTCTAGAATTTACTACGTATGATCTGATATTGACCGGATGGGCGGGGGGGCGTTTATAATTCCGTGGGCAACGTTATACCATTCATCTAATGTGGGTCATATGTTCATCATAGCAGTTTATATCGAACACGGTAATATTACACGCTAAAACTCACCCCAGTCTCCTCGGGCCGTTGGGCGATCAGCGTGGAGTAGACAGTTTTCGATTATGGGATGTTGAAATGCTCGATCTATTTCCAGGTTGTATAATAGTATATACGTCCAAATCATGTTGTTTTTTCGAGTTATTTCCACCGATCGATGTTCACTGTGTGAAGACGGAGTCTCTCTAACATTAGCGAGTGCCCGGACCCCATATGGAGTGAGTCCTGCCGGGTTAAAGGTTGACATCCGGTTTCGATCTGCCGATCGGCCACCAGATGGCGCTCTTGAACCGCTAGAGGGTTGAGAGGAGATCAGCACTGTGTGTCAAGGCTCCGGAACGAAAATATGATTTCGATCACAGATTTTTGAAATATTGATATCAAAGACGAGTTACGGCGTCCTAGGCAACTTGAGCATGGCGGGGAATGACGAGTTCCGGCGTTTTCGGCAGTTAAAGTGTTTAATAATAAAAAAATACTAATAAAAATATCTATCTATAATTTTGTCCCTTTTTTTTTATCGATTCTTCCAAATGGCATATCATCTCGAGCCTTAATTGTGGACTCCTCACATGACGTCACGGCAGCTCTATGTGCCATTTATTTGTCTATATATATCGCGCCAACAGCCGTACGCAGCGCGTCGGCTCGTCCAACGATGTTTGGCGTGATTTACAGACGGTCCCGAAAGGGGCAAAAAAAAAAGCGACCCCACTGCCGAGGTGACCGCCGACACCGTCCTGCCGTGTTGTGTTCACCTGCAGCACCAGGTGCTCGGCGCCACACTCTGCGTTCCAGCGGCTCCAGGAGAAGGCCACGGCGGAGGAGAGGAGAGCCATCTGTTCATAGGCTGCGTGCTCCGTCAGCGGGTCCTGGGGAGGAGAGGGAGCAGCGCATTCTATACACTACTACTACAGAACATTCTATACACTACTACTACTACTACAGAACATTCTATACACTACTACTACTACTACAGAACATTCTATACACTACTACTACTACTACAGAACATTCTATACACTACTACTACTACTACAGAACATTCTATACACTACTACTACTACTACAGAACATTCTATACACTACTACTACTACTACAGAACATTCTATACACTACTACTACTACTACAGAACATTCTATACACTACTACTACTACTACAGAACATTGTATACACTACTACTACTACTACAGAACATTCTATACACTACTACTACTACTACAGAACATTCTATACACTACTACTACTACTACTACAGAACATTCTATACACTACTACTACTACTACAGAACATTCTATACACTACTACTACTACTACAGAACATTCTATACACTACTACTACTACTACAGAACATTCTATACACTACTACTACTACTACTACAGAACATTCTATACACTACTACTACTACTACTACAGAACATTCTATACACTACTACTACTACTACAGAACATTCTATACACTACTACTACTACTACTACAGAACATTCTATACACTACTACTACTACTACAGAACATTCTATACACTACTACTACTACCACAGAACATTCTATACACTACTACTACTACTACAGAACATTCTATACACTACTACTACTACTACAGAACATTCTATACACTACTACTACTACCACAGAACATTCTATACACTACTACTACTACTACAGAACATTCTATACACTACTACTACTACCACAGAACATTCTATACACTACTACTACTACTACAGAACATTCTATACACTACTACTACTACTACAGAACATTCTATACACTACTACTACAGAACATTCTATACACTACTACTACTACTACAGAACATGACGAGTGCTCAAATCTACCGTAATTCCTCTAATAGTGACCCGGGCTTGTATTTGTTTCAACTGTAGCGGGTACCAGGCTTGTATTAGGAGGAGGCCTGTATAAGAGAGAGGCCTATATTTAAAATTTTCAAACGGATCATAATGAATAAATCAACATTTTGTGTCAGTTTGAACCCAGTAAAATGTACTGGGTTCATTTATTGAAACCAAGTACTGTATGAAATAGTAAACGGTGCAATTACAGGTGGTCACTGGTAATTTCAACGTTTGTACGGCTTGTATTAGGAGGCCGGCTTATAATTGCTTAGCTCAAGAGCGCACCCGGCCATTAATAGAGACCCGGCTTGTAATTGAATACCGGTCACTATTAGAGGAATTACGGTATTCAAATGCAACAAAACAAAACTGGGATGGATGTCATTAATCCTGCTACATAAACCAGTCACCGGTTCAACACTTAAGATTTGTTTCCCCCTCTCATGTAATACACGTCCCTGTTCACGATTCAACACCTGCAGGATTTGAATTGTTTTTCTTACAACATACTGTGTAAGTACTTACTGATTGAATTTGAAGAAATGTCAATTCGTCAATAGATTCTTTTCAACGGGAGGTAGATTGTGAAAGAAGAAACGAACGACAACAAAAATCTAACCTGGTTTAACTGTAAATTATTCCAACAACATGGAGCATTTTGTCTTTGCCAATCAAGAGAGCAAGTTGGAACACGTTTGGGTAAATCCAGTGTGCCGGAAGATCAATCGATGTCAAAAAAAGGCTCGGTAGGTGGATCCAGAATAACGTGTTTTCACTGTCCTGGCCTTCATCAGGTTAAACAAACGTGTTTTCACTGTCCTGGCCTTCATCAGGTTAAACAAACGTGTTTTCACTGTCCTGGCCTTCATCAGGTTAAACAAACGTGTTTTCACTGTCCTGG